>NW_027202316.1:3475000-3790000 GCF_024711535.1 Dipodomys merriami
TTGTTTTGTTTGTCTTTGGGAGAACACTGGAGGGTACAGGAAAGGTGGGACAAAGGGTGAACAAATGCAGCAGCGGTACTCACTAGATACTATGTGGAAAATGATCTATAAACTTGTGGGTGGTGATGAGAGGGAAAAACTGAGAGTAAGCGAAGGAGTGACATTGTCCCAAAAGAAATGTATTATATATATACTGTATATAAAATACATTATATGCATATATATAGTAAAGGTGATGAACAGAGGTGTTACAGTTACATGAGTAAGGTAATAAATACATTTCTTTTCAAACACTGTTATTCCCACCTCATTTTCTTCTGTTCACCCTTACCTAATCACCTGCTGCCAAGTTCATTTCCAACATAGTGTCTAGTGAGTATCATTGTTACATTAGTTCATCCTTTGTCCTGCTGTTTCTGTGATTCCCTTTCCTTTCCACAGATCACATAAACTTATATACAAAACAAAGGGCACAGAAAACTAAAACAGAAAAAAAATAGAAACAACTGCATACCGGACATAATAAGAGCCTCTTGTTTCCAATTCTTGGTGTTCATTTTGATATGCTTCATTATATATGGTCTTGTGTACTTAACATTTGAGCTATTGTGATCCCCTGCTAAGAATATCATAGACATATGCTAGTTATTACAAAATGGGGAAAGCCATGCAACCTACTTTTCTTTGGGCCTGGCTTACTTCTCTTAATATCTTTCCCAGGTCTTTCCATTTCCTTACAAATGGGGCAATGTCATTCTTTCTGATGGAGGCATAGAATTCCATTGTGTATATACACCACATCTTGATCCATTCATCTGCCGAGGGGCATCTGGGTTGGTTCCATATCTTAGTTATGGTTAAATAATGCTGCAATGAACATGGTTGTGCTGGTAGCTTTAGTATGGCCTTGTTTGTGATCATTTGGGTAAATGTCTAGGAGTGGGATTTCTGGGCCATAGGGGAGCTCTATACTGTTTTCCAGAATAGATGAACAAGTTTACACTCCCACCAACAGTGAAGTAGTGTTCCCTTTGGCCACATCCCAGCCAGCATCTTTTGTAATTAAGTTTCTTGATAATGGCCATTCTAACTGGGGTAAGGTAGAATCTCAGCATTGTTTTGATTTGCATTTCTTTTTCTTTTTTTAAATTTTATTTTATTGTAAAAATGCTGTACAGAGGGGCTACAATTACATGAGTAAGGTAATGAGTACATTTCTTGTTGAGCATTGTTACCCTCTCCTTTGTTTTTCTCCTATTATCCCTTCCCTCCCCTATCTCCTTCATTCCTCCTCCCCCCACAACTAAATTGTAAAGTTTATTTCTAACATAGTGTCTTGTGAGTATCATTGTTGCAGTGGGTCATACTATGTCCTTGTTTCAGCATTTGCAACAATTAGTATATGTATAGGATAATTTGATCAGATGAGCTCAAAAGCTATGTACATATGACCATATAAGATAATGCTAAATGAAATGAACCCCAAGATATGGACATAAGAGATCTTTGTTGTTGTTGCTTTTAATATACTATGTGATTTTTTTGTTTCCGTTGCATGTTTTTCCCCCTATGGCATATCCCCTGTAGTCATTATACTTGATTTTGGTACCCTGCATTGTATATACATTTATCCAATTTGGGGAGGGGAAGGGGAATAACAAAATGTATTTCTTTGATGACCAGAGATGTTCATGTACCTATTGGCCATTCTTAAAGAAATGCACTCTTTATTTAACTTATGTAATGGTAACCCCTCTGTATATCACTTTTATAATAACAATAAAACATTTTAAAAAAGAAAGAAATGAGATTTTTGCTAGATGTGGGTGGCTTATGCATGTAATCCTACCTACTCAGTGTTAGGTTTTTAAAAAGAGGTAGCCCAGTAAGAACTGCACCACGCACGTGGTATTCAGGTAAGGGGTAGGTTTATTCAGTAGACCTGCTGGGACCAGGCGATGTTGGCACTCCTCGCGGCTGGCAAAAGAAAGAGGGCGTCTGGCCCAGGGTTAGGCCTTATATAGGGTAGGGGGCAGGGAAGGGTGTGTCCAGGTAAAGGGAAGTGGGATCAGGTGGGAGAAAGGTGTGGCCACATCAGGTTAAGATGTGACCTCAGTGGATGCGGATGTGACCTCTTCCAGGTGTCCCAGTTGCCTAGGTAACGCAGGTACTGGGCGAGGTCTGTTCCCCGTCCAGGAATGGACCTTACACTCAGGAGGCTGAGATCTTATTTCCAATTAACTACCAAAAATCCAAAGTGGAGCTGTAGCCCAAGTGGTAGAGTGCTGATGTTGAGCAAAGAAGCGTAGGACAGCTCCCGGGCCCTGGTTTCAAGCCCTAGGACTGGCACAAAAAAAAAAAAAAAAAAAAAAGAAATCTGAATTCTAAAGGCAGGGGATATAGTTCAGTTGTAGAATACTTGTCTAACATGTGCAGAGTCTGACTTCAATCTCCAGTACTGCAAAACAAACAAAGAAAGTCAAGTCTATTTCTAATCTGGAGCAATTATTGAATTTTTTTGGGAAAGGGCAGAATTGGGATTTGAGCTTTGTGCTTTGTGCTTTATACACAAATGTTCTGTCATTTGAGTCACACTCCTAGCCTTTTTAGCTTTAGTTACTTTTTAGATAGGTTTTAGATTTTGCCCAGGATAGTCTGGACCATAATCCTTCAATTTATGCTTCCTGCATAGCTGGGATGACTTGCATAACCATGCTTCACTTTTTTTTCCCCTTGAGATAGAGTCTTAGTTTTTGCTTGGACCAGCTTGGAGCTGTTATTCTTTTGATCTTAGACTCCAAAGCAGCTATGATAACAGGTATGAACCTTTGTATCTGGCAGCTTTTTCTCCCCCTCTTCCTTCCCTTCCCCTCCCCCCTCCTCCTCCTCCTTCCTTTCTTCCTCCTTCTCCTCCCCCTTCCCTCTTTCTCCTTCCTCCTCCCCCTCCCTTTCCTCTTACTTCCTCCCCTCCTCTTCTCCCTCCTTCCCTCCCCTTCTCCCCCCCTCCTTCTTCTTCTCTCGTCCTCTTTCCCCTTCTCCTTCTCTTCTTCCTCTTTCCCCTCCTCCTCTTCCTTCCTCCTTCTCTGCTTCTGCTTTCTTTTTTATTCTTTTATGCTAATACCAGAGTTTGAACTCAAGCCCTGGGCTTAGTACCTTAGCCTTTTCACTTACATCTACCAGTTGAACTAAAGCTCATTTCTGGATTTTGTTAGTTAAGTCTCACAGACTTTCATTCCTAGGATGGCTTTGAACCTTGATCTTCAGGTTTTAGCTGCCCCAATGGCTTCTTTTTGTCTAGAAAGTTTATGCTATAATTGAAGATTATTGTATTCTAACAAATTTACATGTTTAAACATGGTGATTTGAAGGCAAAAGGAGTCTAACAGGTAAGGTTAGTAGGGATTTGGGGTTTGAACTGGCCCAACTTGTCTTATAGATGGAGACATAGTCTCTGTAGGAATAGCTTCTCTGAAAATGTCTCTTGTCAGCCTTACTTGCTGGGAAGTTACTGTTGCAAATAAATAACGTGCTGGTGAAGAAGGTTGATAGGAAGTCTGAATTGTGAGTTGACTTTGGAGAACAGATCTGAGGTCTAGAGTGTAATTGTTCATTAGTCTTGTGAATGGTTCATTTTGTCTCTGGTTTTAGCCTTCAGCTGGTATTAAATGATCTGACATTTATCGGAGAATAGTTTTATGAGCTTTTCTGCTGTGGGCTTGGCCATGGTTCAGCCCAGAGAAAAGCACTGTCTAGAATATGTCTGGACTTCTTTGGAATGAGTGATTGGAAGATACGGAGGGGACCAAGCCTGTTCAGGAAGTCCAAGGTTGTAGTGGGATCAAGGCTGAGTTAATCACCTAGGAACTAAAGGCAAAAAGAAGGATTGGTAGCTAGGAAAAAGTCTCTGCAGTGGGAAAGGAGATGTAACTTCATGAAACTAGATTGCGATTTCAGCTCCTGGTGGATAAGGTGTTCAGGGAGAGACTGGGCAAGACCACTAACATCTTATTTCATTCAACATGACTGCAACCCCAGCATCAGATGGCTATCTGATATAAATAATTATTTGTCAGGGACAAGGGAAAGTTGGATGCATGAGTCCTGTTTTTGCTTGGAGTCAAGCCATCACTCATTTGTTCAGGTGAGGTGGGTCTGGAAGACAGAAGAGCATGAGTCTGTGGATCAGTGCTGACTCTTCTCCACCCTTGGCATGCTAGGCCTTGGTAGGGTCAGGCACAGAGACCAGGCTGCAGCAGAGGGACCAACTTTCTGAAAGAGTTATTTTTTCCAGGCGTGGACTAAATGCCTGATGCAAACAACTTATGGGAGGAAAGATTTATTTTGACTTCTGGCTTCAGAGGATTCAGTCTCTCATGACCAGTTCCATTGTGTCTAGGTCCTTGAAGAGGAAAAGTGTCATGGTGGTGAGATTGTGTGGTGGAGTTGTTTACATCATGGTAGACCAGAAGCAGAGTGAAAAGCAGGAAGGGACCAGCATGACAAGGTACTTTCAAGGAGCCAGTCCTAGTGACTTCTTCCATTGAAGCCCTTTGTGCTGGGGTTGCTCTGACCTCCCAAAATAGCACTACTAGCTTGGGTCCAAGTGACCAACACAGATGCCTTTCTGGGGGACACTTTCCAAACAGTAATACAGGGTATCTTTTTTTGTGTGTGTGGGGCTTGAACTCTGGGCCTGGGCGCTGTCCCTCAGCTCTTCAGCTCAAGTCTAGTGCTCTACCACTTGAGCCACAGCACTACTTCTCGGTTTCTGAGTAGTTTATTGGAGATAAGAGTCTCATGGACTTTCCTGCCCAGGCTGGCTTTGTACTGTGATCCTCTGATCTCAGCCTCCTGAGTAGCTAGGATTAGAGGCATGAGCCACCAGCACCTGGCCCAGGGTATTTTATGATTGCTTTAATCTGTACTTCTTATTATTGATAGTCTGCTTTTAGACACAGTGAGTCTTAGTTGGAGTATCTTCTCTATTTGAGAATTTTCAAATTCATAGTGTAGTGATATTTTCCCTGACTCACACATGTCTTATTTTTGTCACTAAATATTTAATGGTGTTAGCCCAAGGCCTTTTGGGAAGCAGATGCTAAGACAAGACTAAATGTATATGTATCAGGGGCATACAGCAGTGTGAAAGAAAACAGGGAAGGTGCTAGATAATTCTAGATGATCCATCAGACTACAAGCATGTCTGATCCTGTGTGGACAGAAGGAAGGAAGGTTATGTGGAAGTGTCCGAGATTGTCATGCAGCCTGTGGGAAGATCAGTACAGCTATTTGGATTGAAGCCATTTGTTAGCAGAGCCCTGTGTTTCCCAGGACTAGGCCTACCTGGTATTCCTATTCCAGGAATGAGTCTGTCATAATATTCTTGCTGTCCTGAGCTGTTGGCTGGGGCAGGCCCATGGGAAGCATAACTCTGGCAAAGGCTATGATGGATTATGGGCTACAGCAGCTGAGGTCTACTTCCTATATTCAATCTATACACTCTCTCTCAATTTTTGCTTAAACCTTTTTCATCCATGAGAGTTCTCTGCTCACAGGCTTGCTGGAATATGGTTTGTATGAGTGTCTGAAGAGCCTCTTGAAGGAGAACTTGTCCTAAAGGAGGAGAGGGCAGAGAGCTGCACATAAACACACTTGTCATGGGGACTAGTTCTGAGTAAGGCCTCCTCCCCAGTGCTCAGCGCAGACCCAGGGAGGGGACCAGGAAGAGCAGAGAGCCATAAGCAATAACAACTAGAGTCAGTTCATCTAACAGTTTGTGTGTGTGTGTGTGTCAGTCATGGGACCTGAACTCTGGGGCTGGGCACTGTCCCTCAGCTCTTCAGCTCAAGGCTAGCGCTGTACCACTTGAGCCACAGCTCCACTTCCAGCTTTTTCTGCTTATGTGGTGCTGAGGAATTGAACCCAGGGCCTCATGCATGCAAGGCAAGAATCCTTCCCAGCTCTCATCTAACATTTAAAAAAGACAGCAGCACTAGTTTTATTTCAACACAAAAAGAGTAAGAAAGCTATTCTTCCCATTTATGTCTCAGAACCCTGAGCAGCAGCTGATATACAGGGCCTGGTGGAGGATGCGGGGGGGGGGGGGGAGGAGGTGAGATGGGGGGGAGGGGGGTTGGGGAGGGGGTGTCCTCCAGAAGATGCAATGGTCAGCGGTCAGTCCTCAAACAGAGCGGGGCTATCTGAGCAGGAGAGAGAGGCTGAGAGAGAGAGGTTGAGGAGGGGAGAACTCACTCATGATAGGACTCTTAGCTGAGCCCTATGTAATATTCTTGGGAACTCTGAGACAAATATTTTATTTAGCCCTGGGGGCATTTTAGGCACTACACATGGACTTTGGATCAGATAGGAGTAGTAAAATTATGCCACAATAACAAATAACCCCAAGACAGTCATTAAAGCAATATAAATTTCTTCTTTGCTCATATTACTGTCTTGGTGAGTTGGCTAATGGCTTTGTTCTGCACCTTTGCCTTCTCATTTTGAGATCTGATCTGGTAGAATGGGCTTTCTAGAGCACTGTTGGTGACCTGGCAAGAGGAGAATGAGAGAGGACACAGTGAAAGGCAATTTGCCTGAAAGTGGAGTGGAATGTATATCCATGACCAAACAAGTCACATATCTGCACCTGAGGTCAATGTGTGGGTCCATTAGTCCCCTGCAGGGTGGGACAAAGAACAATGGTAAAGAATAATAAGTTCAAGGCTAGGAAGGTGGCTCAGTGGTAGAGTGCTTGCCTTGCATTCATGAGGCCCCTGGGTTCCATTCCTCAGCACCACATAAGCAGAAAAAGCCAGAAGTGGTGCTGTGGCTCAAGTGGTAGCGCGCTAGCCTTGAACTGAAGAGCTGAGGGACAGCGCCCAGGCCCAGAGTTCAGCCCCACAACAGACCAAAATAAAAAAAAGAAAAAGTTCAAGCTGGGCATCAGTGGCTCACGCTTCTAATCCATCTACTTAGGAGGCTGAGATCTGAGGTTCCCGGTTCAAAGCCAGCCTGGGCAGGAAAGTTCTTGAGACTCAAATTAACCACCAGAAAACTGGAAGTGGTGCTATGGCTCAAGTGGTAGAGCTCTTGCCTTGAGCTGAAGAGCTGAGGGACAGTACTAAGGTTCAGAGTTCAAGTCCCATGACCAACAACAACAACAACAAAAAAAAAAAAAGAAAAAGAATAAAAAAGAAATAAAGAAAAAAAGAATAATAAGTTCTCCTACAGCCCTTTTTGTGGGCGCCCCACATCAGCTGTGTTCAGGCTTTTGGTCTTTGAGAGGAGAAGGTAAAAGAAATCTCCTGTGACCCTGTTCCACACACATGTGGACTCTCTGCTTTTCTTTCTTTCTCTTTCTTTCTTTCTTTCTTTCTTTCTTTCTTTCTTTCTTTCTTTCTTTCTTTCTTTCTTTCTTTCTTTCTTTTTCTTTCTTTCCTTCCTTCCTTCCTTCCTTCCTTCCTTCCTTCCTTCCTTCCTTCCTTCCTTCCTTCCTTTCTTCCTTTCTTTCTTTCTCTCTCTCTCTTTCTCTCTCTCTCTTTCTTTCTTTCTTTCTTTCTTTCTTTCTTTCTTTCTTTCTTTCTTTCTTTCTTTCTTTCTTTCTTTCTTTCTTTCTCTCTCTCTCTCTTTCTCTCCCCTCCCTCCTTCCCTCCCTTTCTCCTTCCCTCCCTCCCTTCCTCTCTGTCTCTGTCTCTGTCTCTCTCTCTCTGGGTCAGGCCTGGGGCTTGAACTCAAGGGCTTGAACTCAGGGCCTGGTCACTTTTCTTAAACTTTTTATGCTAAAGGCTAGTATTCTACCATTTTGAGCCACAGTGACATTTCCAGCTTTTTTGGTGGTTAATTGGAAATAAGAGTTTCATGGACTTTTCTGCCTGGACTGGCTTTGAACTATGATCTCCAGATCTTTGCCTCTTGTGTTGCTAGAATCACAACCACAAGCCACCCACTGCTGCTAGTCAGAAAATTGTTGGATTTTAGTTTGTTTTGTTTGTGCTGGTCCTGGTACTTGAACTTGGCCTGGGCACTGTCCCTGAGCTTCATTTTGTTCATTTTATTCAAGGCTGGCTCTCTGCTGCTTGAGCCACAGTTCCACTTCCAGCGTTTTGGTGGTTAATTGGAGATAAGAATAACATGGACTTTCCTGCTCTGGCTAGCTTCAAACCATGATCCTGAGATTTTTTTACTTCCTGAGTAGCTAGGAGTCCAGGCATGAGGCATGGATGCCTGGCTCTCATACTTTCTTGATGATACTTACGTTTATAAGAAAACACGTTCTATGTGATCATTTTGGTTTATTCCTTATTGAAGTTTTGCCTGTGATCTTTCTCTAGAATGTGAGCTTCATATTTATTACTTTCCCCCCACCACCAACTTATAGGCTTTACAATAGTGAAGAATAGACTGATGGAGAGAAAAGGGAAAGGAATAGAAACTTAAGACTGCATAGACAAGGGACACCTGGGACATAGAATTAGAGAAGGAGGTGGGGGGGTGACAATTAAGAAGAAAAAGCAGCAATTTAGAGAAGCAATCCTTGCAATTGCATGTGTACTTGAGCAGAACATTCTTGTAAACAGTCGGGTGTTCACAGTCTGTATTGTAAGCCACATTAGCACGTTGTGTAGTACTATGCATAATACCTCTCTTCAGACTAACCCACAGTGACTTTTGGGTCTCTGTCGATAGGTCAGGGTTTGAGGATTCTGGAACAATCTTTCACTCTGCTTCCAATGACACCAAAATGATATTTAGCACAAGCTGGGTGCGGAGGAAATGCAGAGTCCTGGGGAGGGGCTCTAGGCAGGGAGAGTGTGGAGATGGCAGTGGACAGGTGGCCTAAAGTTCTCCTTCACCTCCTTCCTAGCAGATCAATGGGAAGGGCTGGGGAGAGAACCTAGGGGGCTTCATATTCCAATAATTTAAACTATTATTCTTGGGCTTGCTCTTTTAAGAGAGGACACTGAGAAGAAAGTCATTTCAGAATAGGGACTAAAGGCATGTACTCCTCTTTTCCCATCCTTGTAACTTGTGAAGTCACAGGTTATGGTGTCAGCCTTTGAATTGTCTATCCACCTGAGACATTCCAGTAGTTAAATGTTAAGTAAAATGCCGTCCAGGTGATAAACAGGCAATTTAAGAGCCATGTTACAGAGCCAATAGAGCTGAGATTGAGAGGCTGATGATGAGCGAGAGTCTGTCTTGGAAGAGGGCCAGGACAAAGGACTCAAAGGCTGAGTGTCCTTGATGGCAGCATCTCACTATCTGAATCAAAATCCTGAGGAACGGAACTTCCTGGTGTCTCCACTTATGTTTCTGGTGCAGACAGGCATAAAGAAGAGCAGATGCCATTGAAGCCTTAGCCCCCTCTTTCTAAGTCACTTCTTTGGTTTTGTTTTGTTTTAAATTTGAGATCTTAGGGCTGGGAAGTTGGCTCAGTGGTAGAGCGCTCGCCTTGCAAGCTTAAGGCCCTGGGTTTGATTTCTCAGCACCACATAAGCAGAAAAAAAAATAAATTTGAGATCTTGAGATAGGGCTGGTCTTGAATTTATGATCCCTCCAAGTCCTGGGATTGCAGGTGTGTGTGTGTATGTGTGTGTGTGTGTGTGTGTGTGTGTGTGTGTGTGTGTGTGTGTGTAGGTATATGTATATACCTATATACATATGCATGTATATAAATAGGTATATACTTAATATATATAAATAGTATATACTTAATATATATAAATAGTATATACTTCCATATATAGGTGTATATACTTATGTATCTATATACATATACCTATATATGCATATACACACATATATAGGTAAATACATATAACTATATACATACATATATACATATACACCTATACTCATACATAGGTGTATATAGGTATATAGGTATATACACACACATATATATGTATCTAGGCACATATACATATGCCTAGATACATATATACATGCACATATAAATAAATAAATAAATAAATAAATAAATATATATATATACACACACACATATACACACACACATAAAATCTTCACTTCTGGTTCCTCTGAATCACCTCTTTTTTTTTTTTTTTTTTTGCCAGTCCTGGGGCTATAGAACTCTGGGCTTGGGTGTTGTCCATGAACTCCTTTTGCTCAAGGCTGGAACTCTACCACTCTGAGCCAAAGCACTACTTCTGTTTTTTTTTTTTTTTTTTCTGGTGGTTAATTGGAGAAAAGAGTCTCACAGGGACTTTTCTTCCTGGGCTCCCTTTGAACAATGATCCTCAGATCTTAGCCTCCTGAGTAGAATTACAGGTGTGAGCCACTGGTGCCCAGCTACCTCTAGTGACCTTGACTAAGACCTTAACAATAATTCATCTTGTATAGACACATGTAGGTCACTCTTGACTCAGGAAAATCACAGTTTGGGGGACAAACTCTGGTGTTATATTTAAAACATGACAAAGCATAAGCACAATATAAAAATAAAAGCAGTCTACTGAACAGTTGAAGGAAAATTTTATTTTAATTTTCTCTTGACTTAAAGTACATTCTCAAGACATCCCTGGAATTAAGTTTTTTTAGGTAAATTATTTAGTAAGTGCCTAATTTGCTCTTGCTTGGGAAGAAAATTACATGGTTGCTCTTAAATTATTAAGCAATATTTTGATGGCATTGACAAAGCGAGTTGTAAGATATTGACCAGTCACCCTGCTATAGGAAAACTCTGGGCTAGTTCAGATTTGTCTTGCAAGGTGAAATGGAAGAGAAAAAAGTCATTAATTCCTGTGAACTACATCTGCAAGCTCTGATGGAAAGACACACATGAAGTCCATTGTCCTTCATAAAACAAAGTGTGAAAATACACATTTCTTCTCTGAAGAAATACCTAAATGAACTTCAAAACTGAAATCTGGTTATTGTGTAGTCTCATTGTCTACCTTCTGCAATGAAATTTAGTTTTGGGGGTAAGATCTCATACATGTCTTCTTTTATATGATTTCATCATCTAGCTGGTATTTTTGATATTATATAAGTTCATCTCCATATTCCTTTAAACACCTAAAACATTGAATGAATGATTTTGCTTTTTAAAGTTGACTTTCTGCCTTTTTTTTTTATTATTGTGAAAATACTGTACAGAGGGGTTACAATTACATGGGCAAGATAATGAGTACATTTCTTTTTTTTTTTTTTTGGGTCCAGTCGTAGGCCTGAACTCTGGGCCTGGGCACCGTCCCTCAGCTCTTCAGCTCAAGGCTAGCACTCTACCACTTGAGCCACAGCGCCACTTCCGGCTTTGAAAAAAGCTTATGTGGTGCTGAGGAATCGAACTCGGCCTCATGCATGCAAGGCAAGTGCTCTACCACTGAGCCACCTTCCCAGCCCCAATGCATACATTTCTTATCAAGCATTGTAGCCTCCTCCTTTGTTTTCCCTTCCCATCCCATCCTCCCCCTGCCTCTCCACCCAACCCTCCCCCCCCACCAAAGTTGTAAAGTTCGTTTTCGACATAACAATTTGTACATCTCATTGTTGCAATGGGTCCACTTGTATCCCTATTTAAACGATTTGTTTTTTCCCTTCCCCTCCACAAATTATAACAACATCAAATACAGTGAAAGCAGGGGTTATACCATGGGGGAGCGACATACAAAGCAACAAAGAAATCATCTTATAAATATATTAGAAACAATCGCATGAAATAAAAAAACATTTGAATACATATCTTAGGGTTCATTTCCCTAACATCAACTTAACTGACCTTTTCTGCCTAACTTTCTGCCTTTTTTAATGGGGAAGACTTTGGGGAGAAGAGAGAGATTGAAATTAGGATTTAAGATAAACCCTGAAAATGTCTTTTGACTCCATAAATTTCTTTTTTTTTTTTTTGTCGGTCGTGGGGCTTGAACTCTGGGCCTGGGCGCTGTCCTTCAGCTCTTCAGCTCAAGGCGAGTGCTCTACCACTTGAGCTACAGCGCCACTTCCGGTTTTCTGGTGGTTTATTGGAGATAGGAGTCTCACGGTCTCTCCTGCCCGGGCTGGCTTTGAACCGCGATCCTCAGATCTCAGCCTCCTGAGTAGCTAGGATTACAGGCGTGAGCCACCAGCGCCCGGCTTCCATAAATTTCTTTAATAATTTTGTTTGTGTTATTGTGTGACTCCCCAATCTTCCCTAATCTTTTGGATTAGGGAAGTGCAGTAATCAACAAATAAGAAGACAACAATAAGCCAGGCACTGGTGGCTCACACCTGTAATCCTAGTTACTCAACAGGCTGAGTTAAACGTCAGACTGGGTAGGAAAGTCTGTGATACTCTTATCTCCAATGAACCACCAAAAAGCCAGAAGTGGAGATGTGGCTCAAGTGGTAGAGAGCTAACCTTGGGCAAAAAAGCCCAGGGCCCTGAGTTCAAGCCTCAGGACTGACAAAACAAAACAACAATATTTGGAAGATTTTTTTTTTTAAATCACAGCACTGATTTGGTACTGGGTGATCCAGATCCACAGTTTACTATGGTACAGTGGGATGAAAGGTCTTTTGTTAGGAAAGAGACAATTGTCTTATGGAATACCATCTAAATGCTAAGTTTTGGTGCTATGTACTTATGCCATTGGTTGTCATATCAGCCCTGTGGGACAAAGGTTACTTCAACTCTAATTGATGAGGCCGTTGGAACTTAGAGCCCAGATAACTGTCCATGCTTTCATAGGAAGGGAGGAGTTGCTGGACAGAGGCGGTTAGGATTGACAAATAGGGGTTGGAGGTGTGGCTCAGTGGTTGAGAGCTAGCCAATAAGTGAAAATAGCAGGAACCAAGTTTGAGTCCCAGTCTCAGACCTAAAGAAAAAAAAAAAAGGATTTAGAAATAATTTTCTACCACATCAGTTGCCTTAGAAGTGTCTTGTAGGAGGAACAATTCTCCCATTCATAGAGCTCGCCTTGTGGTTGGAAAAACAAGGAGTAGGCACCTGGCGATGGAGGCAGAATGCTGATTGCACAAGTCAGTAGTCAAGTTCATCTTCTTTTAGAATAGGCCTGCAAGATAAACTATGGATGTTTAAATAATATCCCTGCAAATTTCCCACTCAGACCTTGATTTCAGTTCAGTTCAGTTTGACCCAAATCTAAAATCACTCTTAAGTGCTTTCTTCTTTGACTTAGGAGCGAAGACCTCTGGAAATGATTGTCCAGGAGAGACAAAGGTGTCTGTGTGTCTGGAGTGTGAGGCTGAGAAAGAAGAAAGAAAAGGATACAGAATGGAGTCCATGGGCAAAGGTAGAGCTGTGTGAGTCCAGGAGTAGGTAGGGGAGTCCAGGTAGGGGAGGGGCAGCCTGGAATCTAGTTCTCATGACTGTACTGGACATGGCTGGGGAAACAGTTTATAAGTTAAGGCATGTGTGTGTGTGTGTGTGTGTGTGCGCGCGCACGCACACACACACACATACACAGTGAGCTCTGTGACATTCACCTGTACAGTTTTATAGTGGTCTCCAGACCACAGACTATAAGTGCGGTCAAGAAACCATGACCAAGGAAAGCTGAGAGGTAGAAGAGTGCTCCTCTTATAGTCATAGGCTGTCAACTGTTCTACCAGTGCTCACTCTCTGGGCAAATGCTTCTGCAACCCCGACAAAACAATGCCAAAGATGGAACGTTCTAGATCTGCCCAGTGGTGATGGCTATGATGCTAAGAAGGTACTCAGGCAGAAGTTCATTCAAAGGATGGCATACAAGTGACTTGAATCATGTGATTCAGTGATTTTCAGAGTGTTGTCCGGTGAATCATCCCAGAAGCCACATTTTGAAATATAGAACATTGGAGTCTTTATTATACAGTTAGCAGGCTGCAGGCTGCCTGTTGTTACAAAGGCCTGCAGCCCCCAAATACACATTACAGAGCTAGAAAACAGGCGAAAGAGGAAAGAAAGAACAAAAACAATACCAACAATACAATTCAGCTCCAATGGAGAGCTGAATTGGGACTCCACGGTGACTGGAGATGAGCCAGGAGACAGAACACAGGACAGAATCATGGAGACACACGTGGCATGGCGTCCTGGCGGCTGGGGGTAGAGTCAGAGCAGGGAGCAGATCCACAGGAAATTCCCAGTCCTAGGCACTGGACTGACAGATTCAGTAACCTATCAGCCAAGTGCCCACCCCTGCCTCCAGAGATCAGGGAATGCCCATCACCTGGGATGCAGGCGATGGGTGGGGGTGTTTCCTTCCCCCCAGTATGAAGAAAAGGTGCAGGGCCTACCATCCACCATGTAGGCAATATGGTGCTGGCCAGACTGACCTCCTTACTGTAAGAGGACACAAGTGGACAACCAGGTCTTTATTAGAAACTATCTATCTTGTTAAACTTTTAAACGTCCATTTGGGAAGAACAATCTAGAATTCGTGTGTGTGTGTGTGTGTGTGTGTGTGTGTGTGTGTGTGTGTGTGTGTGTGTGTGTGTGTGTCTTTTTGGTGCTGGTTCTGGGGCTTGAACTCAAGGCCTGGCTGCTGTCCCTGAACTTTTTTTCTGTTTTCTTTGCTCAAGGCTAGTGCTCTACAGGTTGAGCCACAGCTCTACATTGAGCCTTTTTTTTGAGGGTGGTTAATTGGAGATAAGGGTCTCACAGACTTTTCTGCTGGGGCTGGTTTTTAACTACAATATTCAGATCTCAGCTGCTTGAGTAGCTGGGGCCTGGCTAGAATTCTTTCCTTTTTAAGGAGACTCATTTTGAGTTAGCCAAAGATGACTATCTTCTTTCCCTTCCAACATGGCTTCCTGGCTGGTTTGGTTCAAGTTGTGAATCTAAACTAAAGGTGAGCACAAGTACTGCTATTTAAACTTGGTCAGCAAATACTTTATTAGTCAATTGAAAAGTCTACCACCAAGTTGAGTTTGAGCTTAAAAAAATCAGAGTAACCAAGTGCTGGTGATTCATACCTGTAATCCTAGCTACTTAGGAGGCTGAGATCTGAGGATCATGGCTTCACAGCTTAGGCAGGAAAGTCCATGAGACTTATCTCCAATTAACCACTAGAGAACTGGAAGTGGCTCTGTGGCTCAAAGTGGTAGAGCATAGCCTTGAGCAAAAATACTCTGGGACAGTACCCAGGCTCTGAGTTCAAGCCCCATGACTGATGAAAAAAAAATCAGAGCAGACCTAATCATTGTTTTGGGGAGTCAGTTACTCTTAAAGAGCTACAATCGTATTTGGAGGGGCCACAGGCCTTACCACAAGCACTTTTCATGAGTGTGTGAACAGCATGCCATCAGCAGGTGTATGTGCATGGAAGTACCTCCCCTTTGACATATCTGTGTAAGAAAACATGAGGAGACTGGAGAACATGGCCTTCCTAATAATCTATGCTTTAGAAGAGTACTTTGTCAGAGGACTGTAGAATTCTGGACCTACTGGAAAACTTGGTTAAAGTTTCTGGATTCCTTATCCTGAGTTCTTCTTCCTGTATTTTGTTGTGGTGAGGCTAAATATGGAAGGACAATGTTCTATGGGAAGAAATAAAAGTGATTTTAAGCCATCAAGCCCTAGTGTTTAAAGTATTAGTATGAACACCTAAATATTTTGGTGGCTGGTTGCTGGTGGCTCATGCTTGTAATCTTAGCTACTCAAGAGGCTGAGATCTGTGAGGATTGAGATTTAAAGCCAACCCAGCCAGGAAAACCTGTGAGATTCTTCTCTCCCATTAACTACCAAAAAAAGCTGGAAGTAGAGGTGTGGTTCAAGTGGTAGAACATTAGCCTTGAGCCATAAAGCTCAGGGACAGCACCTAGGTCCTGAGTCCAAACTAAAGCTTTGGCACAAAAGAAAGAAAGGAAGGAAGAAAGGAAGGAAGGAAAAAAAATAGAGAAGGGAAAGAAGGGAAGAAAAGAAAGTATAGAAGGAAAGAAGGAAGAAAGGAGAAAAAAGAAAGATGGAAAGAGAGAGAGAAAGAAAGGAGAAAGAAAAGAAGAAAAGAAATGATGCAAGGGAAGAAGGAAGGAGAAAGAAGAAAGAGAAGGAAAGATAGGAAGAAAAAAGAAACAAAGAAAAGAAGGGAAGAAAAGAAAGAAAAAAAAAAGAAAAAGCAAAGCTTCAAGATTGCTCTGTAGGTGCTTTTCTTTTTCTTTTTGGTAGACAAATTGAGAAAGTCTTTATCTCCAATTAACCAGCAAAAAGCCACAACTGGAGATATAGCTCAAGTAGTAGAGTACCAACTTTGAGTGGAGATGCTAAACTGGAGTTTAAGGCCCTGAGTTCAAGCCTGAGTACTTTCTCTCTCTCTCTCTCTCTCTCTCTCTCTCTCTCTCTCTCTCTCTCTCTCTCTCTCTCTCTCTCTCTCTCTCTCTCTCTCCTCTCTCTCTCTCTTCCTCTCCCTCTCCCTCTCCCTCTCTCCCCCTCTCTGTGTCTCTCATTACACCAAAATATTTCTTTGTTTGTTTTTTGTGCCAGTTCTGGGGCTTGAACTCAAGGCCTGGATGCTGTCCCTGAGCATTTTGTATCAAGGCTAGCATTCTACCACTTGAGGTACAGCTCCACTTATGAATATTTGGTGGTTAATTGGAGTTTCATGAACTTTCCTGCCTGGGTTACCTTTAACCATGATCCTCAGATCCCATCCTCCTGAGTAGTTAGGATTACAGGCATGAGACACTGATACCTGGATGAAATTCTATTTTTAAATGTGTTTCTTTACTTTTGTCAATTGTGGGGCTTGAATTCATGGCCTGGATGCTGTCCCTGAGCTCTTTTATACTCAAGGCTAGGACTCTACCACTTTGAGCCATAGCTCCACTTCTGGTTTTTGAGTGGTTGATTGGAGATAAGAGACTCACAGAAATGTTTCTGCCTGGGCTGGCTTTGAATTATGAACCTCAGATCTCAGCCTCCTGAATAGCTAGGATTACAGGTGTGAGCCACTAGTGTCTGGCTCCACAAGACTCTTATGTTCCATAACCTACTAAAAAAGCTGGAAGTGGAGCTGTGGCTCAAGAGATGGAGTGCTAGGCTTGAGAAAAAGAAGCCTATGGACAGGGCCCAGGCCCTGAGTTCAAGCTTCAGGATGGGGGCACAGAGACACACACAGACACAGACACACAGACACACACAGACACACAGACACAGACACACACAGACACACAGACACACACAGACACACAGACACACAGACACACACACACACACACACACACACACACACACACACACACACACACACACACACACACACACACACAAAAGGAATCAGATTCACTCCTGATCTAACCACACAGGCCAGGAGAGGCCCAACACTCTTGGTGTCCGTACTAGTGAAGAGCTGTACTTACTTGGCAAAGTTTTGAGTTGAAGCCTAGAAAAGAGGAGTGTGAAGAATGTTACTTTAGCTATGACAAAGAAGTTACATTGTCATTAATATTGCAGGTCACTGCTTTGAGGAGGAGGTGAATCCTTGTTTTATTTTAAGATTTTTTAGTAGGGTTTATTCTAAGGCTTAGAAAACTCAGGAGAGTTGGCCTTCCAGACAAATGCTTTCGCCTTGAAACACATTTGCAATAGCTCTCCAACAATGGCCTGGAGACGACTCCCAATTCACATTGGACTTTCAAAAAAAAAAAAACCCCAACATTTTTTATCCTGACTTGAAAATGGACCAGGTTTGGGGCACTAATTCACATAGCTACCACACCCACTCTTTCTGCCCAGAGAGTGAAGAGAATGAATGGGTCAATCAGCTGACATATTTCCATCCAATTTCAAGGATAGAATGTGTTCATTTTCTGACTAATGGCATGTCATTTTGCTGAAGCCTTTGGTCGCGAATTAATCCTGGAATCAAAACAGATTTTCCGGGGAGCAATCTTCCATCAAGTATTGATTTTTTTACACTCATGGAGTCTGTACTCCCTAATTTAACCTGACAATGAGTCTGCACAGGGGCCTGGGAGCACCTGGCAGCTCGCTGAAGGAACTTTTACTGTCTTTTCTTTCTGCAAAGTAGAAGGAATAAAATCCACTCCTGCTAGCCCACTGGGTCACTGGGGGGCACTTAGTTCTTGGTGCTTTACTTCTGGTGCTTTGAAATTGGGAAGGAGAGCTGTCTTCTAACTTTTAAAGGAGTTCTGGGAGGCAAAGCTCTGCTTGGCTGACAATGCCACAGAGTTGTAATATATCATTCCGCCATGGGTAGTGTTTTCCAGTGATACTACCTTTCTCTGCCTGTCAAACGTGAGAAAACTGGAAGCGTTTTCCAAAAAGAAGTGTTTACCTCGGAATTGCAGGACATCTTTGCTTTTCTTTATTTTCCCATTGCATTGGCTGTTCTTTGGGATTCCTACCTTCCTAGTTCTCTGTCAGAATCCTGTGAATGCAATCAATGTTCTTGAGCTGGATGTGGGCTATCAGGAGGGCTTGAAGGACTGAACAAGACGTAGTCTCCCTACTTCAAAGAGCTTGGGATTAGAAAACCTTACCAAAACAAGTATGTTCTGGATAAAGGAATCAGGTCTCTAGAACCAGTTGGATGTTATTCAGCCCTAAAAAGAATGAAATCTGTCATGTGTGGCGTTATGGATGGAAACGTGGAGAGAAGAATGCCATACACTCATATGTAGAAACCAGGGGGAGAACAGAGGTCTCTAGATGTTAGGAAGGGTAGAGGGAGGACAGAGAACAAGAACCACAATGCAGTTCCACAGCGGGTGTGGATTCTGATATTCCTCACTATAGTAAGTCAGTCAATTGATTTACTTGTGTTTCACAATGATGTATTCTATATCCTACAAAGAAGAGAAGGGAAGAGTTTGAAGTGCTCAACACAAAGAACTAATGTGTGCAAGGAGAGGGAAGTGATATATTCATTACATATTATACACATGGATAAAATTTGTCACATGGTACCCTACATGCACAATTATTTTGTGTCAGTAAAAATGGCAAGTTAATTATTTTGTGTCAGTAAAAATGACAAGTCAATCCCAATGAAGAGTCAAGAATGTGGAATGAACTTGTGACCGCATTTGCTGGGGAAAGACTGGACAAAATATTGAGGAGATGTTGGATCTCAAAGGGTACTGTATCAAGCTGGGTGCTGGTGGCTCATCCTGTAATCCTAGCTACTCAGGAGACTGATATCTAAGGATTATAGTTCAAAGCCAGCCTGGGCAGGAATGGCTATAAGACTCTTATCTCAAATTAAACACCAGAAAACTGGAAGTGATGCTGTAGCTCAAGTGGTAGAGCACTAGCCTTGAACTCAAGAGCTCAGGGACAGTGCCCAGGCCCAGAGTTCGAGCCCCATGACTGACAAAAAAAAGTGCATTATCAGCAATCATTCATAAGTGCTGATGGCTCACACTTTCTAGCATCCATTGCAAGTGGGACTGGACCAAGGGACCAGTTCTGGCCAATGGATTGTGAGGTCAGGAGTCACTTGTAGGTTTTTTTTTTTTTTTTTGTCAGTGGGTGTTGGACCTGGGTGCTGTCCCTGAGCTCTTTTGCTCAAGGCTAGCCCTGCCTGGGCTGGCTTTGAACCATAATCCTCAGATCTCAGCCTCCTGCATAGCAAGGATTACAGGAGTGAGCTACTGGAGCCCAGCTAGTTTTGTTTTTTTTTCTCTTCCATCCACTCTCTTCTGATGCCATAGCAACTGAATGGAGGACAGCCCAAGGTAGACTTTGAGCAAAATATACCCTTTTAATGTTACATAAAAATTAGTCTCAAAAAAAAAATTCTGGCCTTATTTGATATCACAGCACAGATTAGAAAAGCCACTACAGATAAATAGGATTAATCAGAAATGACACTCAAATCCAGAGTGATTAAAAAGAAAGGCTCATTCACAGACAAGAATTTTTTTTTTTTTTTTTTTGTCGGCCGTGGGGCTTGAACTCTGGGCCTGGGCGCTGTCCCTCAGCTCTTCAGCTCAAGGCGAGCGCTCTACCACTTGAGCTACAGCGCCACTTCCGGTTTTCTGGTGGTTTATTGGAGATAGGAGTCTCACGGTCTCTCCTGCCCGGGCTGGCTTTGAACCGCGATCCTCAGATCTCAGCCTCCTGAGTAGCTAGGATTACAGGCGTGAGCCACCAGCGCCCGGCTACACAGACAAGAATTTTGTTGGGCCCAAGAGCACTGGACTCATAAAAATAAGTATTTAAGTAGTTCATAGAAACCAGAGGTGGGGTTTAAGTGAAATGGAATGATCTTATACTCACAGAGATATTGTTTGGGAGGAGGACAGATACATTTATTACTGATGGTGAAGAGGATCAATAAGCTGGCTGAATAATGCATCAAGCAGCTTTATGCGATTCCTCGAGTCGTTGGTACCCTGATAGATTAGTGTGGTTTGGAAATTATATCCTCTGTGTTCAGTATCTTCAACCTAGATCAGAATAAAATGATCTTCAGTGAATTAATTTAACTGATGTGGAATTTAATTCTCTGAATTTAACTCCCCTTGGAGAGAAGAGATTTTAAGCACTGGATGGAGGGAGGAAAGAAGGCAAGGGAGGAATGGCTGGCATCACAATAGCAGGTCAGAGAAGGCTTCTGAAATCTGAGAGTTGAGTCCAGGAAGAAGTGAGAGTTTTAGAGGATGTTAGACTTCTGGTCCTGCTGAGTTAATGGCCAGACTTGTTGATGGACAGAACTCATGGACAGCAGTCCATATGTCCTAACTCAAAAGGAAGTACTGGATCTAAGTGGGAGAAGAGTGGAAACTCTCCTAATAGCTTCCCAATACTAGTTGTTTTTTGCTGACTTGAAGATCTCATGAAACGTGGCAGACGATTGGCTATCATTTTGAAGAGTGGCCATCCCATTGGTTGTGCATTTGTTACTACCTATGATAGTCACAAAATGATTGCGTCAGGCCTATCACACATCTTAACCAAACCAAAAGGATATTGTCCCTCAGCTTTTGTGCTCAAAATTGGTGCTCTATTTTTTTGTTTTTTGCCAGTCCTGGGGCTGAACTCAGGGCTTGAGCACTGTCCCTGAACTTTTGGTTAAGGCTAGCACTCTACCCCTTCAGCCACAATGCCCCTTCCGGCTTTTTCAGTATATATAGTACTGAGGAACTGGACCCAGGGCTTCATGTATGCTCTGCAAGCACTCTGCTTCTAAGCTACATTCCCAGCTCTTGGTGCTGTATTGATTGAGCCACAGACCCACTTTTGGCTTTTTTAAAAAGTGCTTAATTGGAAATAAGAGTCTCGATGAGCTCTCCTACTGGGCTGGCTTTGAACCGTGATCCTCAAATGTCAGCTAAAATTACAGGTGTGAGTCACTGGTTCCTGGCTTGTTTTTATTTTTTTAATCAGAGTACACTTATATTCATAAAGAAAGTGCTTTTGGTTGACAATAAAGGATGAAAACTGGCTGTAGTTTAAACTATTTAGGTGATGTTTATTTGTCCTACTGGAAATCTAAAGTTCCAAACAGTTGTGGACAAGGTCACTGCTAATTTTTATGACTTTGAAGAATTTACTCTCTTTATTTTTGATATTTTTATCATCAGAGCAAAGGGCCCCTTTTCATGTGTCCCACAAATAAACTTATTTTCCACAATAAATATACCAATTTAGGTGTAACAATTTTTTGTTGATGTTGTTGGTGAGAGAAAACACTTGACTTGAACTCAGGGCCTGGGCACTGTCCCTGAGCTCTTTTGCGCAAGGCTAACTCTCTACCATTTTGTGCCACAATGCCAATTCTGGTTTTTGAGTAGTTGATTAGAGAAGAGTCTCATAGGGACTTTTCTGACTGGGCTGGCTTCAAACCTTGATCCTTAGATCTTAGCCTCCTGAGTAGCTAAGATTACAGGCATGAATTACCAGTTCCTGGCTAACAATTTTTTTTAAAATTTAAAATGTTCACAGATAGGAAAGATACATCTGTTACTAATTTGAACCTTCTCAGATTTCTCCACTATCTTGTCTTTGTGTGCCTTCAGACTGAGAGGCTGTCCAGCCTTTTCATTTTGGAGAAAAGTTCCTATGATGCTTAATTTTCTTTGTTTGTTTTCTTAAAAAATTCAGTTTAATGGTAAAATGTTCCATTAGAAAAATAGATCAAATGACATTTGAACCAGTAAACAATGTAAATAAGATTTGAAGAGGTTAAAGTCTAAGCTCTAACCAGTGGTGGCATAAATTCCTTTGAAGTTGTGATTGGAATAGCACATTTCAACAAGCTTTATACAGATGCTGTCTTAGAAGAAACCTTTTCTTTTTCCTATAAATGAAAGAAAAACCTCAGTTGCAATAGTGCCATCCTCTTTCTTCCTTTTCCTTTTCATCAAAATATGTCAGCACATGGTGAAACCAGTGAATGGCCTTAGCATGGTGACAAAGTGCTGTTATATGTAAGTGCAATGGATGTACATAGGTAGCACTTAAAAAAAAATCAATTTCAAACTTTCTCCTTTAAAAAATCATATCAGTGATTCTATTGTACAGACATATATTTAGGCTTGAGAAATCACTTTCCGAATCTCAAAAGACTGTACCATTTTCCTGCTTTTTAATTTTTGGTAGTAGCACTAGCGTTTGAACTCAGGGTCTAGGCACAATCCTTTGGCCTTTTTGGCTAAAGACTGGCACTCTACTATTTAAACCACAGCTCCACTTCTGGATTTCTGTTGGTTAATTGGAGCAAAAGGTCTCATGGACTTTCCTGCTGGAGCTGGCTTTGGATTGTGATTTCAGATCTCAGCCTCCTTGGCAGCTAGGACTACAGGTATGAACCACTGCCAGTCCTCAAAACAGCTAGAAGAGCCAATTATTATTATTTTTTCTATGTGCAAAGTGGGAGAATTGGGCAAAAGCTAACCACTGGTAACTATCATTTTATTTCTTTTTCTCTGACTTGCAGGTAAGAATGATTGTCAGAGACAACATTTGACATGTCCAGTGTTTACGCCGACTCTGTGCTTTGAGAAATTCTAGAGGCTTCTGAAAACTCAAAACATGGACAAATTTTGCCTTGAGTTTTAAGTAGGAGGACACTGATGATTCAAGTCCTGGGTTGTTGGGTGAGAAACAAGTAAAATGATGTATGATAAATGAAATATGGACCTTTAGTCTAGAGCCTGGGCTGTAACAGGGTTTTGCTGTGTTGCCTAAGCTAGACTCAAACTCTTAGCCTTACACATTGCTCCTGCCCCAGGTTCCTGAGAAGCTGGGATTATAAGCAAGTACTACTGTGCCTGGGTAGAACATGGGATTTTAGTCAAATAGGCTTGGGTTTAATTTCTACCTTTGATATTCGCCTGGCAATGTTGTTGTATTCATTAGCTTTCTCTCAGTGTGATAAAATACTTGAAAAATCCACCTAAGGGAAGAGAGGTTTATTTCGACTCATGATTTAAGAGACTTTGGTCTGTGGTCACTTGGGCCCATGAAGAGGAAGCACATCATGGTGCGCAGCTTGTGGTGGAGGAAAGCTGCTCACCTCATGGTGGACAGGGAGAAGCATGGGGGAGGAGCCATTTCAAATGATCCCTCAAGGGTATCTCACTAGTGACTGACTTCTCAATCATCTCCTCTCTTTGTGTGTCCTCCACTGTCCATGACATGGTCAGCTGGGAACTGATACTTCAACACATGGTCTTTGTAAGATCTGAACTGTAACAATTACTTAAGCTTTCTAAGCTTTGGCTATTTTCATCTTTGTGGCGGAGACAATGAGACCTTCATGGAGCTTCATGCGAATCAGATACATACAAATTTACTTGTATATACATATGCACACAATTTTTTTTTGGGTCTGGTCATGGGGCCTGAACTCTGGGCCTGGGCGCTGTCCCTCAGCTCTTCAGCTCAAGGCTAGTGCTCTACCACTTGAGCCATAGCGCCACTTCCAGCTTTTTTCTTTTTGCTTATGTGGTGCTGAGGAATTGAACCCAGGGCCTCATGCATACAAGGCAAGCACTGTACCACTGAGCCACCTTCCCAGCCCTGCACACAATTTTTGTGAAGTCTGTTATTCAGGTCCTGGCAGGAAGTATTTAGGAAATAAAAGCATTATTAAATGCTCTTAAAAACAAAATTTAAAAATTTGTTACTATAAAGGTGTTGTACAAAGAGGTTACAGTTACATAAGTTACATAAGGTAATGACTACATTTCTTTTTGGACAATGTCATCCATGTTATTATTCTTACTACAGCTAACTAGCTTTGCCCAAACTTCTAGGTGACTGGAGACAGGAGCATCACACACCTGACTTTCCATCTCCACAGACTGCATATTTGTGAATCCAATCAACTATGTGGTTCAAAAGGATTTGGAAAAAAGAGTAGTGTTTGTATTGAATATATACAGATTTTTTTTCTTGTCTCTATTTCCTGATGGTACAGTACTATAACTGTTTGCATAGCATTCCCATTGCATTAGAAGTGGCCTGGAGACAATTTAAAGCACACAGGAAGATGCACATGGGTCATATGGAAATACTACATAACTCCTTATCTAAGGGAGAAAGTGGCACCTTGATGACTATTCAGATAAAATACAAAAATCCAAACAAAAAAATGATTGTGACTTAGTCTTCAGTGAAAGCAAAATGGA
Organism: Dipodomys merriami; assembly: GCF_024711535.1. NCBI lineage: Eukaryota > Metazoa > Chordata > Mammalia > Rodentia > Heteromyidae > Dipodomys > Dipodomys merriami. Next base: position 3,499,541 of record NW_027202316.1, read on the forward strand.
GACAAGTAACACTTCATCCCTTTTGTCTAGGCCTCTTCATCCCTTCTGTGGGTTTCGTAGAGTGTGGGCTGGCTCATCATTTCTATCTGGGTGTTTAGAACAGAGACCTGACTCTAGAATAGAGAACTTGCAGTACCTTTTCTTTTTTTTTATTTTTTTTTATTGTAAAGATACTATACAGAGGGTTACAGTTACATGAGTGAGGTAATGAGTACACTTCCTCTTGAACATTGTTACCCCCTCCATTGTTTTCCCCCTACCATCCCCTCCCTCCCTCCCTTCCCCGAGGTTCTTTTTTTTTTTGATTGTGATTAAGTGATTACATAATTTCCGGAAATTCACAGTATTGTGGAATAATGATGCTCATTTAAAGTCACAAGTTCATTCTAACTTTCCTGGAGCAAATTGTCTATCACAGTCTGTAAAATATAACGGTGCTCACATGTTATATACCATATATGTGATCAGCAGCATGGGGATATTTGGTAGTGGTTCAACCAGATGAGTAGGAGTTCTTTGTTTCTTAAGTCCTGTTAGTTTTGTCATATCACCTAACATTTTGGATTTATCATCCACTTATCAGGGAGACCATGTACTGTTTGTCTCTTCGTTCTTGGCTTACCTCGCTCAACATGATTCCTTCTAGCTCCATCCATTTCCCTGCAAATGCCATTATTTTGTCATTTCTAATGGCTGCATAATATTCCATTGTGTATAGATGCCACAATTTTTGGATCCATTCATCTGTGGTGGGGCATCTAGGTTGTTTCCATATCCTAGCTATTGCGAACAGTGCTGCAGTAAACATGGAGGTGCATGTGTCCTTGTATATTGGTTCCTGTTGTTCAGGGTAGATGCCTAGAAGTGGTATGACTGGGTCGTAAGGGAGGTCAATCTTTAGCTTTCTAAGGACCCTCCAGACTGCTTTCCAAAGTGGTTGTATAAGTGTACATTCCCATCAGCAGTGTAATAGGGTTCCTCTTTCTCCACATCCCCTCCAGCATTTGTCGTTGGCTGATTTGTGGATGTGGGACATTCTGACTGGGGTAAGGTGGTATCTCAGGGTTGTCTTTATTTGCATTTCCTTCACCACCAGGGATGATGAACATTTCCTCATGTGTTTCTTTGCCATTTTTATTTCTTCATTTGAGAAGTCCCTCTTTAGTTCCCTTGCCCATTTAGTAATTGGTTTGTTAGGTTTGGGAAGGATTAGTTTCTTGAGTTCCCTGTATATACAGGATGTTAACCCCTTGTCTGATATATTGCTGGTAAATATTTTTTCCCAATTAGTTCGTTGTCTTTCTAGCTTGGTTGCGATAGATTTAGCCGTGCAGAAGCTTTTTATTTTAAGGTAGTCCCATTTGTCGAGTCTCTCTCCAACTTGTTGTGACCCTGGGACTCTGTTCAGGAAGTTCCTTCCTGTGCCTATTAGTTCAAGTGTCTCTCCTACTCTGTCCTGCAGTAGTTTCAGAGATTCAGGTTTAATGTTAAGGTCTTTAATCCATTTTGAGTTGATGTTGGTGCATGGTGATAGGCTGGGGTCCACTTTTAGTTTTCTGCATGTGGCCGCCCAGTTTTCCCAGCACCAGCGGTTGAAGAGGCTGTGTTTCTTCCATTGTATGTCTTTGGCTCCTTTGTCGAATATCAGCTGGCTGTAGGCCTGTGGATTTATTTCTGGATCTTCTATTCTGTTCCATTGGTCTTCGGGTCTGTTTTTGTGCCAGTACCATGCTGTCTTTGTTATTATAGCTCTGTAGTAGAGTTTGAAGTTCGGCATGGATAGCCCTCCCATATTGTCTTTATTTCCTAGAATTGTTTTGGCTATTCTAGGTCTTTTGTTGTTCCATATGAATTTTTGGACTGTTTTCTGTATTTCAGTGATGTACGTCATTGGGATTTTAATAGGAATTGCATTGAATTTGTATATTAGTTTTGGAAGTATTACCATCTTTACTATATTAAGTCGGCCTATCCAGGAGCATGGGAGGTCTTTCCATTTCCTAGTGTCTTCTGCAATTTCTTTCTTTAACTTTTTATAGTTTTCATTAAGTAGTTCTTTTACATCTTTGGTTAGGTCAATTCCTAAATATTTTATTTTTTGGGAGGTTATTGTGAATGGGGTTGCTCCCTTTATTTCCCTCTCTTCCTGTACATTATCAGTGTATAGGAAGGCAACTGATTTTTGTGGGTTCATTTTGTATCCTGTTATTTTGTCGAAGTGATTTATGATTTCTAAGAGTTTGTGGATGGAGTTTTTGGGATCGTGGAGGTATAGTATCATGTCGTCTGCAAAAAGGGATAGTTTAACTTCTTCTTTCCCTATGCGGATCCCTTTAATGTCTTTTTCTTGCCTTATTGCCCTGGCTAAGGGTTCTAGGACTATATTGAAGAGGAGTGGAGACAGTGGGCATCCTTGCCTTGTTCCTGATTTTAGGAGAATTGGTTGTAGCTTTTCCCCATTAAGTATAATATTGGCTATTGGTCTGTCATAAATGGCTTTTATTGTTTTTAGAAATGTTCCTTCTATTCCTATTTTCTCCAGAGCTTTTAGCATGAATGAATTGTTGAATTTTGTCAAAGGCCTTTTCTGCATCTGTGGCGATAATCATGTGATTCTTGACCTTGGCTCTGTTGATATGTTGGATTACATTTATTGACTTACGTACGTTAAACCATCCCTGTGTCTCTGGGATGAAGCCTACCTGGTCATAGTGAATTATTTTTTTTTTTATGTGTTTCTGGATTCTGTTAGCTAGAATCTTGTTAAGGATCTTTGCATCTGTGTTCATCAAGGAGATTGGCCTGTAATTCTCCTTTTTGGTTGGGTCTTTGCTGGTTTGGGGATGAGTGTGATATTGGCTTCGTAGAATGAGTTTGGGATAGCTCCCTCCTTCTCTGTTTCTCTGAAGAGCTTGAGGAGTATGGGTATTAGTTCTTGTTTAAAGGTCTTATAGAATTCTGCTGTGAATCCATCTGGTCCTGGGTTTGTTTTTGTTGGAAGACTTTTGATAGCTTCCTGTATCTCATTATAGGATATTGGCTTATTTAATTGGTTAACTTCTTCTTTGCTCAGTTTGGGCAACTTGTATTTCTCTAAAAATGCATCCATTTCTGCCCGATTTTCTTCCTTTAGAGAGTATAGCTTTTGAAAGTAGTCTGTTAGAATTGTTTGGATATCTTGGGTACGTGTTGTGATGTTTCCCGTGGCATCCCTAATCCTATTAATATGGGTTTCCTCTCTTCTTTTTTTAATTAATCTAGCCAATGGGCCATCAATTTTCTTTATTTTTTCAAAGAACCAGCTTTTTGTTTGGTTTATTTTGGTTATGGTTTTCTGATTTTCTAATTGGTTAATCTCTGCTTTTAATTTGGTTATCTGGCTTCATCTAGTAGCTTTAGGTCCCATTTTTTCTTGTTTTTCTAGCTGTTTTAATTGCAACATGAGATTATTTACTTGGTCTGTCTCCATTCTCTTGATGTGGGCACTGAGGGCAATAAATTTGCCCCTCAGGACTGCTTTTGCTGTGTCCCACAAGTTTCTTTGTGAGGTGTTTTCATTTTCATTGAGTTGTAGGAAATGCTTTATTTCTTCTCTGATCTCTTCTGTTATCCAGGCATTGTTAAGGAGTGTGATGTTCAATTTCCATGTATTAGAGAAATTTCTGCGGTATGCTTTGTTATTGAGAGCTAGCTTGATTCCACTGTGGTCAGATAGGATACAGGGGATTATGTCGATCCCTTTGTATTTGCTTAAGTTCCTTGCATGAACTATGATATGGTCTATTTTGGAGAAAGTTCCGTGAGCTGCTGAGAAGAATGTGTACTGTGTTGTTTTAGGGTGAAATACTCGGTAGATGTCAGTTAATTCCGCTTGGAGTATGGCCTCTCTTAATTCGGTAGCTTCTTTGCTAATCCTCTGGTTGGTAGACCTGTCCTTTGGTGAGAGTGGTGTGTTAAAGTCTCCTAGTATTATCGTATTGGGATCTATTTTATTCTGTAAGTTTGAGAGCATTTGTTTGACATATCTGGGTGCACCAATATTTGGGGCATATAAGTTGATGATGGTTATATCCTCCTCTTGGATTGTTCCCTTTATTAATATGTAGTGTCCGTCCTTGTCTTTCTGTACTGATTTTAATGAAAAGTTTATTTTGTCAGATATCAGGATAGCTACACCTGCTTTCTTACTGGGGGCATTTGATTGGTAGATCCTTTTCCACCCCTTCACTCTGAGTTTGTTTGTATGTTTGGCTGAGAGGTGGGTCTCCTGAAGGCAACAGATGGATGGGTCTTGTTTTCTGATCCAGTCCTCAGTTCGTTTTCTTTTAATTGGCGAATTCAGCCCATTTATATTAAGAGAAAGTATAGAGAGATGCATTGTTGTCTAAGTTTTTCTTCTTTCCTTTCCTCCTGTGCTTGCTCAGTTAGACTTTGAGTAACGCCTGTTTGGGGCAGGCCCCAGTTCCTGGTTGCTTTCTTCAGGTTGTGTCCCCCCTCTTAGAATTCTTTGTAATGCTGGCTTAATGTTTATGTATTCATTTAGTTTTTCTTTGCTATTAAAAGTTTTCAGTTCTCCATCGAATGTGAATGCTAGCTTTGCCGGGTATATTAGTCTGGGTTGGCAGTTATTGGCTCTCAGGGCTCGTATGGTGCTTTCCCAGGCTTTTCTTGCATTCATTGTTTGTGTGGAGAGATCTGCAGTGATTCTGATTTTTTTCCCGTTGTAGTATAGCTCCTTCTTCATTTTTGCTGCATGCAGGATTGTTTCCTTATTATTCAGATCTATCATTTTTACTATAATGTGTCTAGAAGTGTTTCTCCTGGGGTCTTGCTTGTTGGGTGTTCGATAAGCTTTTGTGATGTAGTTAAGATGGTCGTTTTTGAGGTGGGGAAAATTTTCATTGATTATCTTGTTAAATAGGTGTTGCATTCCCTTGCTCTGGAATTCCTCACCTTCGTCCACTCCGATTATGCGAAGGTTAAATTTTTTAGCATTATCTGCTTGCTCTTGAATTTCCCTTTGGTTTAATTTGAGTGATTTTTCCATATCTGTCACTTTTTGGTCCAGTTGGTGTATTCTGTCTTCTGTATCTGACACTCTACCTTCCATTTCATTCACTCTGTTGACCGTGGCTTCTATTGTGGTTTGCATGGATCCCTTTATGGATTCAATGTTGGTTCTCAGAGTACTGATCTCACCTCTCAATGAGGTATGCATTACCTCTAATTTGACATTTATCTCACTTCTTACTGAGGTTTGTGCAGCTTCTATTTTTGCATCCAACTCTTGTTTGATATCCTGTATCTCTTTTGATAGTTCATCTTTGTGTTCTTTCAATTTCTGATCAATTTCTCGCTTTATTTCTTGAGTCATTGCCTCCAGCAACCCTTGGATGTAGCTTTTGTCTTCCATTCCTGCTTTGCTCCCACTGGGGCTCTCCCCTGCGTGGCTGTTGGCTTTTGAGGTGAGCTTGCTGTTCTGGGTGGTGGTAAACCTTGTGATTTTTCTCTGTGATTTTTGCATGGAGGTTCAGGAGACTGCTCTTCAATTTTGTTTTGGTGTGTCTGTCTTTGCTTGGTTGCTGATTCTGTATTGGTAGAGCGAGTCTGTGCCTGATCTGGGTTCTGTTGAGAGCCTATTTCCAGCTGCTATTCTGACTTACTTAGGATTCTCAGCTCTCTGCTGTAGATTGCTGGCAGTTCCCGCCTTTGGAAGGGTTGAGCAGCCTAGACTGCTTGTGTTTGCTCCTACGGGTGCTCTTGTGAAGAACAGATGCTCTGGATGCACTCTCCCAGATACTGGAGTCTGCTATGGGCTCCTGATGTGTTTTTGTTTGTTTGTTTTGGGCTGGTTGTGGGCTTGAGCTCTAGGTTTGGGTGCTGTCCCTCAGCTCTTCAGCTCAAGGCTGGCACCCTACCATTTGAGCCACAGCACCACTTCTGACCCTTTTTGCTTTTGTGATGCTGAGGAATCAGATCCAGGGCCTCATACATCCAAGACTATCACTGTATTGCTGAGCTGCCTTAACAGTCTGAGCTCCTGCTTACTATCAGGTGCTGGCAGCCTGTGTTGCCCAATTCCCAGTCTAGGGTATATGGGTGGAGTTTTGGTGGGGTTTGGGCTTCTCTTGTCCTGGGCCTCCAGGTCTTTTGTTGTCACAGGCGTGCTTCCCGCGGAGTGTTGTTTCCTGGTTTTCTCCCCTCTGTTGAGGCGTGTGCTCAGCTTTTTACTTCAGTTGGGAGGAGTTGGTTGTGTTGTTCAGGCGCCGGATCCTCGGGCCTGGTTCCGGCCCCAGCCTGGAGCGCGCTCGTTAGGCCTGTGCTGATGTGTATACCACCTAGGTTATGCAGCCTGGAGCGCGCTCGTTAGGCCTGTGCTGATGTGTATACCACCTAGGTTATACAGCCTGGGGGACACAGTTCAAATTTCTTCTACTGTTGGTAGTCTTGACCCAGGGGCACTGTTCCTGGCTTGGGCACTTAAGCTCCCTTCCAGGGGTGCTCTTGCTCTAGCCTGGCCAGCTGAGTGTGCTCCACGGGCTGGTGGAGCTCTCAAACAGTTCCCAGTTTTAGTGGGTCCTGTGGTCCGGGTGTTGGGGTAGGGAGTCTAGGTCAGGGTCTGGGGATTCCCTCCAGCTCTGGTCTCCCTTGAGGCATACACTGTCCCCTGTGGGGTACTCACCCTGGAGCTGGTTGTTTCTGTGTGGTGTAGGTCGTCAGTTGTTGCAATCCGAGTTCAGTTGGGGTGGTTGCGGGCTGGGTTGGGCGGTGGTGGCTCTGTGTGATTCTTTTCTGTCTCTGCCTCTGTCGAAGCTGTCGGGTCAAAAGTGTCCCCGCTCAGGCAGCTTCTTCGCAGTGCCTCTGGGGCCCGAGCGGCCCTGCCGGGTCGTTGTGATCGCGATCGGGCTGGTGGTCTGCCGACAGGTCCCTTTGTCTGCCGACAGGTCCCTTTGTCGCGCTGCTGGTGCTGAGCAGCTTTGGCGGGATGGAGCCTCTCTGCTCCGGTGGAGAGTGAGGGATGGGGGTGGGATCCTCGTGGAGACTCCTGGCTGGTAGGTCTCTCTGTTCCTGGCGATCCGCTGTTCTGCAAACCGGTACCTGGTGATCTGCAAGTGGCCCCCTGTGTCTCTGGGGCTCCGGCAGCCCCCGCGGCACACTGCCGCGCGGCCAGTAAAGGTTGGGGGAGGGGTCTTCGCTTTTCTCTGTTCTGAAATTCTTCTTTTCCTCTCTTTCTTTTTTTGTTTTTTTCCACCTCTGGTTTTTCTCTGAGTGTTCGTCTTTTTGTTGTTGTCGGTCTCTTGGGGAGATTAAGCGTTGGAACTCGAACTCTCTTTTTGGTTGGAGAGAGCTGCCCCGTCGCCATCTTGGTCCCCCCTCCTGCAGTATCTTTTCTTTCTGAACATCTACATCAAATACTTCTTATTGGTCTGTTGGTAGAATCTAATTGTATTTAGATTGCTGAATTAAAAAAAACAACACAGGTAGACGAGATGACATTATGGGTGGAAGCTTAGGCCAGTCAGATTGTGTGTTGAGGGCTCTAGTTTGAGGTATAATGCTAGAAAAGGCCCATAAAGCACATGAACACATAGAACTTGATTTTCACAATTCAGGGGAAGGGAGAAAAGGCAGAACTAAATCTTTCTGTTTATTCTGATTAGGCTGTTTATTTATTTATTTATGTTTGAAAGTTACCAGTTAAAATGTTGGGTTTTTGTTTGCTAGGTTCAAGGTCTGTTTGGTCCGTTGTTCTCTGTGCTCCTAAGGAGTTGACAATGATCATTTAAAATAATGAGGTTTTTTTGGGGGGGGAATGGGGAGATGGTAAGGGATGGGAAGGGGAAACAAAGGAGGAGGCAACAATGCTTGATAAGAAATGTACTCATTACCTTGCCCATGTAATTGTAACCCCTCTGTACAGTATTTTCACAATAAAAAAATAAAATAATGAGGTTTTCAATCCTATATGAAAGTATTCAGCTATACAGTAGTAAGTAACATACCCCCCCCTTTTTTTCTGCAGAGGTTTGTATCAGAACAAGGAGCATTAGGAATCTACAAAATATGCTTAAAGCAAACAAAAACAGAAATGAGAAACAAATATGGTTTTCAGCTTATCAATCAACATATACAAAGCTCCATAGTAATGATACAATAAAGCATTCATACTTGGTATATCTCTAAGATGTCTGCATTTTAATTGGTGGTGGGTGTCTTTGGATCCTTCTTATCAAATAAAAAATCTGAACACAATTTTGTTTGACTTGAGCAAAAGGTCTGTGTGCAGTGAGTGGGGAAGAAAAACAAGAATCTCAAATGTTAGAAATCATCTTTGTGGATTTAATTGTCATTGACAGAAAAAAGGCCTTTGAGCTGGAAAGATAATCATTGTTCAGTCAGAAAGCATTATATAGTTTGAAATTAAGGAAAAAATTCTATTAAGTTAAAACAGCTGGAAAATGAAATCTAATAAGAGAAAATATTTAATTTAAATGATTATTTTATTTTATTATCTTTTTGGTCAGTGAACTTTTTCACTGCACACATATGACTAAATATTACATGTCTAAGCCAGGTAAAAATGGATATTTATTGACAAATGTCAATCTTGATAGGGGGATTGAAAAGAATGTACTTACTGCTTTTAAGTTGATTGTCTTTCCATATTTATCTGTGCTTTTTAACCTAAGAGTAACTCTAGTTTATTTCACCTACAAGCCCAGGAATGACTTTCTCTGGAGAGGCATTTTGGTCTGACAGTTCTCTTTGTAAAGGACTCAGGTAAGATCCCCAGGGCACCGTCCCTCTCTCTTCCTCAGTTAGACCTCAGCTCAGGTGATCTGTCAGTTTTTCTTCTAACCAGAAGCTTCCATGGGGGCTTGATTTTGTGTTTGTGGAGCTCCCTTGCTTCTCCTGACTTCTCCAGTTTTGTAATAGTCTTTCAAAGCCCAGCTCTGCTTCCTATTGGCAGGCATCTGTCTGCCCCGCTTCCTATTGACAGGCCTCTCCAGCCCCTCTTCCTATTGGTAGGCCTCTCTCTCTCAGCCCGTGACCCTCATGTTGGAGAACTGGAACAGGTAAGGCTTTTCTCAGTGGGTCCTGTGATTAAAAATTATCGCGAGACATGGAGGTAGACACAGTCCAGGATTGTGTGAATTGCTCCTTTCCCCCCAGAATCCAAGGGTCTGTGCTGAAGACAGGCTGCATCTCTTGTGATCTTGGATCTAAATGAAGTTTCTAGGTTATTATTATTTTAGCTGTTATGGTGGTTTATTTGGGCTTCTGTAACAAAATACCTGAGGTTGGGCAATTTATAAAGGGCGGACACTTATTTCTCATAATTCTAGAGAGTTGGAATCTAAATTCAAGGCTCTAGTAGACTTGAGGTCTAATGGGAGGCTGCCCTTTGCTTCTAAGATGGTGCCTTGTTCAACATCTTTATATAGTGAAAGGTGAAAGAGCAAAACAGGGCAAACACTGCTTTGCCCTTGTTTTGTAAGCTAGTCCCATTTGTGATAGCCTGCTGGTCATTCTTGCTTGAAGTCAGTCTTGGGGGCAGCATAGTGCTAGGTGTGGTGGAGCATCCTGTAATCCTAGCACTTGGGAGCCAGAGGCACAAGGATTGTGAGTTGGAGGGCCTTGGCTACATAGACAAACTCTTTCAAGAAGAGTAAAAGTAGAAAAGTGGAGCCCAGGTCTCTCCAGCTCAGCCTTCCTACTTCCTCTCAGGAGCTCCTCCATGTGTCTTTCTGGAGTACATTCTCAGCGGGACACCCAACCCTGTGTCCCCCCCTCCCAGGTTTCCACGATGTTCCCAGATCACAGGCTTCCTCCCATTACCAGTGTACAACTGCCACTGGGATGACCCAGTACAAAGATCTTGTTTTTCTTTGACCCTGTGCAGTTCCTCTGGGCTCTAATCTACCCACTGCCCCTTTGGACCTGGAAATTTTCTGGTACTAGCCCTTTCAAGAGCTTTTTGTTGGCATGCTCCAAAGGGGTGTTACCCTGGCTCTGATGAGCTTCAATAGAAAGTAAAACAGCTCCACCAGTTTTTACTTCCAGCCTTCTTTTCCTCTTTATACAGGCAGGCACATACACTTGAATAGTAGCCATCTTGTTCTCAAAATCCCTATAATGCCCCAATGACTGAGGCTCTGTTACTAGCTCATCACTGAGCCTTACAAGAATTCTGTTTTGAAAGGCTCTGTAGATTCCATCCTTTCCCCTCCACATAGTCTAAACCTTAGCTAAAGACACACTCTACACCCCTTACAAGCAGACTTCAGAGGACCCTTCCTTAATATTTCCCTTGACATATCCAGACACACCAGAACACGAGAGCAGCAAACTAAATAAATTAAATTCCATGCCAAGAAAGTCTTTACAACTACCCAGGGAATAGAGAAAATGGACCAGACTAGAGGAACTTAACAAAATTGCTGAACTCCACTCATTGCTCCACAGAGACTGAAGACCTTCGATCGAGATGGTACTGTCCAGCATCCATATGCAATTTGTCCAGCAGGTCTGGGCAGCCCAGGAAGAAAAGGGAGATTTGAATTGAATCAGGGTTGAGGAGAGCAGGGCTGGTGGGGCATAGTAATAGAGAATGTGAAAGGATTGAGAAAGTTTGTAAAACCGTTGTTGAGAGGATCGATCTGGAAGCTCAGCTGGGTGGAGCAGAGAAGGAAGAAGGGGAGTCTGAGAAGTTGAGAGAGTCATTTGTATAGCAAGTGTTTATTGATCTCTGACAATTGCCAAGCATGCACACTAGCTGGGGAAACTGTCTTTGAGAAACTTAGATGCTAGTTTTAGAGGTAGTCGAATCCATAACATTTCAGGGTAACTTACTTCTATGATGGAGAATCCAGGGGGCTGGAGGAGGAGAAGGGATAAATAAGCATCTAACTTTGCCTTGGAAGATTGGGTTAGAGGAAATTTTACCAACATGAAAGACAAGAAGTAGTTAGGGAACACAAAATGTGTTTCCAGACCAGCTTGTGACAGCTGAGAGAGAAGAAAGAATATGGTAATTCACAGAGGATGGCTGGACCACAGAAGACTGTGGAAGATCAGGGAGGGGAAGGAGGACTGGGAAGGTGGAGGCCATGTCAGGAAGGACCAGAGGGTCTCCTAAAGGACTTTCAAATTTACCTATCCAGGCCAGCCTCTGACTGATACTAAACTGCTTTCCATGAATGGCAAAATGCAAGTTTGTGTTGTGGCTGTGGTGTACCAGGCATAGCAAATAAGATGTAAGGATCAAGTGGGTTAATATAGAGTTGAACTAAATCAGAATGTGCAGAGAGAAGAGAGGGGTGGGAGGAAGAAGAGAGAGAAAAATGGTCACCAAGAGCTTCACTCCATTTATAATTTATTATTATTGCCAGTCCTGAGCCTTAAACTCTGGGCCTGGGTGCTGTTCTTAGACTCCTTTTGCTCAAAGCTAGCACTCTACCACTTGAGTTATAGCACCAATTCTGGCTTTTTCTTTCTTTTAAAAAATATTTTAAATTAAAAGAATTGCCTTTTGTGTTTGTCCTGGTGCCTGAACTCTGGGCCTGGGTGCTGTCCATCAGCTCTTCAGCTCAAAGCTAGAGCCCTACGACTTAAGCCACAGTGCCACCTCCAGCTTTTTCTGCTTATGTGGTGCTGAGGAATCAAACCCAGCACCTCATGCATGCAAGGCAAGTGCTCTACCACTGAGCCATCTTCCCAGTCCAATTCTGGCTTTTTCTGTGTGGACTTTCCTGCTGGCTTCCAACTACAATTCTCAAATCTCAGCCTCCTGAGTAGTTAGGAATACAGGCATGAGCCACCAGCACCCAGCCTGACTCCTTTTATATTTGTGGTTGTCTGGGGGGCATTTTTCTGTCTACTTGTAAGTAATTCCTCCTTCGTTCACTCAGTCTAGCTCACATGGGTTCTATTTGTTAAAGTCAACAGTATTTGTGCTCTGCTCACTAGGGAGAGAATATAGAACAAGAAGGGAAGGCTTAGGACAGGACTCCGAGGAGCAGAGCTGTGTTCTAATGAACAGAGTTGTTTCATAGTTTATAAGTCTACTTTGATGTGGTGTCTGGGGCTAAACAAGTGTCTTCAAAACTTACTAGGGATATTTTTTGTACCGCTGAGATCAGATTAGATTTGGTCTGTGGGCCAATACTTAACTTATGTAAACAAAATATTATTGTGATACAGATATCTGAGATGACTCTTGTTTACCGATTATCTTTAGACCACTTAAAAAAATTATTTGAGGGCTGGGAAGGTGGCTCAGTGGTAGAGCACTTGCCTTGCATGCTCAAGGCCCTGGGTTCGATTCCTCAGCACCACATAAGTAAAAAGCCGGAAGTGGCACTGTGACGCAAGTGGTAGAGCACTAGCCTTGAGCTGAAGAGCTGAGGGACAGTGCCCAGGCCCAGAGTTCAGGCCCCACGACTGGAACCAAAAAAAAAAAAAAAATTATTTGAGATCAGGATTAGAACCCACTATCTGACACTTGCTTTTGCTCATTGGCTGGTACTCTACCACCTGAGACACACCTCCAACCCAATAAACTGATTTTTCTTTTTTCTTTTTTTTTTGGGGGGGGGGAAGGAGGTCCAGTCGTGGGGCCTGAACTCTGGGCCTGGGCGCTGTCCCTCAGCTCTTCAGCTCTACCACTTGAGCCACAGCGCCAATTCCGGCTTATTTTCTTTTTGCCTATATGGTGCTGAGGAATTGAACCCAGGGCCTCATGCATGCAAGGCAAGCGCTCTACCACTGAGCCACCTTCCCAGCCCCCAGGAACTGATTTTTCTTATGCAGTGCTATATTCATTGCAAATTGAATATTGTGTGGATTATAGTAAGAAGACAGTAATGACTTCTATGAATGAAATGAATGAATGAAGTGTTTCCCTAGATTCCCTATCTCCAGTCTCCCTCTTGTTTCCCCAACTAAATAATTATTGAACACATGCAGAATTACTGAACGTAGGTACTAAGAACCTTAAGATACAATAAACAAACTTCAACTATTCAGAAGATTGCCACACAAAGAATGAAAGGTTTGTTCTGTGTTTCTTTGAAAGGTAGAACTTATACCGAGACACACACAAGCAGCCAGTGGGCTGCAGGGGAGTGGAATGGTACAGCCCCCATCTTCACAGCTTCACCCCTCCCACACTTAACTTGCCCTTCTTCTGAAAAATGCATTAGAACTCAAGATTTTCCAAGAGCCTCTTACATGCCATCTTTAGAGAAAGCCCTCCACTGTCAGCAATGTTGGGGAAAAAAAATTGAATGTTCACAGGCTGGTTTACTTAGGAAGTCTGTTGCTTTCTTAGCTCTATTTCTATATTCCACATTAGTGTTTCTCTGGAGGTGAGAGGAAAGAGGGACTATTTATTGCCCAATTGGGGGGTTGAATCTGAACTCCTCAGCTACGGCCCCTGGGGCCAGTCCTCTGCCAACCCCGAGAGCATGCACCAGACATGGCTGGAGTGATGTGTGCTGGGCAGGGAGATGGCTGGCCACCTGTCCCTGTGAATGAAGAAACGTACGCGAGCAGCGTAATCCTCTTGGGCTCCCACCAAACCTACGTGGTACGAAGTGTGACCGCATCAACAACTATTCAGCATAATGTTTAAGGACAAAAATCAATGTAATAATACTTACATGTACATTTTAGAATAATATGTGTATATACTTATATATGTATTTGTAATATATAATATAGTTATATTTAAGTATATATACTATACATAATAATCTATACAATATACTTAAATGTGTATTTTATGATATATACAATATACATACAATAGATGTGTATTTCGTATAATATACTTGTTTATATGTGTTTTATCACATACTCAGGAATGCAGAGGTGCTTATTCCATCTGGTACATTGACAATAAAAAAATAAGAAGTCAGTTTTCAAGGAAAGCCACGTAACCAGTCGGCCTGGCTGCCTGCTGCTGGGTGGGACCAGGGCAGACTCCGATAAGACAAGAATCCTGTTAAAGAAGCCATCCAGTGTGAAGTACCATCTTAGTGGTGGAGTCAACTTACCATCTTTGTTCTAATATTCCTTTCACAACTGCTTGTTCAGAAAGTCCAATGAAGGTGGCAAAATTGTCTGCAATCATTATATTATTATTATTATTATTATTATTATTATTGGTTGGTCATGGGGCTTGAACTTGGGCCTGGGCGCTATCCCTGCACACTCCAGCTCAAGGCAAGGGCTCTACTGCTTGAGCCACAGCACCACTTCTGGTTTTCTGGTGGCTAATTGGAGATAGGAGTCTTTTCTGCCTGGGCTGGCTTTGAACCGTGATCCTCAGATCTCAGCCTTTTGAGTAGCTAGGATTACAGGCGTGAGCCACCAGTGCTCTTTATTATTATTATTATTATTATTGCCAGTCCTGGGGCTTGAACTCAGGGCCTGGGCTCTGTCCTTGAGTCTGTGCTCAACGCTTACACTTTACCACTTGAGCCACAGTGCCACTTCCAGCCTTTTCTGTTTATGTAGTACTGAGGAATTGAACCTAGGGCTTCATGCATGCTAGGCAAACACTGTACCACTAGGCCACATTCCCAGCCCCTCCGCAATTATTGAGTTGCCTGCTTGAGAGACCAGGTAAAGACTCATTGGCTTGTTGTGTCCCTAAGTGCTTCCATAATTGGCCAGGCTGCCTCAGGCCACTGGTGGGCACTGATAACCTGATGGATCCTGGGGAAATCTCTCTGCCAGATGCTTTGTCCTACTCACCACATTTTGCAGGCTTTATAGCAGGCACTATCTTTTTCTGTAGGGATCTTATATTATTGCTCCAGCTCCTGGTTTTCTCACTGGAAGTCATTTTCTGCCTTTATCATCATAGCCATCTTCCCAGCCAGTGGTGTTATACTTTCCCAATGGACAGACCACAGAACTCTCCCTCCTATTTCACTCATTTATGTGTGTGAGTATGTATGTATGTATGTATGTATGTATGTATGTATGTATGTATGTATATATACATGCATGTATTTTTCTTACTGGTCCTGGGGCTTGAATTCCTGGCACTGTCCTCTTGAGCTTCTTTTTAAAAAATACCTATTTTTTATTTTTAAAAATTATTATTACAAAAATGATGTACAAAGGGGTTGCAATAACGTAAGTCAGGCAAAGTGTCCATTTCTTCTTTCCTTCCTTTTTTTGTTGGTTGTGGGAGTTGAACTCAGGGCCTGGGTGCTGTCCCTGAACTTTTTTGCTCAAGGCTAGCTCTCTAACACTTCAAGCCAGAGCACCACTTCCAGTTTTCTTGTGGTTAATTGAAGATATTCTGCTCTGGCTGGTTTTGAACTGTGATCCTCAGGTCTGAGCCTCCTGAATAGCTAGGATTACAGGTGTGAGCCATTGGCACCTGGCAAATATACATTTCCTTTTGGAAATGTCACCCCCTTGAGTGTCTTTTGCTGGCACTCTATTGATTGAGCCACAGCTCTACTTTCATATTTTTTTGGTAGTTTAATTGGAAATAAGAATCTCAGGGACTTTCCTGCCTGGGCTGGCTTTGAATTGTTATCCTCAGATCTCAGCCCCCTGAGTAGTTAGGGTTACAGGATGAGACACTGACGCCTGACCTCTCTTTTATTTTATACTAAGGTCACACCCAGACTCTATTTCCACCAAGGAATTGCTAATTTGGTGATTAGATTAGCTATGGTACTTCATTTACTGATACCTGGCCTTCAGTAATCAGTAACTTTGCTAGTTAGTGATTTGAAATGGTTCTAGTGAGGGAGCTTTTTGCCTCAGGCCACATTCAGCTACAGGCAACCCTAGGAACCTTGGCTATACTTGCTCTATCATGTCTGAAGTTAAGAAGGCCCAGCCTCTGAAGCTAGACTAAAGATGTCTGGATCATTGTTGCATGTTTATAATGGGCTTAAGTAAAACCTATTAGCCTAGTGGTTCTCAACCCTAGTCTATGTAAAAATTGTATGGGAAATAGTAATACATATTCTGATCCCACTCTGAAGCTATTAAACCAGAATCTTTAGAAATAAAACCAAGGAATGTTTATTATTTATCTCTTTTAAAGAAGTCTATATTAGTCCAGGTATTGTCAGACTTGCACAATATACTGAAACTACATATTGGCCAGTGATCTTGGTTATCAGGTTCAATGCAGGAAACCCAGTTAACTTTAATTTCAGATAAAAATAGTATTTTTTCTTTTCTTTTGTGCCAGTCCTAGGGCTTGAACTCAAGGCCTTGGCACTGTACTTTTTTTTTTCTCTCTTTCTCTCAAGGCTAGCACTCTGCTACTTGAGCCATAGCTCCACTTCTGTCTTTTTAGTGGTTAATTGGAGATAAGAGTCTCAGAGACTTTCCTACCCAGGCTGACTTTGAGCAGCAATTCTCACATCTCAGCCTCTTGAATAGTTAGGATGGTGCCCAGCTTAGGGTATATCTTAAAAATATTATTGTGGCTGTTACACATGTTAAGTGTTTTGCTTAACTAGCTACTGCTAGTGGTAGCCAGGATCACTGGTACCAGCTAATACTGTTTCTTAATGTTACTACACAAGCCATGAATCATTGATTATCTGAAATTGGAATTTAACTGGGATTTCTGAATCTTTGTTTCTAAATCTGACAATTGTATAAAAAGAGTTGATCCAAAGTTGTGCAGGAAGGACTGGGGAAATAAAATATTGGGTCCTTCACTCTAGTTCCTTCGAAACATCCAAATGCTGGTTAGTACTGGTTTGGGAGGAGTTCAAGTTCAGGGCTGTTGGATGCAAAAAGCATAAACCTACTCTGGCTAATTGAAACAGGAATTTATTGGCAGAATCTCAATTAATTCATAGTTTCAGTGGTATGGATGCAGAACCAGGCTTAAAATAAAGGTAGGCCCCAGGCACCAATGTCTCATATCTGTAATTCTAGCTACTCAGGAGGCTGAGGTTTGAGGATCATGGTGTGAAGCTAGCCAGGGGAGTTAAGTTTTGAGACTCATCTCCAGTTAATCACAAAAAGGCAGTAAGTGGAGCTGTATCTCAAGTGATACAGTGTATCTCAAGTGCTCACCTTGAGCAAAAACGCTCAAAAACAGCAGCTAGGCTCTAAGTTAAAGCCCAAGACTGGTACAAAACAAATAAATAAGCAAACAAACAACAAACAAGCCCAGAGGGTTGGGAAGTTCAGGGTGCAGCCCCGGCCTCTTTGCAGAAGGTTCTGGTTTAGGTGATCTCTCAGCAGTCAGTGTTTCTTCATATCTCTGTTGCTGGCTCTCAGCTCTGCCATCCAGATCTCTGCTAGTCTCTGTACCTCAGTTATTTTTTCAAGCTTTGAGATCCCTTGTGGGACCCCTGAGTTGTCTGGCTTGGGCCACATATTCAAACCCCAGAGCTGCTGGGGGGTGAGGAGGGCAAATAGGAGTTTTTGAACCTAAGCAGCAATCTGAAGAGGAGAAAGAATTTTAAATGGAAGTATCAAGAAATAATAGTCACTACTGAGGACTGAGCCATCTACTCAGAACCTTGGAAGTTGAAAACAGGCAGCACAGAGTTGTGGAGGAAGGAGGTTAGAGGCTCACCCACAATGTTTCACAGGCTGGGCCCTTCTGGGTCACCTGGCTTTGATGTTCAGTTTTCTTTCTTTTCTTTCTCCTTCCTTCCTTCCTGACTGCCTGCCTGCCTTTCTTTTTTTTTTTTTGTCGGTTGTGGGGGCTTGAACTCTGGGCCTGGATGCTGTCCCTCAGCTCTTCAGCTCTTCAAGGATAGCACTCTACCACTTGAACCACAGTGCCACTTCCAGCTTTTTCTGCTTATGTGGTGCTGAGGAATCGAACCCAGGGCCTCATGCATGCAAGGCAAGCACTCTACCACTAAGCCACCTTCCCAGCCCCCAATACAATTTCAAAGAGAATATGGTGGCTTGCTAAGCTTTTGCTGTCAAGTGAAAGTATTAGCTATAGTTACCAACTGTTTGCACCACCATTTTACAAAATAAGGTACATTTTAATGCCAAAAATTAGGAAGGAAATAATTTCAGAATACTGAGTAATTCTTTAAATTGATTTAGATTTAGAGTAGTTAGAATTACAGATAGGAGACACTGGCCCCTGGGAAGACTGACTTTCCTTTTTGTGGGTGCTGGTCCTGGGCTTGAACTCAGAGCTTGAGTGCTGTCCCTAGCATTCTACCACTTGAGTTACAACTTTACTCCTGAATCTTTGGTGATTAACTGCAGATTAGAGTCTCTCAGATTTTCCTTCCTGGTCTAGCTTTGAACCATTATCCTCAGATCTCAGTCATGTGAGTAACTAGGACTATAGGCATGAGCCACTGGTGCCTGGTGATACTTTATTTTCTAACTTCAGTTCTTTCTTTTGTCAGTTTGGGGCTTGAACTCAGGGCCTGGGTCTGTTCTTGAACCTTTTTGCTCTACCACTGAGGCACAGCACCACTTTGTTTTCTAGTGGTTAATTGGAGATAAGAGTCTAATGGACCTTTCTGCCTGGGTTGGCTTTGAACGATGATCCTCACCAGCCTCCTGAATAACCAGGATTACATGTGTGAGCCACCAGTATCTAGTGATGGATTTAAGTTCTTTTCCAGGGTCATGATGACTAAATTTCAGGAGACTGGAGAGAAGAGTTTTTGTGAAGGTAGATTATGGCATTGAATACATTTTCCTTTTGATCTCTGAGCAAACCTTGTTTGGATGACCTTCAGTGCACGACATAAGTTCTACCATTAATGTGCATTAAAAAACCCAACAATAAACTCCTGAGTAGCAATAGGAAGCCTTGGTGCAGGGAACATTCTCTTCCTTCTATTGCTTAATGTTAGTCATAGAGTTACCCAGAGACCTTGGCAGTGAGAACATTTCTATAAATCTTAAAAATCAATCAAGTAATCAATGTGTAGGGAGGGTTGGCTGATGTACATGTTTAGGGAGCTAGATGGCATTCAGCTTGGCCTTTCTCATGATTGAAGAGGCATTGATACACTGGAGATATGCAGAGCATCATAAGGATAACCCTTAGATCTCTCTTCTCATTTTTTCCTAAATCATGCCTTTTGAAAACTATCCAGAATTGAGAAATTGAGTCTGCATATTTTGAAGGAATGAAATGACAAATGCATGTAAAAATAGGGAGGAATTATAGAAGGAAAGGGACAAGTTGTTGATTATAGTTATAAGTATAATAGAGCTGGGTGTTGGTGGCTTATAATCCTATCTACTCAGGAGGCTGAGATCTGAGGATTGCAGTTCAAAGCCAGCCCGGGCAGGAAAGTCCATGAGATTCTTTTTTTTTGGGTCCTAGCCCCGTCCATGAGACTCTTATCTCCAATTAACCACTAGAAAACCAGAAATGACACTAAGGCTCAAAGTGGTAAATAGCCTTGAGCAGAAAGTGGTCAGGGACAGCACCCAGGCCCCAAGTTCAAGCCCCATGACTACAGAAAAAAAATATAAGTTATGAACTAATAAACTGTTAATGATATTCTAAGGGAAAACATAAACATCACAGGTTTGTTGGATTTATTAAATATAAATTGATTTAGGTCTTCCATTAAAAAAAAATCTAAGGGCTGGGAAGGTGGCTCAGTGGTAGAGTGCTTGCCTTGCACACATGAGGCTCTGGGTTCGATTCCTCAGCACCACATAAGCAAAAAGAAAAAAGCCGGAAGTGGCGCTGTGGCTCAAGTGGTAGAGCACTAGCCTTGAGCTGAAAAGCTGAGGGACAGTGCCCAGGTCTCAGAGTTCAGGTCTCACGACCGGACCACCCCCCAAAAAAACAAAATCCAATATGTGTTTCATTTACCTGGCTAAAATTGAAAATTATTTTCTTTTGATAATATTACATTTAAGATTCCTCAAGTTTAAATACTAATATATCAATTAAATCTACCATAGAACTTGACTAAGGTTTGATATTGCATTTAAAATACAGATAACTATTTGGTTAGTGTTAATTTTAAAATTACCACAAGAAATAATAGTGATTCAATCTCAGCTATACTAAATATTGTATACATATATATATATATATATATATATATATATATCCAACTACTAGGTTGAAATGGACTGTGTTGTACATTTGAGTATCAAAATATTTTGTAAGAAGCAATGTAAAATTTGAACTGTGGTCATTGTAATATTGCATTCCATTGTAAAATAAAAATCTAAGTATTCTAGCTTTAAAAATGTTTAAGAACATCTGGTTGGTCATATTGCCTTTGTACATAGTGCCATGGTTTCCTTTTGCTTCTTCCTTTCCTGGTTCACAGAGGATCTCCCTCAGTACTGCCCAGGACTCTGCTGATCCTTCCTGATGGATCCTCCAAAGATCCCTTCTCTTTCCCTCTTGCCCTCTTTCCCAAAGGGAACCAGAGTTCCTAAGATCTTTCATGTAAGTTTTTTCTTTTTGTCGGTCATGGGGCTTGAACTCTGGGCCTGAGCACTGTCCCTCAGCTCTTCAGCTCAAGGTGAGTGTGCTCTACCACTTGAGCCACAGCGCCACTTCTGGTTTTCTAGTGGTTTATTGGAGATAGGAGTCTCACGGCCTTTCCTGCCTGGGCTGGCTTTGAACCACAATCCTCAAATCTCAGCCTCCTGAGTAGCTAGGATTACAGGTGTGAGCCACTGGCGCCCGGCTCGTTCATGTAAGTTTGAGCCTCAATGGTAAACTGGGTTTTGGATCTTTTCTGCATCTCTAAGGATGTATCTAAAGAAGTTGGTTCAGGAAAAAAAAAGAAAAGAAATAACTAAACCTTGGTGTTGGAGGCATGGCTCAGTTGGTAGAGTGCCAGCCAATGAATGAAAGCATCAGGTATTGAGTTTGAGTTGGGGTCTTGGACAAAAAAAGAAAGAAAGAAAGAAAGAAAGAAAGAAAGAAAGAAAGAAAGAAAGAAAGAAAGAAAGAAAGAAAGAAAGAAAAGAAGAAAAAAGAAAAAGGAAAAGAAGTAGGTCTAGAGTCATAAATACTCAATGGAGGCAAGGAATTTCTGCAACATTCTAACAGTGATTGAGGACCGCTTGTGTAGAGACGAAAATCTGAGTGGAAGTGATTTGTAGAAAAGCCTTTCAGGAAAAACAAAAAGTCCAACTAGTGAGGGGTTAAGTATATTTATTGCCAAAATATGACATTTTTTGGCAATCCATGTCCCCAGGTCATTCAGATATCTGTGGCAGTGATTTATAATATATAAATGACAATGAATAAAGATGTTTGACACACAGTAGGAATTCACCACTTGTAGAATTAAACAGAATTAAACAGTCTTAAAGAACGAGTAGACATCAGATAGGTCAACAGAATTGGAGTGATGCTCTGTGTAGAAGGCACAGCACCAACAGTGCTGTGGGCATTGGAAAGATTTTAGGAAGCTAGTCAGGGCTGTGGCACGGCTGTATATGCCAGGAACTGATGAGAGATTTGGTGAAAGAATAAACCGAGACCAGGTCACAAAAGGCATTGTGTTCTGTGCTGCAGTCTGTTGTTTATTCTAAAAACTATCGTCAGCATTGGAAAGATTTCAACAGAAGTGAAATCTACAGTGTTTTAGAATGGCTACTGTGGTGGCAAGCAGATGAGGGGTGGGGAGACCAGGAGGAAGATGTCCTAATGGCCCAGGGGAGAGGCAGGTGGTTGTGAACTAGATTAGCAGTAGGAGACAGAAGTCCTGAGACGGATTCTAAAGGGATTCATGAAGCAGAATTGCCGGGACTTCCATTGACTTGGTATGTGTATTTTGTGTATTTGGATGTCTGTGTATGTATGTGTACATATGAATCCTAAGATTCCGTGTTTTTTTTTTTTTGTGTGTGTGTGTGTGTGTGTGCATTCTGAGACTTGAACTGAGGGCCTGGGCTTTGTCCTTCATTTTCTTTTTGTTCAAGGCTAGTGTTCTACTACTTGATCCACGGCTCCACTGCTGGCTTTTTGGTGGTTAGTTGTAGGTAACAGTCTCGTAGATTTTCTTCCCTGGGCTGATTTCAAACCACATTCCTGGGGCTGGGAAGGTGGTTCAGTGGTAGAGCGCTTGCCTTGCATGCCTGAGGCCCTGGGTTCGATTCCTCAGCACCACATAAGAAAAAAGAAAAAAGCCAGAAGTGGTGCTGTAGCTCCAGCCAGAAGTGGTGCTGTGGCTCAAGTGGTAGAGTGCTAGCCTTGAGCTGAAGAGCTGAGGGACAGCGCCCAGGCCCAGAGTTCAGGCCCCATGACCAGACCCCAAAAAACAAAAACAAAAACAAATCAAACCACATTCCTCAGATCTCAGCCTCCTGAGTAGCTAGGTTTGCGGGCATGAGCCACCAGCACCCAGCTTCTAGAATTGTGTTGTCTACTCATTAATAAGGATAAAGCAAACGGAAGAAGAAAGTCCACCAAAAGAGCAAATTACACTTGTAATCTATTGTAGGGAGATTTTCATCCATGGACTGAGAACCTCTTGGGTGTCATCTTGTCCCCTTCCCCATGGCTTTTCTCAACATAGAGCAGAGGAGCCACGGGGTACTAGTAGGCTGGTCTCAGCTCAATGTCTAGGGCAAAAGAGAAGGCAGCCAGGCCTGTGTTTGCTAGGGAAGAGTTGGTTTTATCTATGGGTTGTGACATATAATTCTACTCTTTCCAGCCAAAGACTTCTCACCAAAGTCATCAATCATTGAGCAGCTATACTTGCCATGGAATACATTGTGAGGATGGTGAGTTTAGTAGAAAGTTAGTATTAAACAGACTTTGGCAACATTTAAATCAGATACAGGTGGCCAGGGTTGTTCTGACCCATGACATTCCTTTCCTGTTTTGGAAGAATAGAACTGATTTTCGCCATTTTAATTTAGAAATTCATTTTTATTTCTGAAGTGCTGGAGGACAAATATATTTGTCGGGAAAAGTTCTAATCTTTGGAGATATGTGATTGGTTTTTGCAGAAGGAGGATGAGTTTCTTGGAGATGAAGAAACTCTTATTTCTGAATTCACCCATAAGAACTGTTTGGAAGATCTTCATGAAACATGGAAATATTGAATTTAATGATGCCTGTCTTTTTCATGAAGATAGCGTAAAGTTTCCTACATCAAAAGTATTTAATAATCATCATCATAGGTCATATTTTTGCCCCAAATAGTTGTCTCAGCCTGTAATCCTTGCTATTCAGGTGACTGAGATCTGAGGATTGTGGTTTGAAGTCAGCCTGGGCAGGAAGGTCTGTGAGACTCTCATCTTCAATAAACTACTCAGAAAAAACTGGAAGTGGTACTGTGGCTCAAGTGGTAGAGTGCTAGCCTTGAGGAAAAAGAAGCTTAGAAGCTCAGAAACAGTTCCCAGGTCCTGAGTTCAAGCCCCAGGACAAGCAAAAAAAAAAAGTTAAAAAATATATTTCTTGCCAAGCACTGCTCATGCCTGTAATCCTACCTACACAGGAGGCTAAGATCTAAGGATCACAGTTTGAAGCCAGCCTGGACAGGAAAAGTCTGTGAGACTATTGTCTCCAATTAAACACAAAAGCAGGAAGTAAAGCTGTGGCTCAAGTAGTAGTATATTAGCCTTGAACAAAAATTGTCCAGAGATAGTGCCTAAGCCCTGAGTTCAAACCCCAGTATCAACACACACACACACACACACACACACACACACACACACACACACACACACACACACACACAAGGCTTTCTTTAGTTTGTTCCCCCACCACTGGGTGTGGAGGCATTGATATATTTTTGTTTTTCTTAAAGTTAGTCTGATTAGTTTTGCACCTTCTTGGCTAATTTGTTTGCCCATCTCTAATACATAGCACTCAGATTTTTTGTTCTGTTGCCTGCCCCAAAACACTTACTGTCAGTCAGAAGATGAAGCTGATCCATATAACTCCATGTAGGGTAAGAAATGGTTGACTGAACATTACTGAAAGTATGGAGATTGTGTTTCCGAATATTATAACTTTTTTTTTTTGTCGATTGTGGGGCTTGAACTGTGGGCTTGGGTACTGTCCCTACACTCTTCAGCTCAAGTCGAGTGCTCTACCGCTTGAGCCACAGCGCCACTTGCGGTTTTTCTAGTGGTTTATTGGAAATAAGAGTCTCACGGACTTTCCTCCCCAGGCTGGCTTTGAACCATGGTCCTCAGATCTCAGCCTTCTGAGTAGCTAGGATTACAGGCGTGAGCCACCAGCACCTAGCCTTTCCTACCTTCCTTTTAAATTAACAAATTAATTAGTGACTTACTTAACAGCTGGTACATTGCTTATACCTGTATTAAACTTCAAGCAGGAGCCTATTCTAGAATCTGCAGAACATGGAAGTATAGACACTGCTTAGAAGGAGCATGACATTGTTTCCTGGAAGAGCTCTTGGCAACACCAGGCACATAGAGTTCTGTGAGTAGCAGGTTATGGCCTTTCTGGGCTCCATCTATCCCCTCATCTCCCATGCTCCATCTGTTTTCTGGCTCTTTGGGAGAGTTCTCTTTCATTCTGGTGGTGTCACCACAAAACCCAATGTCCAGACCACAGACAGGAATGCCTCTGATATGCAAGAGTGGATGGGAGTGTTCTCTCTGCTTAGTCTAGACCACCGGTGCGTGGCTCAAAGCTCTGGGTCAATGGTTAGAGTCTGTCTGTGAAGGCAGCCCAGGGGGACAGGTTGGTGACATTCCTGAAGCCACTGCCTGCAGCTGTGCCTGCAGCTGTGCTTAGTGTTCAAGAGCGCCTTCCCAGTAGGTCCCACAATACAGCATCTTGGCATTTAGGCAAGGATGAGCTGGATTTCTATCACCTGTAACCAAGGGAGTCCTAATGAATATGGCATTTCATTTGCAGAATTAGTCTTGGGATTCATCAGTTTGTCTTGAACCCTTTCCATTTCTTCGTATTTGGGGTTGTCAGTGCTCATACAAACGCTTACAATGAAAGTGACATCTCAGTGCAAGCAACATTTCGCCTAGAAGCTCATGTCAAACAATTCTTTATTTTTTTATGGTACAAATTAAAAGTGACAGATCTGAAGCTGTTAAGAAATACACAAAGTGCAGCTTTACCGACCATACAGATATTGCTCTAGATTAAGTACAGTTTTTTTTTTTTAAACATTAAGCAACCTGTGCAGATAAATCAGCTTTGGTTTCAATGTCAGAGCAAGTAAGGAGCTTTTAAATATCCAGTTTGGCTTTTTGGTCACGAGTCTCTCGTGTCAATGTCTCATCATGATGATTTTTCCAGAACAACCCAGTCTGTGTTCCTGCCCCTCCCCCCCTCCCACTGCCTGCTCAGGGCACGGAGGAGCAGGCTGCTCAGTGATCCTGGTGACCAATTTAGATCACAGCTCAAAGGACAAACAAGTAAAATAGTAAAAGAATCAAAAAATTTAAAAAAGGATCACTTTCTTAACAACAAATGAACAAATGTGCCTCACATAATTTCAAGTTGAAGATAAGCAAGTCACACGACAAAAAGCTCATTACAAAATGTTATCCAAACAGATTTTACAGTCAAACATGGAAATGAAAATCAATTTCCTTTTTTTCCTCCATTTTTTTAAGCTTGGTCATTAACTGGGTACAAGTAGAGTGTTGAGGTAAAAACATTGATGAACAGTTTGTATTTCTGTTAATTTTCTTTCTTAAAATAGGAACAGTTTAGTATTGCAAGATTGTCAGCAACATTTAGCCATACCTACACAATGTGCATATACCTACAAATACTGAGCTTTGGTCCAGCATAAAGAAGACGAGCAAAGGCAATTTATGATTTCTTTTTGGTTATAGCTTGAGTTCTTTGATACACCTCTACTTGTATTGTTTTTTTTGTTTTGTTTTTGTTTTTTTTTTGTATTTTTTCCCCTAGCTCCTTTTACTTTTTTTGTTCTTTCTTTGTGGTGCATTGTGTGTGTGTGTGTGTGTGTGTGTGTGTGTGTGTGTGTGTGTGTAACCATGTGATTACAACATAAAGAAACCCAAACTTGCAAATGCAAGTGAAATCTTGAACTGTTCAAAATATTTCTTTTTGGTTGAGAGAAAATAAAAACAAAACCCCACAATGTGAAACACAGTATCCATTGTCATTTTTCTCATCAAATACTGAAGGAAATGAAGATGAAAATAATGTATGAGATTTTAAAGCTTGAAATACAATCACATATGGCCAAAGTGGCTTTTATTATTATTATTATTTTTTGTTGTTGGTGGCAACCTAAACCTTCAGTTCATGGAAACGTAAAGGACGCATAAATGTTATTGGCATAGGAAAGTTGTTTACAAGAGGAAATGAGAAAAATTCATAATAAAATTCAGCAATAGGTGTGGGCTCAAAGACTTATGTGTTATACTGTATAATTTATATTCCTAAGAATCTGTTTAGGCACCTTTTTAGGCCTTGTAGCAAAAAATTTTATCTGTAAAAAAATTAATATAAGAAGCATTACAACACTTTATAAATAATTTATAAAACAATACAAAATTAGAAAACTATAAAAAAAATCACTGCACATGAATGGTTTCATGACTGCGGGATGAATACATTTTTTCGTTCTACTTGGGATGTCTGCTTTTATTTCACATTTTCACCTCCCAAATAGAGACCTCAGAGCTGAACAGGCCTTTTGTGACCACTGCTGGTACATAGTTAATCATTTAGCATCCATCATATGTTATCTTGTTAATTTCTCTTCTTAGGGGAGCTTTTCTTGATAGAATTTGGAGCAGGTCCTAGGAGAATACAAATAAAGTTTGGGGGTTTGATCAATAACATTGATTAAGTTTGATCAATAAAGTTTGGGGGGTCCTGGGGTATTGGTTTTTTTTTTTTTTTTTTTTTTTGGTCGGTCGTGGGGCTTGAACTCTGGGCCTGGGCGCTGTCCCTCAGCTCTTCAGCTCAAGGCGAGCGCTCTACCACTTGAGCTACAGCGCCACTTCCGGTTTTCTGGTGGTTTATTGGAGATAGGAGTCTCGCGGTCTTTCCTGCCCGGGTTGGCTTTGAACCGCGATCCTCAGATCTCAGCCTCCTGAGTAGCTAGGATTACAGGCGTGAGCCACCAGCGCCCGGCTTGGGGTATTGGTTTTATACAGGTTTTGTGGTGGCAAAAATGATATTTTTGGCATTGATAGTTGTGGCCCATTGGCATCAGCCAGGTGAGACAAAACAGCTTTCTTTGAGACCAGTCCCATTTCCAGGGTTACTGGTATTATTACAAATTTCCTTGTTTACAGTGACCTGATTGCTGCATGAATCTTTTTTTGTTTTGTTTTGTTTTGGGCTGGTCCTGGGGCTTGAACTCTGGGGTTGGGTACTGTTCCTGAACTTTGGTGCTCAAGGCTAGCATTCTACCACTTGGAGATAAGAGTGTCACAGTTTTTTGCCCAGGCTGGCTTTGAATCCTGATCCTCAGATCTGAGCCTCCTGAGTAACTAGGATTACAGGCATGAACCACTGGCGTTAGGCTACATGAATCTTTTGAGAAGACAAATATACGGTCTGAGTTACCCAAACAACCAAGGAACCAAGAGAAGAAGCAAGTAGAACTCCTTGGGGAGGGGTGGATTAGGGGCCCGAGGAAGTGAAATTTCAGTGGGGAAGGTCAAGGTGGAATTTTCTCTTTTCCTGATCATGATTTGCCACTAGATAGTGCATGAATAGTATTATTAATTACTGATGCATCAATATTGACATTTTGACAACAAGCAAATTGATGGTTCTCTTTTGCCTGCTCCTTTGACAGAATGTCTCCTGTCTCTACCTGGGTGAGAGCATCAGCTACAATTCCAAGTGTTCACCTATCCAGCCATTCTCAGAATATTCTTTGGGCTTCATAGGGTACCATGGTCCCCTATGCCTTAGGGAAGTTATTTGTTTATTTAAAATGAACTTATCTTCTAGTTCTAACAGTGAAAGCTATTCTGTATCTCATATGAGCTACTTCTATAGATTTTTCATTAATGGAGATTTTTTCATTAATGGAGACACTTCACTGTGAAAACTCACTTTCTGTTCATGAACCCAGCCCTCTCCCCAATTCCAGTGGTTTAAATTTCCCTGTCATTTTTTTGAGGGCTCCATTTATGCATCCCAAGAAAGACTGCTTCCCTGAAAAAAAGAAAAATCTTGGCCGTTGCTTTCAGATGAAAGAAGCAGCAGAAAAGGTGAGATTAGTAGAGTACCCTACGGCCCTCGATGATCTAGTTGCTAGCATTTTTTTTGTTGCCTGTTTCTTTGTGTGGGTGCTTATGGGTGTGTACATGCCTGTGTGTATTTGGACTGAAACCTTGAGACATTTCTTTGGCTATCAGCCTTCTGAGAGAAATTGCTTTGCACAGAAGCATAACATAGATGTAAGTATTGAACCACATGTGCAGCTTATGTTTATATTACAAAATTAGTTTTGGTCAGCTCTCCATGTACGTGGCCAACAGACAGAAAAATCCCAAGCTTGGTGTGGACAGTGAGCACAATTACAGCCGAATACCAGTGTTGACAGTTCATCGAGCACAGCTCTACTTAATTTGGAGTCTCTCCTGCATTTCAGTAGGATCTAAGTAAAAAAGACGCTGTTCCTCCCATGTTTGTGCCCTTCCAGGAGCCCCGAGAGGCCATGTATGAGGGAGGGAGATAGAGAAATGGGGGAAGGCAGGGGAAATGCAGGCTCCACTTTCTTTTCTCAAACCCACAAGTCATAGTGAGAAGAAAACAATGAATGATTTGGCACACGATCCAAGATGCCCCCTAAAACAAACAAACAAAACCCCCAAAAGCCAGAAAAAGGAAGAAGTTCCCCTTCCCCTCCCCTTCCCGGCTCCCTCTCCACCCCCCAAGATGAATCAAGAGGGAGCCTCACAGGATGGCTTCAAGAGAGGCCCCCACCAAGCTGGCAGAGTGGGAAAGGTGGGAGAAATCAAGCTTCCATGAGTACAGATGGAAGAATGCGCCAACACAATTATACACGCAGCGAAGGGTGGATGGGGTTTGCAGTGCCATGTGTCTGACTTTGGTTAATAGGTTTTGGAGTGAATCAGTACGCAGTCCCTGACGGGCGCAGCTGCTCCTCCAGGTGGCAGGCTTGTATTCACTTTGAACAGAGACAAGTTTGTAGTGGTGTGGTTGGTTTGTTTTTTTGTTTTTGGGTTTAGTTTTTCTTTTTTTAAATATTTTCATCATCTACAGAAAAAAAGTATGTGGTTATTATTTGGTTTGCTTTAAAAAAAAACAAACAGGCTTTGGGGAGCCAGATGGATGAGGTAATGCCTTTACCTCACACCTTTCCATGTAGTGTTATTCCTTATTTAGAAATCTGCAAATAAACAAAACAAAACAAATACTATTTTTTTTTCTTTTTTGGAAAACTGATGTACATTATAAACCATTCTGTCCTCTGGGTAGTAGTTTTCTTAGTCCTTTACATATAGTGTGATAATGCCTGGGGTTGTTTAAAAATTTCTTCTTCTTCTTCTTCTTCTTCTTCTTCTTCTTCTTCTTCTTCTTCTTCTTCTTCTTCTTCTTCTTCTTCTTCTTCTTCTTCTTCTTCTTTCTTTTCCTCTTTTCCTTCTTTCTTTTTTGGTGTAATTCTAAGGATGCCATTTCGTTCCTCCTGAAAAATGGGTGGTCATCTCTTTAGGAGTTGTCTTCTAGAGAGTCTGTTAGGGGCTCCAAAGGGACTGCTGTGGCCGGCTCATGCTGTTTTAAGCGTTTAATTGTGTTCTTCAGGGCCTGCCTCTTATTGCAGAACCAAACCCTAACTACTTCCCGGTCATAGTTCAGCTTCTCGGCAATTTCGGTCATTTCCTGCCCAGAGGGGTGTGTGTTCTTCTCAAAGTGGGCATTGAGGATCTCAAGGGCCTGGGGGGTGAAGGAGGTGCGCCGCTTGCGCTTTTTGGATGGTTCACTCCCGATAAACTCGGTCAGGTTCTGCATACCTGCTCGATGGCGGGCCTCAGCCTCAGCCATCCACCGCTCAAGCACCGGCTTGATCTTCTGGGCACTTTTAGGGGTGATGTCCAGCTTTTCAAACCTGGCAGGATACAAAAGGCCAGGGTTCAGTTTGGCTGTCAGACTGCTAGCTATAGTGTTCTCTTGGGCTTCCTGTGGTAGGAAAAAGTGGCTTCTCAGGATGGTGTGTCTGGGGGGAGAATTGAGAAAGAACAGTCTTACACTGAGTCCTCTGCCAGGGTGGACCTCCTGCCTGCCTGCCTGACTGCCTGGCAGGGCGAATTCACTCCAGATTAGCAGCCAGCTGCAAGGTAGCCAGCCCAGTCCAGCCCAAGCCAGCTCCCACCCACCCAAACATGCTCCATGCCAGGGCATGCGACACACATGCATGCACACACGCAGGCACACACTGTCACAATGGATGGACGGAAACACAAACAACTTATCAATCAGTCTTTTCCCTCCCAGCTTTGATTTTAATGGTATCAGCTTTACTCTCCCATCAGCAGAACCCAAGGAAATGACATCCAAGCAACCATCATCACAATGTTTCACTTAAAATAATGATCTTTCCCCCTTGGTTTTCTTTAAATCCCTCCTCATTGTTGGTTATGAAAATGTTTCAGCTGCTATAATAGTTGGATG
The DNA here is from genome assembly GCF_024711535.1 of Dipodomys merriami. NCBI lineage: Eukaryota > Metazoa > Chordata > Mammalia > Rodentia > Heteromyidae > Dipodomys > Dipodomys merriami. Next base: position 3,530,097 of record NW_027202316.1, read on the forward strand.
GTAACAGGGGGAAGTTTCTCCTCCTGACTGTCTTTTTTTTTTTTTTTTTTTTTAAAGCACCATTTCGTGTCTTAATTTAAGCACTCTCTTTCTCTCTCCTGTAACGATTTTCTCCAGGTGTAAGTTAACAACATCCCCCCACCCCCTCTTTCCAGGTAAAACACAGCCCACGTGTTACTTTGCAATTCTGGCTTAAACAGCTGGGTACTCTGTAATTACCATGGAATACCCCAGGCCTGGCTGTGCTAAGGTCTCCTTGGGCCTTCCACTCACCACCAAGCCTAATGACGCTCTGTGTCCAGGACATCAAGCTGTGTCGAATGTGTGAGATCTGGAAATTTTACTCGAATGATATCAATTGCTCCAAATGAGGTCTTCTATATAGATCAATCACCATCAGCAATTTTTTGCTGCATTGACTTGAAAAAAAAATGAAACATCCTGGACAAAATTATATAGGGTGTTTCCAGAGGTCGTCTCAGCCCTCAATTCATACACACACTCAATGAGATATGAAAAAGGCTTGGGTCCTTTTTATCTATTTGTTTATCTTAAATCCAAATCCACAACCTTCCAGGTTTGACAACTTCTTCCCCCTCTTTCTTTGAAAGTATTCCATGCAGTTGAAAAGAATAAGTGATGTGACTGCAGAGTGTATCTTATTATAAGAGTCTGTTTTCCAGGGGCTGAAATAAACCTGCGTTAGTGCCGATATGTTTTATGACAGACGATGCTTGCAAGAAGACAGGAAAGGTTGGGCTCTCTTTATGTGCCATAAGCTTACTTTTGGCAGTGCATTTTTCCTTCTTCTTAGGTCTCTTACATTATGATAAGCAGCAGAAATAGTATTAAATTTTCATGAGAATTTCACGGCATTGTCTTCCACTAGGGTTTGAAGAAGTACTTGTTTATTTATTTTTAAAATCTAACTTCAGGTCAAAGAGGGAGGAAGTCTATTTGCCTTCCATGGCCAGCTCCCTCCATCAAAGCCATGTTCTGCCTATGGTCAGCATTCGCCATAAAAGGCTCAGAGCTTGAATGAACTCTTGGGAGCATCACTACCGGCTTGACAGCATCCTGGCAAGTGACAAGAACTTGTGAAGAGGATGTTGGGAATTTTGCTGGCATCTTCTTCCTGTGTGTCTGATGAGTAGGGACCTCACAGTGCCCCAGAGTCCCCACTGCTGCTGAGGGAACAGTGACACTCCAGGGACTCTCCTCCAGAGCACACTTCTTCCCACTCTGTGAATTCACTGAAATCTTTCCAGTGTCAGATCTTGCTCTTTCTCAAGACTTTAATGAACTAATGGAAGCTGATGGAAGGCCCCCAAAGTCCAGGCATCGGATTCATGATATGATCTATACCATATCTATGATTTGTTACAGGATATATATCTTATTTTATATATATATATATATATATATATAGTTCCCATGTTATATGGTAAAATACCTACATTATTTCTTTCCATCCTAGAGTGGGGAAAACTTTGGAAATCAACATTGATTGGAAATACCCAAATAACGCTCAGCACCAGAGTTAAAGAGCACTTTACTCAATAAAAGAAAATCATAGTTTAGGGCTAAAAAGAAGCCAAAGAGAAATTCAGCAGCCATAGTTAAGTCAGCAACAACTTCAAGAAACAAAAAAAAAATGAAAAACCTGTGCCTGCCTTTATCACTGGGCTGTCAAGATGAAACAATATTAATGTTTCCCACCAGGAAGCGAGGGTATTCATATCATCGGTGCTTGTTAGTGTTGAGGCTTTGGTACATGTTGTTTGGAATAACATATACAAGCCTTGAAACAAATTCCCCAGCAGTAGTATCCTTGTATAGACTGAATAAAGGTTATTTTCTACAGGGAGGTATCTTATAAGAAAAAACAGTAGGGGAGATCATAGAAGTGAGAGGATCCTATGGTGCTTTTTGTATTTAACAACAATCAATGGGTTTTATGGAAAATCATTGAGCAAAATGTGAGCTGCAAGCTACTACCCCATACTGATGTTATTTATAACCTTAGTCTTAAACTGCAGGGAAAGTACACTTCCGTCCTTTGGGGAATACATTAAAAGTATAAAGAGCAGATAAAAAGACAGCATTTCATGGATCACCAAGAACAAAATCCACTTAAATGAGTTTAGAGTTGGTTCCTTGGCTTTTCCTGATGGAAGAGGATTCATAAGGCATTGCCCAAGAGGAAAAAGCTCTTACAGAGTGCCTTCGTTACCTCATGCATAAACATGGGATTAGTGTTGCACAGACACACACATACACACACGCATGCACGGGGTCTGCTTCCTTCCCACGACTTAACCCAGATCAACTTGAGTACAACCAAGGCTGGATTTAGTCATTTATTTACTTTTTTAAACAATTTTTTTTGGGGGGGAGGGGGTGTTGGGCGGTGGTGCGGGGGATGGGCAGGGTTAGGCCAGATTTTCACCGTCCTTTTCAGAGCTGCTTCTTTTTGGAGAAGCAACAACAACAACAAAAGAATAACAACAACACACACGAAAAAAACAACCCCCCAAAATACTTTGAAAGCTGTGCTTGGAACGGCAAATTAAAAAAAAAAATCCTTCAAGGTCCGTTGTGAGCTGGTTAATTTATTCTTATTTTTTTAAATGTGTGTTTTTGTAGGAAATCCTGATATTCCTCTCTGGAAGGGGGGTGGGGTGAGAGCAATGTGCTCTGGGTGTTTGCCTGCTGCCAGCAGCACAGGGGACCGGGAGAGAGGGCCTGGCCCAGGGGGGGTGTCCTTCCAACCACACAGCCTTGGACGTTCTTGGTGAGTTGACCTGAGTTACCCAGCGCAGTGGCATCTTGCTTTGCATACATACAGCTACCCCACACTCGGTTCCCATGCTCTGCCCGACGCAGAGCTGAGCCTGGAAGGCAAAGGAGGCCCGTGCCAGCCAGGACAGGTGTGGCATGCGGCGCGGTTACCTGCAGATGGCCGACTGGCTGTAGGCGGGGCCCTCGGTAGCACTGAGCGCTTGTCCCACCTGAGTTTGGGTCAGGCCAAGCGACAGGCGACGGATTTTAAAAGCTTTGGCAAATTCTCGGATCTCCTCCAGATTAACCCCATCCACCTCACCCGCTGCCGTCTGAGGATCTGTGGAGACGGTTTTGAAAATGGAATCAAGATGTCAACACGCGGCCGGGCCAGAGCGTTTCTTCCCAGGTATGGGGACCAGCGCTTTCAGACACACCTCACACCGTCACAAAGCAGCCTTCCAGATGTTTCTAGCTCAAAGAGAGCCTGTGTCCCCTGTCCCTTCTTCTGGGCAAGAGCTCACCCCTTAGGGCTAGCAAACAAGAAACAACCCAGCCAGGGAAGAGCAGAGAGAGTTCCTTCAATGCCGCTCCATGCTGCCCATCCACAGGGTCAGACATTGTGCAAACATACTCTATTTGTTTTTAAGGCTTCCATTTGAAGTGTGGCAATCGGCATCTTTCCTCCTAAGACTTAAGCCTCGAAGGAAACAGGAAATCATCTTTTGCACTTTTTTTCTCCCCAGGCTTGACGGATGCTAGTCTCGCCTAATCTCTATGTATTTACTTACTTATTATTATTTTTAGGTTCACATTAGCTTCTCAGACGCACATGATTACAATGCTGGGAGAATAATATTGTCTTTTTCCCCCCCCTCCTCTTTTCCTTCATAGCAGTTTTCTGACACAGCTGCCTTTGTCCCCTGAAAGGGCACATAATCAAAAATGCCTACCACAGAAAGGCTCCTTTGGTGCTGGATAACGCGGTCAATTTAGGACTTATCAAGGGAAATGACACAACAGCTGGAGAATGAAACTTTCCACCCCCCTGGCTACTGACCCCTGAATAAATGAAAGAGTACACCGAGCTGGAGACAGCATGGGCTGGGGAAGGTGGAAGATTTCAAAGTGCTGCTCAATCCTGCCTGTAGTGCAGCCAGTCCCCCTGCGAGCTAGTCCCATTGTTCTTCACCTCGGTCCTCTAGACTTAGGTGAAAAGTTTTCCCTTCCTCTTTCTGCACAATAACCCATCATTTTCCGTAAATTCAAGTTCTTGTCTATGGATGGTGGTGGACTTTATTTCTCTTCTGGGTTCAGGGCTATAGACCCTTTGGTTGTTAGGAAAAGAAACAAAACCTTTGTACTCTAAGTGACTTTTTCTTTTTTCTTTTCTTTCTTTTTCTTTTCTTCTTCTTTTTACAAAATTTGCCCAAGCAAAATAAAGAAAGATTCTGTATCAACAACAAAAATAAAGGAGTGCGGGCAAAGTTCAAGTGGTAGAATTCTTGTCTAACATGCACAAGGACCTGGGTTTAGTCATCAGCACAAGCAAACAAATAAACAGATGGGCATAATGGTGTACTCCATGTAGTCTCTGCTACTTGGGAAGCTGAGGCTGGAAGACGGCTTGAACTCAGGTGTTCAGGGTTAGCCTAGGCAATATAGGCCCATCTCTTTGGAAAAGGTCCTTTGGAATTTTCATACCAGTGGTTCTATTTTCTTTCTTTCCTTCTCTCTCCTTCCCTCCCTCCCTCCCTCCTTCCTTCCTTCCTTCCTTCCTCTCTCTCTTTCTCTTTCTTTCTTTCTTTCTTTCTTTCTTTCTTTCTTTCTTTCTTTCTTTCTTTCTTTCTTTCTTCCTTCCTCTTTCTTTCTTTCTTTCTTTCTTTCTTTCTTTCTTTCTTCCTTCCTTCCTTTCCTTTTCTCTCTCCCTCACTTCCCCTCCTTCCCCCTCCTTCCCCCTCCTTCCCCCTCCTTCCCCCTCCTTCCCCTTCTTTCCTTCCTTCCTTCCTTCCTTCCTTCCTTCCTTCCTTTCTTTCTTTCTTTTTTTCTTCCTTCCTTCCTTCCTTTCCTTTTCTCTCTCCCTCCCTCCCCCTCCTTCCCCCTCCCTCCCCCTCTTTCCTTCCTTCCTTCCTTCCTTCCTTCCTTCCTTTCTTTCTTTCTTTCTTTCTTTCTTTCTTTCTTTCTTTCTTTCTTTCTTTCTTTCCTTCCTTCCTTCTTTCTTTCTTTCTTTCTTTTTTCTTTGTCTTTCTTTTCTTTCTTGTGCTAGTAATGGGCTCTTTGGTTTTTTCAAATTAAGACTGGTTCTCTACCACTTGAGCCAATCTCCACTTCCAGCTTTTTGCTGAATAATTGGAAATAACAGTTGGTATTTTTTTTCCTCTTCCCAGGCTGGCTTTGAACTGAGATCTTTAGATCTCAGCCTACTGATTAGCTAGGATTACAAGTGTGAGCTACCAGCACCTGGCTTATAAGTATTTTTTAAGTGACTTCTGGTGGTGCTAGCTGAGTGGAGGAAGGAGGCAGTAGACATCTAAGAAGCAGTTTCAGCCTTTATGGACCTCACAGTCTATTAGGAGTTAGCACTTACTACTAATGCATGACAAACAATTAGAGGCACGGGTACTCAAGAAGTTATGGTATGTACTTGCCCGGCAGAGGGAGGAGATACTGGCCTTTATGAATGGGCAGCTCTCAGGGAGTGGAGGGGTCTAATTCTGTTTAGTGGGAACTGCATGAACCTGGTATGGGTGCTGGGATGAACAGGGAAGGTGTGATCTGGGAGGCTGGTGGTGGGCTGCAGTGCTCCAGCTTGGGACTGATCCATATGTCAGTATTGAGAATCTACGTGCATGGGTGGAGCTTGGAGGGGTTACCTAGAAAACTGGTTTAGTTGTTACAGTGAGTGAAAATCCTACTTTTTCTTCCCTGTCCCCCTTGCCCAGTGTCTGGTAATACATATTTAATACTTGGTTGGGTCAACTCTTGTGGAGGCTACCCTTCAGCACAGGGGCCGGCAGTGGCTTCCAGTATTCCTCAAGGATTCTGGGAGAGTCTTGAGCCCCTCCTCTTGCTTGTTTCTTCATCCCAAATCACCGAAGAGAAGGAGTCGCAAGTGAAGAGCATAGAGAGGAACCCAGCTTTCTAGAGCTTGGCAGTTTTCTGAATCCTTGGCAACGGAAACATCAATTCCTGTCGGAAAAGCTAGATGATGTTCTTTTGGGGGGCACTGGATGGAGAATTGCTTTTGGTAATTCCTGGTCAGTTGGAATGGATTGTGGCTTCTCCTGTAGCTCGTCCTGGCTCTCATGTCCAGCCCTCCTGAGCCCTGCTGCCTGCCCAGTGCTTATACCACATACCTCCAGTGGTTGGTTCCGGGTTAGGGGCAGGAAAAACCTTAGCACATTTATTGTGGTTCTCCAAAGGGCAGCAGGACAATAACAGATGTTCAATTATCTGTGATACTAAGATTTCATGGGGGGAAAGGAGGGTTATTAGGATTAAAAAAAATTAAAACCTCCTTGCAAGGGGAATGGAACAATAAAAAAAAAGAATAGTGAGAAATCTTGAACTTAGAGCTGAGAAGGACAGCTGGTACAGAATGGCACAGTGTTCAAAAAGAAGGGCCAGGCCTCTCCCTAAGAGGTAGGGAGGAGGAATCTAGCAGCATTGTATGGCAGACAGTAAATGGTCAAAACGGGAGAAAAAAGAAGCCAGAGGCTTCTGTGGCTTTATGAACCATGGTTTCCTTTCTTTTTCTTTTCCCTTTTTTTCTTTTCTTTGCCAGTGTGAGACTTGAACTCACAACCTGGGCACTGTTCCTGAGCAATTCTGTTCAAGGGTAACACTCTACCATTTTGAGCTATAGCACCACTTCTGGTTTTCTGGTAGTTAATTGGTGATGAGTCTCATGGACTTTCCTTCTTAGGTTGGCTTTCGATCCTCAGACGTCAGCCTCCTGAGTAGCTAGGATTATAGGCGTGAACCACCAGCACCCAGCTTTTTTTTTTTTTTTTTTTGGTTAGGTCATTGACAATAGCTAGAGTTGAAAGCTGTGGGTGTTGACACCCATGCATAGAGCAGTTTGGTGTTTATGATCAAGACTTTACTGAGAACTCAGAGAAATGAATCTAGTGTCTTCCACAAGGTCCCAATGAACATTCATTTTGCCTCTTCCTCCACTTACACATTTTTCAACTCCGGCCTTTTCTCCTGGTTCTGAACAGAGAGGTGATAAGAGAAATGCTTTTGAACTGCACGGATAATGGTCTGATGGGGAGACTCAGTATTGATGTGATTTGTTGATTGGTGGTGGCTCCTTCCTTCCTTCCTTCCTTCCTTCCTTCCTTCCTTCCTTCCTTCCTTCCTTCCCTTCCTCCTTCCCTCTCTACCTCCTTCCCTTCCTCTCTCTGCCTTCCTTCTTTCCTTTCTTCCTTCTTTCCTCCTCCCACCTTTCCTTCCTTCCTTTGGAACTGGGTCACAGTTTTGACCTTGGCAGACAGGTGCTCTACCTCTCGAGCAATATCCCCAACCCTTTTTGCCCTCAATACTTTTTCAAATAAGGTCTCCTGCATATGCTCAGGCTAGCTGGGTAGGTGATCTGCCTATTTATACTTCCCATGTAGCTAGAGCTAGCATAATGGAAATAAATGCTATCTCCTACTCTTGATTGAGATGGGGATCTTACATTTATGTCCAGAAATCTTCCAGGTGTGTGTGTGTGTGTGTGTGTGTGTGTGTGTGTGTGTGTGTGTGTGTGTGTGTGTGTGTGTGTGTGTGTGTGTGTGTGTGTGTATTATGTGGCAGTACTGAGGTTTGAACTCAGGGTACCATACTTGTTAGGCTGGTACTTTACCACTTTAGCTAAGCCTCTAGCTGGGCTTTTTGTTGGCTTATGTTAGAGATGGAGTCTAGTGAACTTTTCTGCTTGGGCTGGCCTCCACCCACAATCCTCCAGATCTCAGCCTCCTAAGTAGTTGGGATTATAGGCACAAGCCAAGGTTGACCTTCTTAGGTTTGTGTTCTTCTCCAAATGTACACATTTGCTCTACTAGGTTTCCAGACTTCAGGAGTCTTTCCATACAAAGAAGGTCACTTACCACCAGGAAAACATTAGCTCTAATATCTTGATTGTAAGTCACTTGTCTTTTGACTTAGGAAGAAGAATTCTTTAGCTGCATCTGAAGGATGCTTGTAAGTAAGCAAAAAGAGTATGATATTATTGTTTTTCTTTCTAATTTGGAGGTTTGTTGTGAACTCCTGAGTTGTTTCACTGTTGGAGCAGTTCCCCTTTCTTGAGGGATGTCTACTTTTGTGCTCGAGGAGGGGAAACTGGAAATGCGGTAAATGAAGACTTTCCAGACCTTGCACCTAGGGTGGGTTATCTGTTTTCCTGGTTTGGGAAGGCTGGGTTAATTTTAGGGATAATCTTGTGTCACCTTGATTGGTACCACAAGGTGGATCCAGCACTTTTAATCAGCTCTGGATCAGGGCAGGCTAGAGTTTTTTTGGACTGAGAAGGAAGTAGCACCTTTTGTAGAAGTTTGCTTTGGATTAAGTCAGCCCAATAGAATATATACAGGGCTACAGTGATGACAAGTATCACCTGGAATCTGATTCTTGCTATAGAAGGATCAATTGGACTTGAAACTAGGCAGCGATCGAAAGGCATTTGATCATTTTTTCCCTCAGTACATATAGAATGTATGGTCTGAAAATTAAAAGAAAATTAAATGAAGCTAACTGTCATTTGTGTGAAAATAGCTTGGTTGTAGAATCTTCCTCCTGGCCTCTCAGTTTATGTAGCATCGAATGCATAGGACAGATTTGTTGGTTTTGTTGTGCTTTCGTGTTTTAAATGTAGCTCCTCTTGGCTGTTAGGTTTGGCTTATGAGCTCAGAGTTGATAAATAAGTTGAAGTGATTTATCAATACCATTCTTCCCTGGCCCCCGCAGTGCGATTTTTAAAGGAGTCAGATGCATCTTTAAGGAAGGTGCCCAAGTGTGAATTAAATACCTTACATAAGTACTGTCTGCTTGTAGTGCTAGTCTCAAAGCAAATGATGGGTATACTTCTGAGTATTTCTGAAGGGTAGGAAACCACTCGAAATGTGTGATGGAATGTGGGAGAAGAGCCTGCTTGCAATGTGATGACTTCACTGGGTCTTGGAAAATGGCCTGAATTACAAATCAGGGGTTTTATTATGCTATACGCCATTACTGTGTGTTTATGTTCTAGGTTTGTTTTTCTGGGTCTAGGTAGTAGTTCTTTGTTTTCTAAGGGTTTAGCTTAAAGTCAGAGGTTTATGAAAAAAAAAAGTGTACTTAAAAATAAAACACCAGCCAGGCACCAGTGGCTCACATTTGTAATCCTAGCTACTGAGATTTGAGGATTGCGGTTCCAAGCCAGCCCGGGCAGGAAAGTCTGTGAGACTCTTTATCTCCAATAAACGACTCAAAAGCCAGAAATAGAGCTGTGGCTCAAATGGTATCATTCTAGCCTTGAGCAAAAGAAGCTCAGGGGCAGTACTGGAGCAAAACAACAACAACAACAACAAAAACAATAAACACCCCAAACTCAGCAAGCCCCCACCTCCTGCTAATCCATTAAAAACTACACTGTAGAATCTTAAGCTTCAATTTGGAGCATTTATTTGGCTGATATTTCTTTTAGATATTCTAAAAACCCAGGCTATAGAAACTGTGTGTACTGATGGTAGCCATGGAGACTGAGCAGGGTTTAGCCCAGGACAAGGTATGTTCTCACTCAGATGCTTATTCTAGCATGAGCCCACAAATGCTGTGCTCTTCATGTGGGAAGATCTGTTGCTACAGCATAAATTTGCCATTCCTTTGCCTGGAATGGGCAAGAGGCATAGAACCTACTTGTCATGTGGCAGATTGACCAACATGAGGGTGAAGACTCGTTGCCTGTTGGTTTTGATGAGAGGTTTTGTGATGTTGTAATTTAACAAGAATTTTTTTAGAATCTTGGTTCCTGGCTCTTGGTTCCTGGTGCTCTTAAAATTCTTATAATAAGCTGTGAGCTGCTGGCTCCCACCTGTAATCCTAGCTACCCAAGAGGCTGTGATCTGAGGGTTGTGGATTGAAGCCAGCCCAGGGAAGGAAAATCCGTGAGACTCTTATCTCCAATTAGTTACCCTCAAAAAGCTGGAAGTGGCACTGTGGATCAAGTGGCAGAGTGCTAATGGTGAGCAAAAGAAGCTCAGGGACAGCAGCCAGGCCCTCAGTTCAAGCCCCAGGATTGCTGCGCGCGCGCACACACACGCACCCTGTCTTATAATATCTTAAGCAACAGGGATGCTAAGAATATCTTTTGTCCCAGTATTAGGGTTTTGCAGTTCCTGATAAGAAAGCACCAAAACCCTTTGGGTTTGCTTGGATGGCAAGAGCATCTTATGTCCCAGGGAAGCAATTCTGGGGGGCTCCTTGAGAGCCCCAAATGGGGGATAGACCAAGCTTTGATAAAAACAACCCGGTGACTGAGTTAATAATCGATCATGCCTATGAAATAAATGTTCCACCAACATCCCTGACCTATAGGATTTTCCAGAGCTCCTAAACACATTGATGTGCTGTGAAGGCCACACCCCCCAACTCCATGGGGACAGATGTTCCTCACACACGACCATCCCATACCACATCCTGCATTCTTCTTCCTCTCACTGTCCTTGAATCCTTTACCATAAATGGGGAGACACGTTTCCTTGAGTCCTGAAAACCATTATAGCAAATTATTGACTCAAAGGGATATGATCCATAAATACATAAATCAGACATTGATTCTGTAGTTGGGTTTTCAGAGAGAGAGAGAGAGAGAGAGAGAGAGAGAGAGAGAGAGGTAGAATCTGATGGGTAGCAGTGCTGGGTCCCTTCCACACAAGGACGGAGAGCCGTGCGGGCTAGGAGAGCCAGGCTCTGAATGTGACTGGTGTCATGCTTCCAAGGCATGAGGTAAAGGAACTTTCCCCTCCCAATCTTTGTATTTCAGAACGCAGATTTCCCATAGGTTAGGATGCCATTGACATTCTATTTGGTGTAGTAAGTGGCTCTATTTCTGAATTCTGAAAAGACTAAAGGGTTAATCCTTCCTTGTCTAACTTGTGACAAATGATCATAGAAAACTCATCTGTCTGTCTGTCCATGCATCGATCTCTCTATGTAACATGTACTGAGTAGTTTTATTACTCTTTTGTTAGTGCCAGTACTGGGGCTTGCTTGGCTGTTTTTGCTCAAGGCTAGTGCTCTACCATTTGAGTCACAGTTCCACTTCCAGCTTTTGCTGGTTAATTGGAGATAAGAGTCTCACTGATTTTCCTATCTGGGCTGGCTTCAAACCTTAATTCTCAGATCTCAACTTCTTGAGTAGCTAGGATTACAGGTGTGAACAACTGGAGCTTGGCTTTGTATTTTTTTTTAAAATTGCATGTTCAACCTATGTATTCTATTTGTGGAGTTATTGTATCTTTATTTCATATTTAACTTATTACTTTATTTGACTTTGGTCTCTTTCCTTTCCAGACCATGTAGCAGTCATCCTAAATTTAGGATATTGCTGGCATTTAGAAATGTAATGTTTTCAGAGACTTAATATAGAATATTAAATTAGAACAAAGTTTGAATCATTGTCTGTTAAAACCCTAAGAGGGGGGTTTCTTTATTGGGGAAAATGCAAATATAAGTAAATTAATTTTATCCTTTTTTTGCCAGTCCTGGGGCTTGAACTCAGGGCCTGGGTACTGTCCCTCAGCTTCTTTTCCTCAAGACTAGCACTCTACACTTGAGCCACAGCGCCACTTCTGGCTTTTTCTGTGTATGTGGTACTGAGGAATCGAACCCAGAACTTCATGCATGCTAGGCAAGCACTCTACCATTCCCAGCCCTACCCATATTTTTATTCCAGTTAGACAAAGGTTCCCCCCCCCAGTGGAGAGAAATTATATATATTTAAAATTTTTTTTAATTACTTAAAAATTGTTATTATAAAGGTGATGTACAGAGGGGTTACCATTTCATAAGTCAGGTAAGAAGTACATTTCTTTTTGGATAATGTCACCCTTCCCTTCACTCTCTCCCAGTTTTTCCTTCCTATGCCTGCCCACAAGTTATATAATTCATTTTCAACATAGTGTCTACTGAGGGAGAGAGATTAGATATTTACATGACCTAAAATATCTGGCAGATGGGCAACTCCTAGGAATCCCGAAACCCCCAAGCATTCACCCATCTTCAAGGTCAAGAGCATCCAGGTCAGTCTACTACAGGACCTGGACATTTCAACAGGTCCCCATAATGCCTTGTTACCATTTTGTCCCTACCTGCAAGCATCTTTCTAGTGCTAATTATTTATATAATTGAATAGCTATTTCTTTGGGGGGAGTGACCTTGTGTTTCCAGGTTTGCCATGCTATGTGAGACTCCTTTGGCTTCTGTTATTCAAGGTCACTCTTGTCCTTGAGCATACTCATGCACCCTCATTTAATGGCACTGATGCCTTATCAGAGCTTTAGCTTTTTTTTTTCTTTTGTCTTTTTTTGGGCCAGTTCCGGGGTTTAAACTCATAGACTGGACACTGTTCTTTAGCTTTTTTTGCTCAAAACTAGCACTCTTCCACTTGAGCTACAGCTTCAGTTCTGGCTTTTTGGCAGTTAATTGGAGATAAAAGTCTTATGGATTTTCTTGCCTGGGCTGGCTTTGAACCATTGTCCTCTGATTTCAGCTTCCTGAATAGTTAGGATTACAGATGTGAGCCACTGATGCCTAGCTAGCCATAGATACCTAGTTTAGCCGTTTAGACTCACAACTATTGGAATTTTTGGGTTCCTGATAAATTGGGATCTACATACATGTTTTTCAGTTTTTTTTTTTTGTTGGTCATGGGGCTTGCACTCTGGGCTTGGGTGGTGTCTCTGAGCTCCTCAGCTCAAGGTGAGAACTCTACCACTTGAGCCACAGCGCCACTTCTGGTTTTCTGGTGGTTAATTGGAGACCAGAGTCTCACAAATGTTCCTGCCTGGGCTGGCTTTGAACTACGATCCTCAGATCTCAGCCTCCTGGGTAGCTAGGGTTATAGGTGTGAGCCACCTGTGCCCAGCTATATTCTTCAGTTTTTACAAATAAGCAAGAATTGCCTTAAGTTGAATAACTGACATTTAAATCAGTCTATTGTCATATTCATCTTAACTTGGTAGTATTTGCACATGACAAATTGTGTCTTTGCCAAGGATAAAAAAAAATCTCATTTCTAAAGCGTGTACATATGAAGTATCTGATTTACTCAGGGAGTTGGAGGGGCACTGGGGGAAGAGGGGGAAGGAACTGGCAGGTTTGTTTCTTTTTGTGAATGGTCCTTTCCCAGACCCTCCATCTGAATCCAGCCCAGGCAGTGGCCCCCACGCATGCCAGGAGGCAGATCATTGTGCACCATACCCACTAGCCCACAGCCCACAGGCATGTTCCTCCCCTGACACCTACAAACAGAGCAGTGGGGGGCTTCAGCACACAGAAAAGCATCTTGACCTGCTGCCAGCCAGCTGAGTTCCTGTTGCGGCTTATTTCAGCCTTGAGCTATCTCTCCTGCCCTGCCAGTGGAAAGTGGCAGGTCTGAATCAGGAATCCCTTAAAAGTAGGGATGGGGGCTGGCCCTAGCTTGAACGAATCCAGAGTGTTCTAAAGAAACCATCTGGACATGGACTTTATGAACTTCTCCCTAAAACTGGTCCAGGAACACTAGACAATTTGAGAGAGAGAGAGAGAGAGAGAGAGAGAGAGAGAGAGAGAGAGAGAGAGAGAGAGAGAGAGAGAGAGAGAGAGAGAGAGAGAGAACAAACATAGAGAGAGGGAGACAGAGAGCCAAAGAGAAAGAGACAGAGAGACCTTAGAGAAAGACAAAGAGACAGAGACAAAGACACACGAGAGACACAGAGAGAGAGCGAGAGAGAGCATGATTTAAATGGAGTCAGAAAGGATACTTACTGCTGACCAACTGGCCCACGCTCAAAGCTGAAGAAGAGGAGGATGAGGAGGAAGAGGAGGAAGCCTGCCGCACCGGACTTTGAGACATGGCTGCTTGGCTGTGAGCCAGGTGTAGAAGATTGCCTTGGGAGCCTGCTTGACCCACAGCCGTCTGGGAGGGTTGGTGGAGCTACAGGGTGGGGGAAGGGGTGTAAAAAATACACAAGTGAATGAAATGGCCTAGAGGGAGGGGACAATGACAGGAACAGAAGTTTCCGCTGGGATTGAAATCATTCTAAGTTCCAAGAATACAGAGCATAACACTCAGGCAGAGTACAGGATTCATGCTACAGGCAGGAATCATATTTTTATTTTTGTCTGTATTGTCATTTGCTTGACAGGCATTTTATAAGTAATTCTAAATATATTATTAATTTCCTACTTGGCTTGCTGGAGCACCCAATTTTCTGCATTTCTCAGTCATAGCGTGTGGCTGGACTCTTTCTGCATGTTCATATAATGACTGCACACCTGATGGGTTTCTTAAACACGGGCATACAAAATGAAACACCACCACCTAGGATGCAAAACTCAGACTTAAAGGCAGGGCTGAGCCCTGTCATTTTAACTCACATGAAACTGGAGTTTTTTTTTTTTTTTTTTAGAAAGTTCAAGCTTTAAGCAGAGCATATGTGAGGCCTTTTGATCCCTCCCTCCCTCCCTCCCTCCCTCCCTCCCTCCCTCCCTTCCTTCCTTTCTTCCTTCCTTCCTTCCCTCTTCTGCAGTACTGATGTTTGAACTCAGGGTCTTTTGCTTGCTGGGTGGGTGCTCTACCACTTGAGCCATACCTCCATCCCCTAAGTGAGACCTCTTTGCTCTCCCAGCTCTAAGAATCTGGGTGGATTACTACAGAGTTGGTAAAAATGATTCTCTGAAGCCCTCTAGAAAATTAAGAGAGAAATGAGAGGAGTCAAGACAACACCATCCCCTAATATCTGAAGCTCTCAGCCATTTCTTGTTTTACTTTGTGTCAGTCACTAAAGGGCATGAAGGTTTCCCCCTACTTGATTCTCTCCTTGGTGGCGGTGGCAGGGATGGGTGCTATTTCCACCCGGTGTTTATAGGAAAGGAAGTGGAGACATAGAGAGGTTAAAGGGATTCACTATGGAGACAGAGCTGCTCTGGACACAGAAAGTCTAGTCTTGGGGCTCAAGCTAATAATTCCAATACCACAAGGAAGACATAAGTTAATTACAGAAATTTTTGTGGGTAGGAAGTAAGGTTGTCTTGATGTCTGTATGTTAATTATTCTTTTCCAGGTTATCTAAGGCTATCACTCTGCCAGTCAAGAAGAGTTTGGATAAATAAGGAGAGAAGGAAGAGGAATGGGGAAGGGGCAGGTGGCAGGTTCACTTTGACCTTCAGGGGAGCACTGTCTCCTTTTTATGTTGCTTATCTAGAAAGATGGCACCAGAGCCTGTCAGGATCCTGAGAAAGTGGAAGACCAGCTTTACTAGTCGCAGCCTGTTTTTGGACTAGCTGTACCATTTTTTGGGTACCCAGTGGTTTTAGATCCATCATCACACTCAATGAAGGACAGCCAGGCTTTTGGATGCAGAAATAAATCTGCTCCTGACTTTTGATGGGAAATACTATCCAAAACAGGCCCAAGTCTTGGTGATCATCTGTTTAATATCTGAGAGTCAGCCTGGGACATTTCAACTTCACATTTGCCATTGCTTCCCTGCTGTGTGTATTTGTTTTCCCATTCATCTTTATTGATCTATGATTTATACATAGTAAAACATACCCATGTCAAACAGAGTTTCAGGAATGTTGTCGAGTGCATTTACCTGTCATGCCCTCACCACCACAATCAAGACAGAAACTGTTCTTGCTTCTCCACAAAAGCCCCTCCCTTCTCCCAGACAACCTCTGCTCTGTTTTCTCTCACTCTGCCTTTATGGGGCATGATTCTAGAAATGGAATCATACAGTAGTGCACCCTTCTTGTATCTTGCTTCTTTTGCTTGGCATACTTTTTTTTTTTTTGAGATTCACTCATTTTACTGCATATGGCAGTAGCACATCCCTTTTTATTGCTTAATACTATTCCAGTATTATACATAGGTACACACACATGCACACACTGTATTTATAATCCACTCTCTCTGGGCAGTTTGGGTTTTTCCCATGTTAGGGCTCTTGTAGGAATATGATCAGTATAGTGGCTGTAAACATTTATCA
Source organism: Dipodomys merriami (assembly GCF_024711535.1). Taxonomy (NCBI): domain Eukaryota; kingdom Metazoa; phylum Chordata; class Mammalia; order Rodentia; family Heteromyidae; genus Dipodomys; species Dipodomys merriami. The sequence continues at coordinate 3,546,095 of NW_027202316.1, forward strand.
AATGATACAGCGCTAGCCTGAGCACAAAGAACCTCAGCGACTGTGTCCAGGCCCTGAGTTCAAAGCCCCAGGTCTGGCCAGAAAAGTTCTTTAAAAGTTCTTTTAACCATTAAATGAACAGTTACCTTTAGAGCAGTGTAAGTAAGGCGCTGGAAAAGCACTTAGGGAGCAGTGTCTCCTTCTGTCTCCTGCATGGTAACAATTGGTAGCAAACTCCTTGATTCACAGGTTTTTTTTTGGGGGGGGGTCTGGTTGTGGGGCCTAAACTCTGGGCCTGGGCGCTGTCCCTCAGCTCTTCAGCTCAAGACTAGCGCTCTACCACTTGAGCCACAGCGCCACTTTCCGGTTTTTTTCTTTTTGCTTATGTGGTGCTGAGGAATCAAACCTAGGGCCTCATGCATGCAAGGCAAGCGCTCTACCACTGAGCCACCTTCACAGCCCATTCACAGGTTTTCTTACACAGCAGATATGCCTGGCTGCCAAGCACCCAGAGCCCAGACTTACATCTTGGGGCCCAAGCCTCCTTCCCAGGATACCACACAGGTCCTTCTGCCAAGTTGCATGCTGTTACATTTCAAACACCACTCACCCCCTGTTACTGCTCAGCTATGCTCAGTGGAGCGAGATGGTGAACCCAAGATGGCCATAATTGACACAGGAATCCAAATTAACATGCAGCAAACATCTGACTAAGGTAATTAGGCAACCTGCTAGGCACACATAACCAACAATCAAATCTAGTTAATTTTATACTGTAAGGACACCTACTAAAGATTAAATCTATTTTTCAATCTACTTCATAAAATGTGATGGATATTTACGTTTCGATCTATACCCTTTAACTTACCGAGCTGTCCTTCCAAAGACCATTACTTGGCAAGGCTGTTTACAGTGTTGAGTTCCTGAATCATGAGGCAGTCTTCAGTTTTAGCATTCTATCAATATCTTATTGGCCCTGGGTGTGGTAACTGGATAGCATGATAATCAATTTAAATATTCCTTCCTCAGACACAACTTAGTGGAGGAAAGTCTGTCTGCTCTCAGGTTTCAATCTCACTTAGGAGACACGCAAGCAAGGCCTTACACATGAAGTTTTACAGAAGAAGTGAGAAAAAAATAGAATAGTTATGGTAAGAACTTGTGTTTACACAGCCAAAGGGAGAGCAGGGTCTAAGATTTATAAGAATCTAAGAAATATTTTACTTCCAGAGTAAATGATCCATATACATGTAATGTATATAGATAATGTATATATCTATATAATGTATATATCTATATACATTACATGTATATGGATAATTTACATGTAATGTATGTATTACATGTATATAGATCATTTACTCTGGAAGGGAAATGTTTTATATATATTACAAATATATATATATATTTTCTTTTAGAATACTAGAGACCTGATTTCTCTCAAGAGTTCAGCTAGGCAGATAAAAAAAACTAGAAAAGATTTTTCCTTGCAAGCGTCAAAGTGACAGCCGTGTGCCAGTGGCTCATGTCTGTAATCCTAGCCATTCAGGAGACTGAGATCTGAGGATTGCAGTTCAAAGTCAGACAGGGAAAAGTCCCTGAGACTCATCTCTAATTAATCAGTAAAATGTCAGAAATGCAGGTATGAAGCAAGTGGTAGAGTGACAGAGAAAAAGCTCTTGCAAGTGAACAGGGTCTTGAGTTCAAGTCTCAGTACCAACACACACACACACACACATACACACACACACACAGAGAGAGAGAGAGAGAGAGAGAGAGAGAGAGAGAATGAGAGAGAGAGAGAGAGAGAATGAGAGAGAGAGAGAGAGAGAGAGAGAGAGAGAGAGAGAGAGAGAGAGAGAGAGAGAGAGGGAGAGAGAGAGAGAGGGAGAGGAAAAGAAGAAAAGGCCAACTGGAATAGGTCTGGTCTTGGGAAATTATAACAGTGATTTCAAGATTCACCTTCATCAGAATTACCAGGAGGGCTGTTACGGCTGCTTGCCAGGACTCACCTCTGAGTCTTGAGTTGGTCCATGATGTGGTCTAGAAGCAGGGTTCAAGAGCTTGCATTTCTAGCCAGACACTGGTGGATTATGCCTGTAATCTTAACCATTTATGAGGCTGAGATGGGAAGGATTATAATTCAAGGCCATCCCAGAAATATATAGGAGAACCCCTTGTCATGAATCCTTTAGACTAGTATGTGGGAGACTGAGATTAGGAGGACTTGCCCCAGCTGGCTTCAAACCACGATCCTCAAGGCCCAGCTTCCTGAGTAGCTAGGATTACAGGCATGAGCCACCAGCACCCAGCATCTAGTCCTTTTCTGACTTTCATTTTTTTGTTTGTGTGCTGTTCCCCTAAACACTTTAATGCGATGCTGTAAAAACTTGAGGGCTATTCAATCCTAGTGTATTCTTTTTCTTCCCAAAATAGTATTTGTATTTCTGATGATAGCTTTGCAAGTTTTTTATAATCTTTCATTATTGGGAAAAATAATCCTCAAAAGTAGTGAACACTCCAGCCTTACGCTTTATTCAAGCTCTTTTTAGTTAAGGATAGGCAAATGTAAAACTTAAATTAAGGAGGCAGTTATTGTAATCTTTAAAAAAAATTAAAATGAATCACTCAGGTGATCTTATTGGAGAGCCTTGTAATTTGCCCCCTGAAAGTGGACTTCCTTCTGAGTCTGGGTTAGGGAGTTCTCTGCTCCTGTAATTTACGATGCATTTTACTGTCAGAACTAGGCTCTTGTGAGATCCGGCACTTATCATAAATCACTTGAAAAAATAAATTGAGAAACGTCTCTACTGGATGGTGGAAATCCTTTATCTTTTAGTGGTTGTCCATATTATATTTCTTCAATGTAGTAGGTAATATTAAAAAAACCATTGAAGACCACTATCCTTATATCTCTGGTTCTGAGCTTTTTACTTTTGAACTTTTGGCATTTTATGATCCTTAGAGTCAGAGATTTTCTATCTGGGACTCAGCCTTGCACATGTCCTACTGATTTTCCTAATGTGTTACTTAGTGTTGTAAGGCATTTCAGCTATAGCTGATGCCAAGAAAAAAGTAACTTATTTCTCACATTTCCCTGACCAGGTTCACATTTGGTTTTTTTTCTTCCTTCCTTTTCTGGGAGTAGGATAGACCCTTGGTCCCTGCCTTAAACAAGAGGCCTCTGGTGCCTGCTGCAAGTTGGGGGTTGGGCCATTGCTCATGTCACTCTCTTCAGCTGGGTATCATGATTTTGTTTATTTATTATTTATTTTTGTGCCAGTTTTGGGACTTAAAACCATGAACTCAGGTCTTGGGCACTGTCCATGGGCTTTTTCACTCAAGGCTAGCACTTTACCACTTGAGCCACAGCTCCACTGCCGATTTATTTATTTATGTATTTATTTATTTACTTATCGTTAATCAGAGATAAGAGTTGCATGGACTTTCCTACTTGGGCTGGCTTTGAACCATGATCCTCAGATCTCAGCCTCCTAAGTAGTTAGGAGTACAGGTATGAGCCACTGGCTCCCGGCTTTCATGTATTCTTTTAGTGCTCATGTGTAGAGATGGCATCCACATGCAGGTGAACAGGTAAAGTAGATCCCTCTATTTAGGGTATGAGGTGGCCAGGTTTATCCCATGAATCTGGCTGTTGCTAGATCTTTAATTCTGCTGTGAAGAGTGACTGACGATGGTTAGATCATAACACGATCACTTGTTGGCTCAATAGTAACAAGGCTCCATTCCATGGGGAGATAGGTATAGTATGAGCAAATTCAGGAAGGGTACTTGATGGGCACTTGAAAGGGATTGTGGCTGTGACTGGGTTGGTCAGGCCCTTCTTCTAAATGAAAATGGTAATGTCTCAGATCTGCAGTGGTAATTTTAGGTAGCAGAAGTAGTCTGTCACCCCCATACCTACTTTTGAAATTCAAGGTGAGAGTGAGAGCTACTTTATATTAAATGTTAATGATTTCTAATTAATTCACCACTTTTTAATTTACAAGGTGTCTTTGCTGTCAGAAATAGCTTTTTAGCAGATTTTTCAGAAAGAGGCAAGATCTCATTTTCTCCCTGGAAATGGTTATGATCATGACTGGATCAGACAGAACTAGGGTTGAAGCCAATGAAAGGTAGAGAATCTTGCTTTATGTTGGGCTCCATTTGGAAGATACAGGAGTAATCTCATAGACCCTTGTATATAGTAAACGAAAGAAGCCAGCTGAGAGGCAGGGGAAGAAAAGGCCTTAACAGCAAGTCCTCATTGCACAGGATTCAGCCGAGGAGGAAGAGCAGGGCTGGAGACCTTGGTTTATCAAGTAAGAGGTTTAAGATTTTGAGCAAGAAGACAAAGGCCTCAGGTCTCTAGTAAGATGTTTAGATCTGCTTGCTTTTTGTTTGTTTTTGTTTTCTTTCTTCTCTTCAGTAGGTACTATTCCCTTGCAAACATACTTCTAATTCCGCTCATCCCTTTCTTCATGACTCTTACTGTAGATCCTGAGAACATACCTATGCACATCTTACGACCATGCTTCTCGCTTGCTAGACAGTAAACTCCAGGTAGGAAAGGCTCATGGTATCTGTCTTGTCTACCAACATACCCTAACTTCCTGATGCAGTCTCTGATACACAGTTGGTGGCCAACAAATATTTCTATTAAGCAGAATCTTTAAATACTAATTGATTAAACAAACTGATTTTTCAAATACATTCCCCGAGTGCTATCAGGAAAGGGTCATTTTCATCGTTAGATCACAAACTTAACTGGCAATGGCCAAGATCTCCGAAGGACTTTTCTACCCTCTTGTAGATAAGTGATATCCATGTTTTCCTTTTCTCTTTCCTCTGCATTCTATTTCCTTGACCACTGCTATACCTTATCAAGTTTCCCAATGACACATAAAACCATCCAGTAACCTCCCATGGTTCATCTTCCTCATTCCTTTCTGCCATCTTTCTTTGGTTAGGGTACATCTTAGCCTTGTCTACTTCTTTTGGATTCATCCAGTTAACAGATGACTTAAGAACACTTTAAAATGTTTAAAGCAGAGATAACTCATACTTCAAAACTTTACAACAAAGAGAAGAACAGATGTTTCTCCTTTGCTTTCTCCTATTTTGCCTTTATAGCATGTGAATACTTGTCTTACTGTTTTCACACTTTTGGCTACCAGAACTCCACTCTCTGGGGTTTGTTATCCTGCCCTGTCTTGTCTAACCCCTTCCTTTCCTGCCTTTTAAGAGCTGGTATTTTCTGAGAGGATACCTGTGTCTCCCTTTCTTCTCTGGCTCCTAATACTTTCTCTGGATGTCTCATTTATTTTCAGCTACAAAAAAATGTGCTCATTGATTCCAGATCTAGGACTCCTGTCCAGAGGACTGGAAATAACAGTAGGACTGCTATTATTTCCAGGTTTTAGTGAAATAGCAAATTGTACATGCCTCTTGTGATTTTTGCTTGTGTTTTACTATTGTCTCCTAAATGGTTTGTTTACAATAGGACATTTCATCACATCAACCTTCACAGTTACCAGTTGTTTTTTTTTAAACCAAAAACAACAGAGCATGTCATTTCTTCCATTTTTTACAAATCCCTTATAGATTTCCAGGGTAGCAAGGCAAATCATCTTTGCCACCACCGCCACCATCACCACCACGATCAGTCACCACTAAATGAGCATGTACTGTGTGCCAGGAGCTATTCTAACCTCCCAATTTCACTTTCTTCAACCCTCACACTCCCTGGTTGAGTGACACACTTTGTGCCGTCATGTTTCAGATCAACATCACACAGATACAATGCCCACTTTTCTGGCTGCATCATAGAGCCCATCCATGATTGTCCTCAGCCTGCTCTTGTTCCAGTGGAGATCTCTTACCATCCTTGCCTCTTTCTCATTGCTCTGCCTTTGTGTCAGCAGTTCCCACTACCTGGAATACCATTACCCCTTCAATCACTGGGCTAACTCTTACCCATCAGGCAACCTCCATTTCTATGTTATTTTCCTCTGGGAAACTTTACCCCTCCCCTACTCTGTCACAGGACATTCTCTGCTTCCATTTGCAGTGGGGGTGTCCTCTACTGAATGAGGAGCTGTTAGGTAAGAATCACCCCTCTTTCCATCAGTGTTTTAGCATTGAACAGAAGCCTGCTATATTTTTTTCTTTTCTTTTTTTTTTGTCGGTCGTGGGGCCTGAACTCTGGGCCTGGGCGCTGTCCCTCAGCTCTTCAGCTCAAGGCTAGCGCTCTACCACTTGAGCCACAGTGCCACTTCCGGCTTTTTTCTTTTTTCTTATGTGGTGCTGAGGAATCGAACCCAGGGCCTCATGCATGCAAGGCAAGTGCTCTACCACTGAGCCATCTTCCCCGTCCCAGAATCCTGCTATAGAGAGTAGGTAAGGAGTCAATGCAGGAGCAGCTTTGTGAGACCAGAAGCCATGGCTGTCCTCAGTATTTGAATGAAAAAAAAAAAAAAAAGAACTGCTGTTAATGGTTTTTTAGCAAAATTAAGCAGGCAGAACTTGCTTCCTTGCCCCCTGCCCCCAGTCCTTGGGATTGAATTGAGGGCCTAGGCACTGTCCCTGAGCTTTTGTGCTCTAAAGCTAGCGCTCTATCACTTGAACCACAGCTCTACTTCTAGCACTTTTTTGTTCTTCATTGGAGATAAAAATCTCATGGACTTTCCTGCCTTGGCTGGCTTTGAATTGTGATCCTTAGATTTCAGCATCCCGAGTAGCTAGTATTACAGGTGTGAGCCACAGGTTCCTGGCTAGAACTTCCTATTTTTTTCATTCCCTTTTTTGTCTTTTATAGCTTCCCCCCCCCTCCCCGAGCTGAGGACTAAACTCAGGGCCTTGCGCTCGCCAGGCAGGTGCTCTTTCACTGAGCTAAACCCCCAGCCCTATCATTCCCCCCTTTTTTTGTAAGCAGTAGCACAAGTAGTCTTGGTTCCCTTTTGAACCCACTTCAAACAAATCTAAAAGCTAAGTGCATTCAGTATAGATGAATATGAACACATTCTAATTAATTTTTTTTAGGTCACCATCTCTATTTAGAATTTAATACACTTTTTTTTTAGATTAGAGGACTATTGAAATGATCATCTGTAGTCAATAAGTAAGAGAAATAGAGCTGTGTGTCTTTTTTTTTTCAAGACTGACATGTTAGGGTTAGTGAGATGGAAGCTATTGCAATGAGATTACTTTTCATTGAGACAGGACAGGAGAAGAGAGCTAAGGGTGCTTTGCTGAGTGCGGTGGGTCACGTTACCTGCTGGCCTGGCTTGATGGGGGAGAGTGTGATGCCCTGGGTGTTAATCACAGGCAGGATTTGGTTCCCAATGACGGTGGCGATGATCTGGCCCTGGGCATTGGTCAGGAGTTGGGGGGTGATGGGCTGCACTTGAAGGCCCTGAGTGCTGCTGGCCGCTTGACTCGAAGGCCCAGGGTTAGGCATCAGTGGAATGGTCCCAATGATCTGCAAGAGACAGGACTGGAGTTGAGGAGAGGATTGGTTTAGGGTCTACACAATGAGCGCAGGTGGACATCTCAGGGTACCCTGGATGGGTAAGAAACCACCAGAAGCTGACTTGGAATCTATGAATAGATTTAGGGTATGGATAAAAGACGCAGAAAAAAAATAGAGAAGGGAAAATGGCACATGGACCATAGGAAAGGAAAAGCATTTTACTTAAAAAAAAATTAGAGAGCCAAGCACTCCTGGTAGCTCAGACCTGTAATCCTAGCTACTGTAGGAGGCTAAGGCCTGGATGAGTCTGGCTAGAAGCCAACCTTGGCAGAAAAGTCAGTGAGATTTTACTTCTAAAATAACCAACAATAGTGTCAGGATGGGTGGGGAGGGTGATAGAAGGGGTGACATTGAACAAGATGCCTTGTACTCATAGATTGACATGTTGGATCAAAGCCCCTTTGTGCAGCAACTTAAAGATAATAACAATAACAAAAACAAATAATGAATAAAAGTCAGGGCTGGAAGCATGACTCAAGTGGTAAAACACCAGCTATAGCAAAAATGCTGAGCAAGCACAAGGCCCTGAATTCAAAGCCCAGTATTGCCAAAAAGTAAAATGAAATAAAATGGGGCAGTTAGGTGTGGTAGCACATCCCTGTAATCCAGCACTCAAAAGACCAAGTTAGGATGTTCTTGAGTTTGAGGCTAGCATTGACTCCATGGTCACACCCTGTCTCAAAAAAAAAAAAAAAATCAAAACTGCATCAGCAATGCTTAAGATTTATGCTGTCTGTCAGAACCAGAGGAAGGAAGGATTTCTCAGCATGCAAGGCCCCCATCTGCCCGGGAAGCTGCATTGTTTCTCACTGGGACTTTATCTGCCCAGGAGCTCTGCCTCCTATGCAAGTCTATTCTATTACATCTTTGCCCCTGTCTTCCACCCTCATCCCATCCAGCCACCTTCCAGGTACCCCAGCAGGATAAAGGGTGGTGCTTATGGTGGTTGAGAAACAAATCTCAAAGAAGACAAAGAAACAGGAGCTCATTCCCTGCTGTGACATTTCTACAACCCTGAGTCACATTTTTTTTTTGTGAGCCATGTATAGTTTATTTTTTTATTTTTTATTTTTTGTTTCCCTTTCCCATCCCTTCCCATCCTCCCCCCGCCCCACCACCCAATCATCCCTCCCCTCTGCCCCCCACACCAAAGTTGTAAAGTTTGTTTTCAACATAATGACTTGTACATCTCATTGTTGCAATGGGTCCACCTGTATCCCTATTTAAACGATTTGTTTTTCTCCTTCCCCTCCACAAATTATACTGACATCAAATACAGTGAAAGCACGGGTTATACTGTGGGGGAGGGACATACAAAGCAACAAAGAAATAATCTTATAAATGTGTTAGAAACAATAGCATGAAAGAAAAAAACATTTGAATACATATCTTAGGGTTCATTTCCCTAACATCAACTTATCTGACCTTTTCTGCTTGACTCAGACATATACTAGATATTGCAAATAAGGGAGACCATGGGACCTATGTTTCTTTGGGCCTGGCTTACTTCACTTAATGTAATTTTTTCCAGGCCTTTCCATGCACTACTATGTTTATTGCAGTATTACGTACTATAGCTAAGATATGGAACCAACCCAGATGCCCCTCAGTAGATGAATGGATCAAGAAAATGTGGTATATATACACAATGGAATTCTATGCCTCCATCAGAAAGAATGACATTGCCCCATTTGTTAGGAAATGGAAAGGCCTGGGTCACATTTGTAAGGGGACCTGAGCTTTCTGAAGGTTTCCAGAGTTCCCCTCACAAATACATGTTTGAAGCTCTTCACACAGAAGTGAGGCCTGCAGCAGAAAAAAGAAAGAATGTGCGTTTTAAATGGCAGGTTACCAAGACAGGGGACAGGCCAGGCCCTTTGTCTCCAGTAACCTCTGGCTTCAGTGAATGGATTGTGTGGACAGACTGAAGGAGGGGTTTGGTGGATCTGACTACTGCAGAAGGAGGAAGATGTCACAGGAGGAGCATGTGTCCTGTGTCTACAGCACCTGGAAATACAATGACCACTCACATATTGCTAGAGACAGATTTTATCTGCTCCAAACAAAAGAAAACAAAAAACAACCCCAAACTGTGAGCCAAGCACCAGTGGCTCACACCTATAATCCTAGCTACTCAGGATCACAGTTCAAAGCCAGCTTGGACAGGAAAGTCAATGAGACTCCTATCTTTAAATAATCAGCAAAAAGCCAGAAGTGAGCAAATAAAACAGAACACCAAAAAAAAAAACCCTCAACAAATTGAGGGACATAACCCAGGCCCTGAGTTCAAGTCCCAGTACTGGCCTGCGCACACACACACACCCCACACACCCAAACGGTGGTCTGTTTCCTGGTGCTGTGAGCACTGCCCCCTGCCCCCCGCCCCCCAGGGCAGTCAGGAGGCTTTCTGTGCAATGCTGAGGTCCCTGCACTCAGCAGCATGGTTAGGAGGCCATGCCTGGTGGGCTGTCAAGGGCGGCCTCCAGCTGTGAGGTCAGTGACCTGGCTAAGAGGTGGCTGTGACACAGTGATGACTCTGGGGACCTTTGCACAGGCAAGGCTACCTTGCCCCCATTGTTCTCACAGCATCTCTACAAGGTGGGGATTAGGGAAGTCTCCCAGGACCTCTGTCAGGACTTTGTACACAGCAGGGCTGAAGCTAGGATCTCTCAAATGCTTGCTTTTCTATTGGCCTCTTGCCTCCCACTCCAGAAGGCATCAGAGGACACCAGCTCTTAGACAACACCCCAAATCCTAGCTGCAATTTCCCACTAGCTGATAAATTGCCCAGGGACTGGGTTTATAAATAACACTGCTTCCCACAGCACTCAACAGACATAGTTTCTTAATAAACATACATATATATGTATTTATAATTATAATATATAAATATAATACATTTATAATATATAATCTATGTCATATATACCTATGTAATATGTAAATATATATTTGATTATATATAATCTATATATCTATGTGTGTGTGTGTGTATCAGCAAATGGGTTTCAGGCTCAGTTTATCACCAGGACTGTAGGTTAAACCTCAGAAGAAGTGTAAGACTGCATCATGCTGGGGAAAGCTCCCTCCTCACCTGACATCTGATGTCACTTCCTCCACAGCCTCTCCCCTCTCCCCACCCCCCAAATGGTACTACTGGAAGAGCGATTTAAATATCAAGTATCAAGGGTAGTTGTCAATGGATGCTGATAAAGGTCAAGCCATTATTGTGAGCGTGGGTGGTATTCCCTAGGGAGTCAGCAGGCTTGTAGACTTCTTGCACAAGCCTGCGAGGTCTGGGCTGCAGTATCAGCAATGAGCACATCCCATCTGTGCAAGCAAGGTCAGGAGCATCAATAGATCATAGCGCATACGTACTTTATACATGAGTGCTCTTGCATTAAACAACCCAAAGGCTGGTTCCTGTGACACCCACAGGCAACATAAGAGTCCTGGGAAGCAGGCCTCATGTGCTAGGCTGTGATGGACCATTCTTCTCTCTATATGGCAGCTGACCCACCCACTTTGGCTGTCTTTAGTGTCTTTGGCTTACGCCTTCTCCTTCTCTGTCTGCTTGACCTGAGCTGAAAGCCTATAATACTGAGTGCATTTAGGTGGAGTTGTGGGTGCTATTTTAGGCAGGATGTCAGTGTGTTTGGAGCCAGGGAAAATGTCTCCAAATGAGGCATGGCACATGACAGGTGCAGAACTCCAGGTGATGAAAAGAGAAGCATCCTGTCTCGGGATGATTGACAGGAATCTGTGCCGTTTCCATGGTAATGAGATGCACTTTCTGAGCGAAAGAAGCAGCAGAAAGGGAAATGCAGATGACTTACCAACCTTTCCCCTAGGTACACTCATGTCCCAACACTGAGCTGCGATATTACTAACACACATGCCTCTTATATGCTCACCATCTCTTCTCAATTTCTGCTAGAGATGAGCATTACTTTTCCAAGGATAGAACAGCTACGGTGACAGAGCCAGCAGAGTCTGGAGTCCTTTAATACACAGTTTGCCTGTGAGGTGAGGGGCAGGGAAGGGAGTAGGTCTAAAGTCAGGAATCCTTGGGTGAAGTTACACATTTCTCCTTTTCATTCCCTTTTCAGGGTGTCGGGTCACTGTCTCAGCCAACACTTGTTGGTACACATGGAATATTTTGTCGTAGTCTCCAAGGTATCAATTTAAGCAGGTTGTAATTGGTTCCTGTTTATTGACCAAGATGAACATACAACTGGATTGTTTAAAACCTCTAGGAGGAGCCTGTTATGCCCATGCTGATTATGATTCTTCTTAGCATTTCCACACACATACTCCTCCATGAATTTTGATTTCTCAGATGTCGTCATAAGGAGATGAGAGAAGCTGAGGTACCAAGATCTGAGACTCTCCGTATTCACAAATGATTGTCCATTTACAAGTGGAGATTACATTTCCAATTAAAAGCCTTTTAAGAATTAAGGAGAGTATCAGCATCTCTGTATTTTTACTGTCAAAAATATTAAAAGGGGGGCTGGGAAGGTGGCTCAGTGGTAAAGTGCTTGCCTTGCATGCATGAGGCCCTGGGTTTGATTCCTCAGCACCACATAAACAAAAAAGAAAAAAAGCCGGAAGTGGCGCTGTGGCTCAAGTGGTAGAGCACCAGCCTTGAGCTGTAGAGCTGAGGGACAGTGCTCAGGCCCAGAGTTCAGGTCCCATGACTGGACCCCCCCCCCAAAAAAAATTAAAAGGTAGAAAGAAGATAAGACACTTTCAGTATTAAAACTGTCTTTTTGGGAAGTTTGATTACTCAGTTCCTCAAAGCCAAGGATTGACTACTAGCGGAAGTTCTGATGGAAGATTACATTGTTGAGCCATTGATCAAGAAGTTCTGTGTTTATGAACACTTTTGTTGGATGATAACTCCTTTGATCAACTTCTTAAAGCTGACTTAAAAAATATAAAAGCAACTAGTTGGGTGCTGGTGGTACATGCCTGTAACCCCAGCTACTTAGGAGGCTGAGATCTGAGGATTGTGGTTCAAAGAGAGGCTGGGTAAGAAAGTCAGTGAGACTCTTATCTCCAATAAACCACCAAAAAAAAAAAAAGCTGGAAGAGTTGTGGCTAAAGTGGAAGAGTGCTAGTTTTTAGCAAAAAAGCTAAGGACAGTATCCAAGCCCTGAGTTCAAGACTCTGGATTGGTGCGTATATATATGCATGTGTGCACCTGTGCGTGTGCATGTGTCCATGGGCAAACACACACACAGACACAGACACATGAAACTAGGTTATGACTCTTGCTCAAGACATTCTACATTTGAAACAAATTCGCATTCTTTTAAAACATTGAGGATTCTGGCAGAGTAGCTAAATACTACAGACCTTCCTTTTATAAGCAGAGGAGTCAGGATGCATTTGGGATAAGGCAGGGGTCATAGACATCAGTGCAAGATTCCACCAGCTCAAGGGAATAAGTAAGCATTGAGTGATGAAGATCTATTGATGGAAAAAAATAAACAATTTCTATGTCCACACAGGCAGGTGCCCAGGAATATTGGGTCTGAATGCGTTACTTTAAAGGAAGAAAGAAGAGGATGGTTTAGGAGGAAGTGGGGACTGTGAGATTGGGTGGAATTAGGTAAAGCCTGACAACATTTGCCTATGGGCGTGAGCCATGGGGATGCTGAGCAAACCAGTTTGCATATAGAGGGGATTGAGATAGGCCAGTCTGGAGGGGCCAGATCCCATTCAGTTGTATGAGAAATCGGTTTTGATGGAGGAGAGCTGAAATGGAGCTATTTTAGGTCTGAATGTGGCAGTGTGGACAGAATGAACTGGAACAGCAAGAGACTATAGACCAGCCCACCATTCTCTGGGACGCTATTGCAGACATTCTGGTGTGAAGCCAAATGCGTCAATGAATCCTTGGCATAGGGGAGGCTGATTTGTTCTTAGCTTCCCCTTTAACTCAGAAATCATGGCCTACTCCATGCCTAGCTTGCAACATTAGACATTTGGTGAGTAAAGTTATTGCCCCATCAATCCCACAGCAAATAGCTTGAGCATCATTTGCAGTGATCTTCTATGTCATTGCCTTGACTCTTTTCCCAGTGATGATTCATCTCTGATGAATGCTTTAGCCATGCTGAGGCCTATACTGGTATTATAATGATAATTTGTGACTGAAAGAGCACTGGATTCTCTGACAGGGGACTTACTTGGTTATTGTGGTTCATGGCTACCTGTCTCTTTCCTTAGATGAGCTAAGGGCATCAAGAACAAGTCAGGAATAATGGTCATGGTACAAGAGCATCTTAAAAATAGTCAAATGACTAATGTTCATTAGCCCACTAGTTTACTTATTTATTTTCTGTTGGTTGTGGGCACTGTCCCTGAGCTCTTTTGCTCAAGGCTAGTACTCTATCACTTGAGCCACAGCGCCACTTCCAGTTTTCTGGTGGTCAATTGGAGATAAAAAGAGTCTCATGGACTTACCTGCCCAGGCTAGCTTTCAACCCTGATCTTCAGATCTCAGCCTCCTGAATAGCTATGATTATAGGTGTGAGCCACCAGAGCCTGATTAGCCTGTATATTTATAAGATACCTATTTCAATAAGAACTTGCACAGCTTTTATCCAACTGAGATTATCTTTAATGCAGTGGTAATTATAGTTCATTTTAATTTATTTCATTTTTATTCTTTTGGGGCTGGTCCTGGGGCTTGAACTCAGAGCCTAGGCTCTGTCCCTAAGCTTTTTTTATTCAAGACTAATGCTCTACCACTTGAACCACAGCTCCACTTATAGCTTTTTGGTGGTTAATTGGAGATAAGAGTCTCCTTGCCTTTGAGCTGTGATCCTCAGCTCTCAGCCTCCTGAGTACAGGAGCAAGTATAGGTGTGAGCTACTGGTACCTGGATCATATAAATCAGCTGAGACAGCTGATGACCATGCTGCACCTCTGTATTTCCTTCCTGTGTGACAATGCTTTTCTGCACTTAAGCCTAGCTAGGGTATTCATGAGTCAGGATGGAAGGAGATGAAGGCTCTCTCTGTATTCACTGTTGGCTTGGAGGTGTCATCAGCAGCCATGGGAGGGGAGTGTCAGAAGCGCAGACCCAGGGAGAAGTCATTTGATTGGCCACATGTTGTGCCTGTCAATGATATGCCCCTAAACGACTATGAGAGTGTGACTGCTGATGTCTTGTTGGCAAGTTACTTTGTTTCCCATCTCTTTAAGAATAGGAGATGCATTAACGCTGGAAATCCTTGGCTTCCTTGGGCCTGTCAACGCATCAGCTAGGACAGTTCACTGAATATTTGTGTCACCTGTGCACTTTTTGGTCAAGAGGCTTTTGTTAACACTGGCTTCACATTGTCACTATTTGAACAGAACTTGCAACACTTCAGAGCCAAGAAGCTAAACAAAAAGGGGAATACTCTTGAACGAAGCAGTTAGTCCCCTTCCTCCTTCTTTCTGATCTGAATGCAGCTATTCTCTCAGTCCTCCAAGTGATGACTTGTGTCTTCTTCCTATAATACTTTCATTCTAGGCTCTAGAATGATTTTTAGCAGCCCTAACTAGGATATTGCTTCTAGAAAGAGTAAGGAAATCCCACCATTATGACACTTTTCAATATAGTGTCTTCTTGCATTTAGCTATATCCAAGATGAAGAACAGGAGATGTGTGGGTACTGAGAGGAGCTCTCACAGGAAATCTGGATCCGAGAATGCTAAAGCATGAGGATGAGGATGGAAGCATCCAATTAGAGGAAGACACTGAAGGAAGGACTGGTAGGTTTAGTGTCATGGGTTAGCTCTGGCTTCCAGGAGCTCTGATAGTTCCAAGGCTCAGAAGAAAGAGTGCCGTTGTGGATTAGTTATGTCTGGCCAGGGCAAGAAGTAAGGAATGGCCATATGCCCAAAGGTTGAATCAGGATAGCCCAGAATATAAGACAAATGATCTTAAAACAATTTGTAAGCAGTAGATAGCTCATTTTTTCAATACCAAATTGTGAGGGAAGATATTTTAAGCTGTACTGTGTGTGTGTGTGTGCACACACGCGTGTGTGAGCTGGTTCTGGGGCTTGAATTCAGGGCCTGGGCATTGTTCCTGAGCTCTTTTGCTCAAGTGGAGCTATAGCTCTACTTCCAGCATTTTTGTGATTCACTGGAGATAAGCCTCAGACTTTCCTACCTGGGCTGGCTTCAAACCCCACTGGCTATTCTACAGTTCAGTTCTCATTGAGAAACACACTCATAGACAAAAGCAATGAATTAGAGATCTCAGGATCTTTTTTTTTTTTTTTTTTTTGTCAGTCGTGGGGCTTGAACTCTGGGCCTGGGCACTGTCCCTGTGCTCTTCAGCTCAAAGTGAACATTCTACCACTTGAGCCACAGCACCACTTCTGGTTTTCTAGTAGTTAATTGGAGATAAGAGTCTCACGGACTTTCCTTGCCTGGGCTGGCTTTGAACCGTGATCCTCAGATCTCAGCCTCCTGAGTAACTAGGATTACAGGCGTGAGCCACCAGTGCCTGGCCAGATCTCAGGATCTTAAAAGGAACCTTTCTGTCATCTTGTGAGAAGAATAATTTCTGTGAAAATGATGTTATAAAAACAGCATTAACTAAGCTGGGTGTGGTGGACGTAGCTGCAGTTCCAGTTATGAATGGCTATGGCTTTGGAACTAAGAAGGCAGGGGACAGAAAAAGACAGGGAAAGGAATAACAGAGTGTGAGAGAGGAGGGGAGGAGGAGGATGTAGAATAGGAGGGGGGTAAGGAGGAGGACTCGATAGCTTGGAACTGGCTGCATGCCCTCTGATGGCAAAACAAAGAATTTGTGTTTCTCTGATACTAGAGAACTCTCCTGGGGAACGAGAGCTCTGATAAGTAGATCTGGAGAAAAGGCAGCTCTGAGATGGAAGTGGGGATCTCGAAGAGAACATGTTTCCTGTTGCAATGTGTCATGGCCAAGACCCATCTGGGCCTCAGAAGTCATCCCACCACAAATGGGCTTGAGCCCCCTGCTCTCTGACCAGCAGATGGAGGGGGCCATTACTCTGGCAATTTCTGGGGATTACTTTAGTAATTCTCCTTGAACCTGCTAGAGCAGAGCCATCATTCATGAGCTTGAAGAGGAGGAAATCCACCCAAGAGGGACAGAAAGAAGGACCAGGCTTCTGTTCCCGTGGTAGCAGGCTGTAGGAAGGAGGCCAAGTTGGAAATTTCTGCTGCTGGGAATGGTATTTCAAAGTTTGCAGTGCTGTTACCTTCAGGAAACCAGGGATCTTATTTGGAATTGAAAGTGATCAGAGAAGACTCCTCCTCAAGAGTGCCCAGAGACAGCAAGATCCTAAACTTTGCCTGGGGACAGAAGAAGGATGAAGTCCAGTGAGAATGTCCTCAGGTATAACCCTTGCTGCACAGCCTTATGCCTTTAATCCTAGCTACTCAGGAGGTTGAGATCTAGATCTGAGAGCCATCTTGGTCATAAAAGTCCATGAGACTTTTTATTTCCAATTAACTAGTGAAAAGCCAGAAGTGGAGATTGTGGCTCAGGTAGCAGAGTGCCAGCCTTGAATGAAAAAGCCAAAGGAGAGCACAAGTCCCTGAGTTCAAGCCCCAATACCAGCACAAAAGAAAGGAGCAGTCCATCCCCCCAAATGAAGTTAAGAACACTATGACATAAGTCACCACATCAGAGCTTTGTCAGCTAAGAATGCTTGAAAAGGTAGAAGAAAGGCAAAAAGGAAGGCAAGAAGATGTGGAAGAAGAGGAAATGGGAGTTTCACAAACTAGAAGCTGTTTTTTTAAAAACCATGAACAGAAGGAATATTTTCCCTTAAACTATGGTCATGACTGCTATTTGTAATACTGATCATCGAAGTTCCAGATTACTTAAAGATGAATATTATTCAAATATTATTGCTGAGGTTCTATGGAGGCTTTTAAAAAAATCATTAAAAATACAACAGTGCAAGTCAGTGCCCATCAAAAGAGACATTAGACACATCTAAGAAGATATATTCAGAAGAGCTGGGTGGGAGGATTTTCATCTGATTATTTAATAATTATGTGAGTACGAACATTCTCATGATTACTCACCAATTTGTGAGTTTTGGGTTCCTCTCCTCTTTAACTAAACACCAAATGATCCCAAATTCCCAGGCACACTGATGAACACAGTTTTATTGTTGTTATTAGTAGTTTGATGTTGGGAAAGAAGACATTTATCCTGTCTGTCTTTGTCTTCGAGTTACAAATGAGGGGGCGAGGTGAAGGGTCTCAGCAGATATTAATGACCAGTGGCATCATGAATGGTGTTAATTTTGAAGATGTTTTAAAGAGCGATTTGTTCATGGAGTTCAGGCTGGTTCTGGGTCTGCAGGTCATTAGGCACCAACATTGTAGAGGAAGCTTCACTTCTCAGAGAACTGACAGGCCTTCCAGGTAAGAGTCAACTGGATTAATACAATGATCATCCTTATTGGACCTGAATCTTTCTTGAGTCCTTTGGCAAAATGAAGTTAGCAGCCTGGGCCTCATTGTGAGTAGTTGACAATTCCTTCTCTAGAAATGCTGCAATGGAAGCTGGCAGGTTCTACACTTGGGAGTCAGGCATTTATTTGTTTGCTTTTCCTTACGTTTTTAAGATGCAGCATTACATTGTTTTCACATAGATTAGTATTAATTGTGAGGGTGGTTGTTCTTTTATTGGCATTCCCCATTCAAGTGTGAGGAAACATTCACAAAAAGATTTGATCCAGGGTATAATCAGAAGAATAAATGTATACTGATGGTATTAGACTGGATGAGAGCTAAGTGAGGAGCCATTGTAACTGCCTTTGTGGTCCATTCTTGGACTTAATGGTAGAGAGTAAAAGGATACGTCTGTAGGAAACACAGCTTTTTGAAAACAGCGAGGGTGCCTTCCATCAATACAAGTGATTTTGTTTTAATCTCTCTCTAGTCTCCCTATTCTATCACGTGTCTGCCCATCTCTCTTTCTCCCTCTCTCTCTCTCTCTCTCTCTCTCTCTCTCTCTCTCTCTCTCTCTCTCATCTAATCTATCTCTAGCCTCTCTCCATTCTATCTTCTATTTATCTATCCATCTATGTATTTATCTATGTAACTATCATTTTTTGAGACAGGTACTCACTCTGTAACCCAAACTGGCCTGGAACTCATTATGTAGCCCAGGCTGGCTTCAAGCACAGAATCTTCCTGCTTCAGTCTCCATGCTGCTGAGATTACAGGTGTGTGCCACCACAACTGAAAATTTAAAAGTTAAAAAATTCTATATGTGCTGGACGCTGGTGATGCATGCTTGTAATCCTAGCTATTCAAGAGGCTGAGATCAGAGGATCATGGTTCAAAGTCAGCTTGGGCAGAAAAGTCTGTGAGACTTTTCTTTTTAATAAATTACAAAAAAGCTGGAAGTGGAGCTATGATTCAAGTGGTAGAGCACTAACCATGAGCATAAGAAACAACTTTGGTGGGGGGGTCGGATTGGGTGGGGGGGTCGGGGGAGGATGGGATGGGAAGGGGAAACAAAGGAGGAGGCTACAATGCTTGATAAGAAATGTACTCATTATCTTGCCCATGTAATTGTAAGCCCTCTGTACAGTATTTTCACAATAATAAATAAATAAATAAAAAGAAACTCAGGGAAAGCACTTAGGCCCTGAGTTTAAGCCCCAGAACTAGCAAAAAAAATTATATGCTTACTATATTGGAAAGCATATTGGTAAATTCTGGATTTTATAGTTTCTGCCTTGTCTATAGTGTTGTTTTACCTCCACCTTTCTGCATACATTTTTACTCATCTTAAAGTTGCGACAATGAGGACAAGGTTTTTTTGTTGTTGTTGTTGGTCATGGGGGCCTGAACTCTGGGCCTGGGCACTGTCCCTCAGCTCTTCAGCTCAAGGCTAGCACTCTACCACTTGAGCCACAGCACCACTTCCAGCTTTTTTCTTTTTGCTTATGTGGTACTGAGGAATCGAACCCAGGGCCTCATGCATGCAAGGCAAGCACTCTACCACTGAGCACCTTCCCAGCCCCTGAATGTAAATAGTTTTATAAAACATTATCTCTAGATATTGTTGAATCTCAGTTGGGGCAATTTGAGAGAATGGATTTTTTTCTTTCTTTTTTTTTTTTTTAGTCAGTTGTGGGGCTTGAACTCAGGGCCTGGGCTTGAACTCAGGGCCTGTTCCTGAGTTTTTGTGCTCAAGGCTAGTACTTTACCATTTTGAGCCACAGTATTACTTCTGGTTTTCTGGTGGTTAATTGGAGATAAGAGAGAATTTCACAGACTTTCCTGCCTAGGCTGGCTTTGAATCACAGACTTCAGATCTCAGCCTCCTAGGTAGCTATAAGCCACGGGCACATGGCGAATGAATCTTTTTATCTCCCCAAACTTTACATGTTGAGACCTATTTGAGTGTGGTGTTATTTGGAGGTGAACCCTTTTTGGGAGGTGGGAAGTGGGAGGTGGGGGCGGTTAGGTCATAAGAACAGCTGAGCCCTCATGAATGAGGTTAGCAAACCTTCCACCACTCTGCAGACACTTCAAGGAAGATGGCTATCTGGAAACCAAGAGGGCCTTTCACCAGATCCAGATTCTGCTGCCATCTTGATTTTGTAGTTTGCAGCCTAGACAATGGCGAGGAATTAATTCTGTTGCTTATAAGCTTTTCAGTCTATAGGATTCTGTTACATTACCTGAGTGGCTCAAGATAGCCATATGTTGGAACCAAAGTTGACTGGTTTCAACTCTGACAAGAGGAGAACTCTTTAATGATACAAAGTGGAAAATTTGGGTCCTCTTCCAGGAGAAAGCAAATTAGCAAGACTATCAGCAAGGGAAGAGCAGTTGGAGTATCTTAGAAAGAACAAGGTAAAAAAATCTCCAGTCTTTCTAAACTTGGAGCCCCTCAGCAAGCAATGTGAATTTGGGTAATGGAAATGGAATATAGAAGGATCCTTTTGGAAATAGAATGTATCATCTTGTTCCAGATTTCAAAAATGTTTTGCTTATCATCGACATATAAATTAGAAAACTTTTGTTTTCTAATCACAGGCTTATGCCTGTGATCCTAGCTACTCAGGAAACTGAGATCTGAGAATGGTCATCCAAAGTCAACCCAGACAGGAAAGTTCATGAGACTCTTATTAACCACCAGAAAACTGGAAGTGGAGCTGTGGCTCAAGTTAAAAGAGCAATATTCTTGAGCAAAAAATGGTCAGAGATAGTATCCAGGCCCTGAGTTCAAGCCCCATGACCAAACAAAAAAATATATATGTACTTGAGTATATTTGTGTAAATATTAATATTTTACATATTAAAAGCTTATCCAAATGTCTATGTAGTGTAGAAATTGGCCTCCATTTTTTGTAGCAGAATCTCTCCTGTAATGATTCTAAGAGAGTGTTTTATTCATGCACTTTTAGTCACGCACAAATTGATGGCTCACTGACTTATTTATTTGCTCACTCATGTACTTGTTCACTCCCTGTATCCATTCTGAGGGCTTCCTCTATGCCTAGCTCTGGGCCACTTACAATCATTTCCAGGGTAGATGAGCAGAAAATTACTCAGCCACGTGAATTTATGCAAACCATTTCCTTTGGAGTGATAGAATTGTTCTGTAATTCTGGACTTTTCGACACCAGCAACACATCTATGGAGAGCAGGTAGGTTTCCTGTAAGCATACAAGACAACCAAGATGGCAGCCCCTTACACAAACCTAAAACACCTGCTGTTGGCTGAGTCCCCCTGGCTCCTTTGCTGTCTGGAAACTTCTGCAAATGTCAAAAGAGCTCAGGTGATCTCCAGAGGGCCTCCTTTTGCAGACATGAATTCCATGCTCAGATGTATTTCTGGACAGCTGGGTTCATAGAAATAGTTTCTGATTTGCTCTTGAAAAATGGTAGTTTTTTTAAAATACTGTTTTTTGTCAGTTGTGGGGCTTGAACTCAGGGCCTGGGTGCTGTCCCTGAGCTTGTCAACTCAAGGCCACTTTAAACCACAGTGCTACTTCTGGTTTTCTGGTGGTTAATTGGAGATGAGAGTCTCATGACTTTGCTGCCCAGGCTGGCTTTGAACCATGTTCCTCACATCTCAGCCTCCTGAATAGCTAGGATTACAGGAGTGAGCCACTAGCACTTGGCTATTTTGTTTCCAAGAAAAAAAATCTTTGAATAAAGTCAATACTATTGAAAATTTATTTCTCCGTTATACTTTTCAAAATTCATTTGTTTGTTGTTCTGTTCTAGATCTTGGCAGTCTGAAGACTGTGTGACTATTCTAAATCTTGTTGTGAAGTCACCTTGATTGTTAAAAAAGAAAAATCTGGGTGCCGGTGGCTCACACCTGTGAATCCTTGGTACTCAGGAGGCTGAGATCTGAGGCTCACTGTTGGAAGCCAACTCCAGAAGTAATATCTGTGAGACCCTTTATATCCAATTAATTACCAAAAAAGCCAGAAGTTGCACTGTGGCTCAAATGGTAGAACACTAGCCTTAAACACAAAAGTTCAGGGACAGTGCCCAGGCCCTGAGTTCAAGCCCCAGGACCAGTGCGCGTGCACACACACACGCAAATAGCTGAAAATATCCGCAGTAATGATACACTCGTTTAGAGGTTTTGAGGGGAGTCAGTCCATTGGGACTGCTAATCCACAAAAGCATAAATGGAAAATTCTGGTTTTTTGTAGGGGAGAAGAAACGTCAAGCCTACTATAGTGAGAATTTACCTCTACTGAGAACAGAGGTGCTGCTCATGATCAAGGCCCAGCCCTAACCTTTGGGCCACCATAGGGCTCCGTGGACATCCAGTTTGGTAAACAGTGATTCCATTCCACCAAGGTCTTACAAGCTCTCTCTATGCATATGCTTTAATTTTCCCATCTATCTAACTCCTAACTGGAATTTTTGCAGTGTACATTTTCATTTGTAGTTATTTATTTCAAGGGTCTCAACAAGTCAGTTCCTTCAGCCATGTGGCCTGGGTTTTAATTTGGAGCATCTCACATTATTTACTGTTTCTCACTTTATTTATTTATTTGAATATTACTTATTCAGTGGGAGAAAATGAAAATATTTGTAAAGATGATGTAACACTTCAATTTCTAATTCTCTTGAGTGATTTTACACTTTCATTATATTTCTCTATTAGAAAGTTCCATAAACTAGGAAACAAGGACACATTAATCATCTCCCTCCTCCTCCTCCTCCTCTTCCTTCCTTCCTTTATTCTTCTTCCTCTCCTTCCTCCTCCTCCTCTTTCTTCTCCTCTACCATCACCCCCTCCTTTTTTTTTATCATTCTATTCCTTCTCCTCCACCACTTCCTCCTCCTCTTTTTCTTCCTCTTTCTTTCTGAGTTAGGGTCTTCATGTGTTGCTCAAGCTGTCCTAGAACTTCTAATCTTCCTGCCTTAGCTTTGGTATTACAGGTGTGTATTACCACACCTGGCCTGAGACAAATTCTGAAGAATGCTTTCCCCCCTCTTTTCTCAAAGATTAAAGTTTAAATGATGAGTTCTTCCTATTTTCTCTGCAGCTGCCAACATTGTGGAATTGCAAAAACACCTCCCTTTTTTATAGTCTAACTTTGTGAGCCATTTCATGGCTTTGCCTAAGATTTCAAGTTTTAATACCAATGAAAAACACTTAGAATTTTGGAAAGTATTTCTGTTTCCACCTATTGATGGTAGATTGACTAAATCAGATTAAGGTTATTTATTGCTTGGGAGAACACCTTGACTCTGCCCTTCAAAGCTTTAGGAAATATTCTCAAATAAAGTCCTGGAGCTAGGAACCATTTATTTTATATATTGTCCTAAATAAGAAGAATAAAAAAAATAAGAGATACAGGAAAAACAATAATTGGGGACCAGTGAGCTCCAATATCCCAAATTTACCCTTCATTGAAATAGGTTCTTTTTCAATGGGAATTAGTGAAGAAAATAATTGGCTAGGGCTCAAGAAAGTGCTATACATATTTAGCATCTCCTGGTTCTGTTTATCCTCAGTGAGCACATTCAGGCTGTAAAGCTGAATTTAAATTAGGAGAAATACAACAAAACGAGCCACTAAAGGTGGGGGCTATTAGGATGAGGAATAAATCCACCCCAAGAACCATTACCTGGGTCTACGGTCCAATGTTTTGGAGAAAAGAAAGACCCCCATTGTTATGACAAAATTAAATGTATTTTGATAGTGACAGGCAGTATTTATCTATCTGTTCAATCAGAAAAAAAAGTTGCCCTCATCACTGTAACATGCATTACGTTTTCAATTTCCTGCTAGTAGTGTTTTTTGTTTTTTTTTTCCTCTGAATGTGCTTTTGGGTGAGACCTTCAAATTTCTCATTTCTCACAACAAAGACCACAACTCATTACAATTATGCTGATCAGCTTTTCCTCATTAAATTGAAATCCTTGGTTTTCATAGGTGACCAATCTGCTCACTTATCTCTAATGATCAGGCAGTGTTTGACAGATGTGAGCAAAGAGGGACAGATGAACTCTCAAAATGGGGTTTCTCTGTCTTCTTGCTCCTCCTGTAGAAGTCCCTTTAAAAACACATGCCCATGCCTGTAATCCTAGCTCCTTAGGAGGCTGAGATCTGAGGATCATAGTTTGAAGTCAATCTGGGCAGATAAATCTGAGAGACCCGTGTCTCTAACCAGCCAAAAGCTGAAAGTGGAGGTATAGTTCTAGTGGTAGAGTGCCAGCTTGAACAGAAAAAGCTAAACAGGTACACAAGGCCGTGAGTTCAAGTCTCAGTACCAGCACAAAAAAACCAAACCAACCCCCCCCCAAACAAACAAAAAACCAAAAAAAAAAAAAACAAACCAAAAAAACCCCAATGCTCAGTAAGGATAAATCCCAATGTGCTGAGAAGGAGTGACATAAGTGTTGAATGTTAAGTACTGCTTGATACATTGCCGTGCTGAATGAATGATAGTCATGTAGTAACTTTATCATTGTCATTCATAGGAGTCCTAATTACTGTTGTCATTTCCCAGAAGAGAAAACTGGCCCTGGGGAGATTGGATGCCTTGTCTGGGATTGTAGGGGTGAGTGGTGATGTACTTAGGGTTACTTAGTCTTCTGTTTGTCTGACTTGAAGGCCCATGTTTTTATCCTGCCTGCCATGTGAAGATGTATCTCTCCTGCCCACCTGTTACTTCAGTGAGACTGGCTTATTGTGAATGTCAGATCCGGAGTTCTGCACATTGTTTTCTATTTGATCAACGCCTTTTGCTTGTAATATAAACCCATATCACCTCTTGATTTTACCTGGGTATTCTGAACGCTCCATTTGAATATCTTCTCAAGATTTACTTATGTTGTTATGTATTCTAGGTAGAAAAGGCTGGGTGCTGAGCTAAATGGAAATCAGAGCAAGGTCTTTATGGGTAAAGGATGAGATCTAACTGCTTTAGTCAATGGCCCACTTTTGTGCACTTGAGCCCAAACCTGGCCTTTCTCATTGTTCTGAACTGAGACTTTCCATTTGTCCTTATATTTGATCTAGTTCTCCTTTCTTTCTTATTGGCCTTTTAAAGAATATTAATCATAGCTGGGCACCTGTGGCTTGTGCCTGTAACCTATGCTACTCAAGAGGCTGAGATCTGGGGCTGGGAAGTTGGCTCAGTGGTAGAGCGCTTGCCTTGCATGCATGAGGCCCTGGGTTCGATTCCTCAGCACCACATAAGAAAAAAAAGCCGGAAGTGGCGCTGTGGCTCAAGTGCTAGAGCTCTAGCCTTGAGCTGAAGAACTGAGGGACAGCGCCCAAGCCCAGAGTTCAGGCCCCACGACCGGACCCAAAAAAAAAAAAAAAAAAAGAGGCTGAGATCTGAGGACTGCAGTTCGAAGTCAATTTGGGCAAGCAAGTCTGTGAGACTTTTATCTCTAATGAAATCAAAGAAAAAGCCAGAAGTGGTAGAGTGCTAGCCTTGAGCAAAAGGAGCTCAGGAACAGCACCCAGGCCCAGAGTTTAAACTTCAGGGCCAGCAAAAAAAAAAAAAGAAAAGAAAAAAGAAAAAGAAAAAGAAAAAAGGATATAAATCATGTCCATAACTTATGGACCAAAGAAGAGAGTGGGAGGCATTCTTAAGCATATGGTATACCTAAGAAACTGAATGATTATGTGGACATTGACTGCTAACATATTAATTTATTAATTTAACATATTTAATATGTTCCCTTCTTCGATAAGGTTCTGCTTAGCTAGAAAAATAGCTTGTGAAAGAACTCATGTAGTTCTTGAAATGCTGAGTCATAATCCAGCATTTTCTTCCCTACCTGCCATTCTCAAGTTGGAAAAAATGTCGACATAAATATCTGTTTTCTTCCCTGAATTTCTACTAAATACTAAATATTAAAAAGGATATAGTTGTGCTGAAACTTGATTTGGTTGAGGCTGTTTATAAATTAATAACTCTTCCCCTCAATTGTAACAACTGAGAACATGGTTAACATTTGTAAATTAGAGTATCTTTAACAATTGATATGTGTATTAATGTGGCATTTTAATAGTATTTTTTCTCTTGCCTGTCAAAAAACAGGCAATGTTATTTGTAATTAGTGGTTTCTTAGACTCAAAAATTCAGTAGTAATTTCTGGTTTTCTCCGAATAGTTTTACCTCATTGGAGGAACAGCTCTTTAAGGGAAAGATCTGGAAGCATTGAGGCCTTATCATGGTTCATTAATCAATTCTGACATCATTTTGCTATAGCCCAATTCCAAAGCCTGCCAGAAGACTGGGATAGGCTTTCGGTCTAGCTCTGAAGCATGCACCTGTTTGCTCATGGCCAATATGCCTTGCTGGTTCCCCTGGACCCTGACACCTTTAAGACCAATTTTTTCAAGCAAGGCAGTGTAGATTGTAACTGGGGCTTGAACTGAGGGCCTATGTGCTATCTCAGATTTTTGCTCAAGGTTAGTGCCATGAGCTAGTCTCATGGACTTTCCTGTCTGGGCTCCTAAGTTGGTAGAATTATAGGTGTGAGTCACCAGAGCCTGGCCATGAGCTAGATTTTTCAAGAGACTCTCTTATAGCTAGACACTTTGCTGAAACTTCCTCTCTAGAGGGAGAAACTGAGAGAAAGTGAGGGAAGAGGGGACATTGTCCAAAAAGGAATGCACTCGTTACCTGACTTACGTAACTGTAATCCCTCTGTATATCACCTTTACAATAACAATAAAAAAATTGAAAAAAGAGAAACTTCCTCTCCAGTTCCTTTGATCTGCCTACATAAGAATGCTGAAAATGGGGGCTGGGAAGGTGGTTCAGTGGTAGAGTGCTTGCCTTGCAGGCATGAGGCCCTGGGTTCAATTCCTCAGCACCACATAAGCAAAAAGAAAAAAGCCAGAAGTGGTGCTGTGGCTCAAGTGGTAGAGCACTAGCCTTGAGCTGAAGAGCTGAGGGACAGCGCCCAGGCACAGAGTTCAGGCCCATGAAAATGGAAATTAAAATTCTTATTGTTTATTTGGTAAAGTTTATATCTCTCTACAGTTTCCAAGTAGATATATGTGTCTATGTGTGTGTATATATAGGTGAAAAAACATATGAATGTATATATGTGTGTGTGTATGTGTGTACAGGCTAGGAAAATGACATAACATATTCATAGTCTCATAGCTGATAAATAGCCATATTTGCATTTAAAAACACATGTTTGACTGGGTGCCAGTGGCTCATGCCTGTAATCCTTGTTACTCAGGAGGCTGATATTTGAGGATCCCAGGCAGGAAAGTCTCTGATAACTCTTATTTCTGATTGACTACCAAAACAGGGAAAGTGGAACTATGGTTCAAGTGGTAGAGCAGTAACCTTGAGCAAAACAAGCTCAGGGACAATGCTAATTCCTGAGTTTAGCCCCAGTACTGGCTCAAAGACAAAACAAAACAAAAAATCATGTTCTTAGTTGTTACATTTTCGATTGGAGATGTTATTTTACTTCATTATTTCAAATCAGAAGAACATCTGCATATGAACATTAAGTTTCATTAACTTTAAGGTAATTATTATTACTATCAGTAATAGTAGTAGTGGTGGTGGTGGTACTGGGGTTTGAACTCACCACCATGAATTTACTAGGTAGATACTCTACCATTTCCCCCAGTCCTTTTTTACTTTAGTTATTATTAATTGTTTTGAATAAGATGTCCTATTTTTGCCTGGACCAGTCTGAATCACAATCTTCCTGGTTAGCTGGAGTGATGAACAGGCAGTATCAGATCCAGTTGGGTGTTTCCCTAGTCTCTCTCCCATCTTGGGCTGTCCTGGAATCACAATTTCCCAATCTTGAGCAGCTAGGATGATAGCCAAGCACCTGGCTGATTCCTGTGTATTTGTAACCACATTTGAAAACAATGTGTTCCCATGGCCTTTCGGTTGATTGTGCTTATTCTGTGTTGGTGGTGTTCCTGCCTTCCAACCTATCTCCTCACCAGCCCATGGCTGTGGAATAGAGACTAGCCACTGCCAAAGGCTTTGTGCAGTCAAGGGTATCTACTCCATTTTCATCATGGCCTTGTAGTCATTTTAAGCAGCAACCTCTAGCCACAGCAAATCCTTCTGTCTCGCCAAATATGCTCTGTTCAGCCTTCAGTTAGTCATATAATAGCTTGTGTGGTGTTGAGTAAATTTAGTGGGTTAGTCTCTTTTCTCTTTTTTCTTTCCTTTTTGTGCCTATCCTGGGGCTTGAACTTAGGGCCTGGGCACTGTCCCTGAGCTTTTTGTTCATGGCTGGCACTCTACCACTGGAGCCATAACTCCATTTTCAGCTTGTTATGGTTCATTGGAGTCTCATGGACTTTCCTGCCTGGGTTGGTTAGGATTACAGTGTGGACCACCAGTGATCAGCTGTTTTCTTTTTTTGGGGGGTCCGGTCGTGGGGCCTGAACTCTGGGCCTGGGCGCTGTCCCTGAGCTCTTCAGCTCAAAGCTAGTGCTCTACCACTTGAGCCACAATGCCACTTCCGGCTTTTTTCTTTTTGCTTATGTGGTGCTGAGGAATTGAACCCAGGGCCTCATGCATGCAAGGCAAGCGCTCTACCACTGAGCCACCTTCCCAGCCCCAGCTGTTTTCTTTTATACATGCAAAATAAATGTTTTTTGGAAGGTTGGTTCATGCCTGTAATTTCAGAATTTGAGAGGCTGAAGTTCATGAGTTTAGGGCCAGTCTGAATTGTACAGTGAGGATCTAGCTCAAAATAGGAAAAAAAAATCCACACACACCAACAAACAAAAAGAGAAAAAGAAAACAGCAAAGTAATGATACATAGTTGCATTTTACTTTCAGTTGACTGTTCCTTTAAAGATGGAAGTGGGGGACCCTGACTTTACTGCTGCTGTTCAGGAAATCTCCACAGCAGGCCAGGGCTTAATTTCATCAGGAAACATTCTGAGCTTCAGTTAAAATGTAAAATGCTTCCTTAACCCCAGGATAAAATAAAATTTCATTTGCTTTTACTTTTCTGTAATAATGCCAATAAGGAGATATTGCCAGGGGCATAAGGGAAACCAACTCCACAGCAGAACAAATCGATGGTAAATCTACTTGCCAAATCAGAAACATATGGAGTGTCACTAGCACACACACACACACACACACACACACACACACACACACACACACAGACACACACATATCATCCTCTCAGAACCCCCCACATCTCCCCTCTTCTCTCCTCACCCTTTTTCTTCCCACTCCTTCACACTCCCTTCATCTTTCCCCTTTTTCCCCCTTCACACCTCCCCTTACACACACCCCTTCCAACCCCCTTGAAGCCCCCCCCCCATAGAACTATCTGGGATAAGTTGGTTGAATGTCAGTAAAATAACACCCTACTAAGATTCACACACTTTCACACTGCTCACAGATGCACAGACTTTCCCACAAGTCGTGTGAAATTATGACTGAGAGCCTTACTATCTGGACGAACGGACAGTGAGAAGAGATGATTGCATGTCTAACACCATTCTACGCGCCTTGATCCTAGGAACTGGTGCCCTTGTCACCCCATTGTTTCAGAAGAAGAAGACAGGAGGACAGGAAGTTAGTTGCCCAGGGTCTCATAGATGGTGAACCACATTCTGGTTCCAGAACCTATTCTCATGGCCTGTGCATTACACTGCATATTGTGCTGTATCTCCAAACTTGACAAAGCACTGAACAATGGTCGTGATGAAGACAGTGATGATGGTGATGGCAGCCATTGCACCGCCATAGGCTTCTTTCTTCGCATACTATCTCAGTTAATCCTCACAACCCAGGGGCTTAGAGTTTATTATTCATATTCTGTAAGTCAGGAAAACAGGCTCAGAAGGCTCATGAAATTTTACTCAAGGTCACATAGGCCAAGCAAGGATTCAAATGCCATCACTAGTGTTGATTCCAGTGCCTGTCATTCTCACATATGTCCCAATCAAGTAAAGAGAACTAGAATGTTCTCAGCAGCACCATAACGAATGTCAGTTTCATAACCATTAATTACCCAGAGGACATTTGCTACCTTGCCATGTTAGAGCAAAGTTTGGAATGATCATTTAAAATCCCAAAAAGAAAAAAATATACCCAACAACCCTAGGTAAGACATAAACATTGTTACTTTAGCATATAGTATCTGTAAGAATTAATAACTATTGACTACTCTCTATCTTTTGAATTAATGGCTATGAATAGGCAGAGTTAGAAAACTATGAAAACAACTAAACATTTCCTCTCTATTTGCTTATAATAGTGACTGGGAGAACAAAGGAGCAAAAAAATCCTTCTCTATCTGACACTTTTCTCTTCTTTAGATTTACTGAGATCAAGTTATAGGAAACACCACCAGATTCTGACACAGAGAAGCAGAACAGCAAGCGTCAGGTGGTACGATTTCTTCCTATTGAGAGCCAGCAGATTGAAGGAAGCTTCCAGTCCAATGAGAAGCAGTCTCAGGACCACTTGGTATGGAAGCATTGGCCTCCACAATTGCCTAACAAGGTTCCATCTGAACTAGAAGCATGAAGATGAGGCCCTTGTCCCAAGATGACCAGAAAGCCTCAGCCCGATCTCAGGTAGGACTGGGGTCAAAGTCATCCTCTCACTCTCTTTCTGTTCCAGGAAGTCAAGAGAAACATGGCCAGTAGAAGCTGAGGATGAGCTCATTTTGGAACAGAAGCCTCTGTCTGGTGTCTTCTCTACAGACGAACCCTCTCTAGTATATCAGGAAAATAAGCTTTTGCAACTTAGTTTTAGATTTTAAGGTTATTATGAATGGGACATTTTCCAAGTGTATGAAATAGTTGATGTCAAGAACTCTGATGAAAAAGTCTCTAAACACATGTGTACCTTGCGGAAAATTTTACAGAAGTTTTGAACAACTTGAAATTGAGGAGAGTATCGACTTATTGTGAGCAAGGATAGCTGTAGCAAACTGGCTTCAACATATGCTTATATTTTGGAACATATTCACAACAAGCCAAACACACACACACACACACACACACACACACACACACACACACACACACACACAGAGGCAATAAGCCTTTCTTTGTTCTCTGTACTTGGATGTCTGCATGGTTCTCTGGCAAAGTCTAATAATCTTTCTCACACACACACACACACACACACACATGCACATGCACGCATGCACCAACTAATTTCTGCTTCTCTTTTTTGGTGGTAGGGGTTCACAGTCACTTGTAAAGATTACAACAGAAAGAGTGATGCACACAGCTGACCAGTTCATCTATTGAAAATGTTTTAGTTGGACTCTCTGCACATGTGTTTATAAAAAAATGACAAGACTTCATGAGCAGGTACTATTGATGTACTGAATGTACTTTTTTTTTTTTACTTTAGGAGTTTTATGTTCCTTATCAGACTGTCATAACACAAGTTGGGTGCTGGTAGCTCAGACCTGTAGTTCTAGTTACTCAAGAAGCTGAGATCTGAGGATCACAGTTTGAACTCAGTGTGTGCAGGAAAGTATATGAGATTCTTATCTCCAATTAACCAGCAAAAAACCCCAAAAGTGATAGAGCACTAGTCTTGAGCAAAAAAGCTCAGGGATAGCTCTCAGGTTCTGAGTTCAAGCCCCAGGATGGACACACACATAAATATACACATACAAAACCCTTTCAAAATAAAAAAAAAAAACAGCCCTCCAATCGAAAGTCCCATCATAATACAATTTTTAAAACAAAAAATTTTAAGGTAAAGTCAACTTTTATGCAACCTAGAAGATACCAATCAATTTTCTGCTCTGGAGATAGCCCTGGGGGACATGGCCCTGCAACTCAGGGTAGAGAAGGTTGGAAATCTAGGGCCCTGACAGTCTAATTGGCTAACTGATATGTCATTAAGATATCAGAGGAATACGCTAATAATTCCTTCTAAACTGTTAGGCATTTCTCCGTCACAAACACTCAACTTGTGGGAAGTAATCCTGCATTTCTCTTGAACATTGGAGTAGACTAAAAAAAAAAAAAAAAAGGTCGGAGGGAAATACACATCAGTGAATGTGGTTTCCATTTGGAACTCTAACGTTTACATCTGAAGGGCTACCTGCCTGTGGGGTGTTCTAATTCTGGCCACAGCTCCAGTTAACTGCATTCAGCCCTGACCTGATGTAAGTATGAGTTATAGCTATTAAAAACAACTTTTCCTTCATCCCAATATCCCACCCTTCCAGAAATCTTAATAGGCTTTGGAGAGTCTCTATTTCAAGCCTGCTGCATAAAACAATCCTTTGATGAAAAGGGATTGGAACAAGGGTTAAAGCAGACACTGAAAGGTTACTGTGGAGGGCACAGCGTGCGTGCGACCCTCCTTTAGTATGGGTGGTGTGCACGTGTGATAAGATGATTCATTACATGAGGCCTTTCTTTGACAAGCTCCATCGTTCAGCCCTGGGGCGCCTGACGGGACAATTCTGCACCCGCCCAGGAAATATAACAAGGTCAGCCTTTTTTTTCTCTGGGACATAGATGGAGATGGTTTAGCTTATAATGCATCTTTGTTTACTCTTTATGTAAAATTAAAAAAAAAAAAACCTAGGGCTTAAGACAGTTCCTTTGCTTCTCAGAGCAAGAGTGCCAGGCAAATAATAACTCCAAGAGGAAAAATCTGGGCAAGGATGCCAAATAGCACACTGGAGACCCCACGGTCCCGATCACTGAGGGTGGGCACCCCTGAGACCACGAGCTTCAACCCTTTCCTTTCCTTTCCTTTCCTTTCCTTTCCTTTCCTTTCCTTTCCTTTCCTTTCCTTTCCTTTCCTTTCCTTTCCTTTTCCCTTTTCTTTTCTTTCCTTTCCCTTTTCTTTTCCCTTTTCGTTTCCCTTTTCTTTTCCCTTTTCTTTTCCTTCTTTTTAGTACTAGTCCTGGGGCTTGAACTTAGGGCCTGGGCACTGTCCCTGAGCTTCTTTTGCACAAGGCTAGTGCTTTATCACTTGAGCCACAGTTCCACTTCTGGCTTTTTTTTTCTGAGTAGTTTATTGGAGATAAGAGTCTTGTGGCCTTTTCTGTTCAGCTTGGCTTTGAACCTGGCTTTCAGAGTAGCTAGGATTATTGGCATGAGCCACCATGCCAACTCTGGTTTGTTTTCTGAAGGAGTTCTGAGGCTTGCTAGGGAGAGAGGGTGTGTGGGGGAGGGGAGAGTGGTGAGTGGGAGATGGGATGAGCTGAAGCTCTGTCACTGTCATCTAGGTGAACATGACATAGGTGTTAGAAATTGTAAGGTGTGGGTACCCTGACTTGGGGATGGTTTAATGGCCCTGATGGGCTGAAGATAATCTACAAACACCAGAGAAACTTCCCCCCTTTTCTGCGGGAGGCCGCAACACCAAGGCAGACTTGCAGCTGGCATCTGTCTAACATATCCTTTCTTTTTGTTGTTTTTATGGACTTTCTTCATGCATTCAGAAGTTAACTTTATTGAGGCCAGCTTAGCAACCTTATAGCAATTAGGAAAGGAAACTTACCAGTTTCCCCATGGTATCCATGACTTTCCTTTCTTCGGAGAGTGAAAAAAATTTTAAATAAAAGCCAACTTGAAATCTTTGTCCCCAAATTTAACTTTTTTGTTTGTTGGTGTGTTTCAAATAACATTCCAGAACTAGAAGAGAACTTCCTCCACTCTGGTCATAACAAGTCTTCATATGCAAATTAAAAATAAATAAAACTTTGACATGGTAGGGGAAGGAAAGAAAATAAAAATAAAATCTTGCTTCTAAAATATGGAAACGCCTCTCAACCCTTCTCCTGTTTTTGACATTGCGGGTAAACATTATTTATATGTCTCCAATAGATGCAGCTCCATGTTGCTGTCATGCAAAAGCAATTCATTTGCTCTCTGAGTTCAGTCTGCCATAAAAATGCACTCTGGCTCCCATCTCCCACTCACCTGTCCTTGTGCATTAGTAACTAGTTGACCTGTGACCCCCTGAAGACTGGAGATGGCATTGCCAAAGGCCTGCGAGCTGGCTACGGAGCCCATAGCCACTGCAGCTGCCGCCGCCTGACTTGCTAGCGGATTATTAACCAGCTGTAAAGAAAGAAAACATCAGGGTAAAAACCACCATGACACAGCACAGGGACACAGCATTAACTTGGGGGATGGGGGGGGGTCACTCCTGCCCCAGGTTGCTCATGCAAAGGACCCTAAACCCACCAGAAGAGCCTGGGGGAACAAGGAGCCCCTTCTGAAGCTGTGGGCTGGTGGAGGTTGGAAAGGGGGCTGGAGGGGAAAACATTCGTCATCAGCACTGGCTGTCTAGTTAGAGGGTGGGCTTAGGGTCAGCTCAGGAGGGAAGGAGCCTCAACCTGGCCTGGGAGGGGGTGCTGAGAGATGACTTCAAAGAATTCCTTGGATTTTCTTCTCTGGTCTTTGTAAACCCCAAGGAAATGTCTGCTTTCCTTGAAGTCATCAAGGAAGTCTGGGTGGTGGTGGGGAGGGTGTGTGTGAATGGATTCGTAAGGCTTTTGTAAATGAATTTTATTATTTCCGCGTATGAATTCAAGTTTCCTTTAGGGCACTTGAGTGAGGTAGTTGTCTCACCTCACTTCCTACAGGGGAAGAAGAAAATCAAAGTTCGTAGAACAGGAAATCCCACATTCTGTGCTCTCAGAGGGCCTTGTGGGACTTTTTGGTGGCTTCTTCTGACCATGAGATTCAAGGTCAATGAGAAAAGTGCTTTGGTGACCACTGAGGTTGACTTTGGGTTGCTCTTTCAGCTAACATAAAGCCTGCTTTTGGCTTCTTTTCTTGGGACAGCAGTAGAACAGGGAGGAAGAAAGAGACAGGGGAAAGAGACCAGTCTGGGAAGAAGGCTATGGCTGCCAAATCTATTTCTCCATGGAGACCAGTTCAATATTCTTTATCCTGCCAATTTTCCACGCCACAGGTTTTCAGGCCTTCTGACCATGAGGCAGAAGTGTGGCTTGAACTAAAATCTGCATTTAGGTTAATGACTAGATATAAATTCAAGAAACATTTAAACTATTTTCACAGTATTGGTTTTGATACATGAATTTCATTTGTATTTATTCTAGGGTGTTATTTTTTTCCCCCTCTATAGTTTCTCCCAAGTACAACAATTGCTGTGTATAATAATGTATTTCCTATCACTGGGTCCCACATCCATGAAATTCCTGCATTTTAGTAGAAACCTGCCAAGACTCAGACTTGGTGGAAAAAAAATTAATGCCATATTTAATTCAAGTCCTGGAAGCTCTTCTAAAAAATGTTTCTTTTTCTTTTTCTTAAAACTTTCTTCTTTACCCTCTTCAGTCTCTGTTTCAATTTCTTTTTTCCTCTTCTCTTTTTTATGTTTCTTATGACAATTCCTTCAAGAAATTGCCCTAATCTGATGAACAACAAAATACAAATCATCAGAGGAAATTAAAAATACTAAATATTCTTCTTTCATTAATGTGATATCCTTGTCTTACTGGCTTCTTTGTTTACTTATAACCAAATCATAGAACTAATTCTATCTACATACAGTGATTCTGTGGACCTAGTGCATTGTTTTAATAACAAAAACCTATCTTAAGCTCATTATTTTATGTCTTTTGCTTTTATCTCTCTCCTAAAAAAATTAACAGATAATATTTATTTTCATTTTAAGAAGAAAAAGAATGTGCATACTCTGTCCTGTAGAGAAACCCTGTCTTATCCTAAAATGCCACCATGGGAGTTAAAATTCAAGTTGCTTTCTGTTTTGTTTTTCTGAATGGAGTGGACATGAGGTGACTCACTACATGTATAGAGAGAAAACTATTCTAGCTTGACTACCTACAATGAAGAATCCAAATCCAGACGCTCGAGGAACAGCACCTCCTAACTTCCAGCTCAGATGGTACCTTGTAAGGCAACTCAGGTCATCTGTTAGTTGCTATATTTGCTATGTTTACCTTCCTTTTATGTAATGCAAGTTAACACCATAGTAAAATCCCAAAATACGCTTCATACTCCTGATAGGAAGATTAAATTATGTACATTTTGGCCATGAATTTTAAAGAAAACAAGCAGTTATTTCTATTTGATAGAACACATTTTTTTTTAAAAAAAGCAATTGTAAGGCACTTCTCTAATATCTAAGTAAGTCAAAAGTTCATGTAGGGATTTGTAGAATTACTATGCAGATCAGGTACAAGAATGGTAATTGGGAATTCTTATACTACACTAGTGTTCTTTACCAAGGTATTTGCTGGAAATACAGGTGTTACAGGAAGGATAAATGATGATTCTGACTATAAAAGCAAAGCATCTACTTAAAAATTGGCTTCTGAATCTTTGGGTTTGAGGGCTAGAAATGAGTTAATTTCTTTGTTCAAAAGAGTTTTACCAGAGTATTTAGCACATGCATTCATACTATTGTATTAATCAAATTGACCTCCTTGATGACTCTCACTTCCTCATCCCCTCTATTTTTATTACCCAGAAGCTCTCAGTGAGTTTCATTTTGTGATCTTAATTCACAGGTGCAATGCATTACAATATGCATTTTCTGTTCTTCTCTCCCCTCTTATCCCTCAAACATGTTCACACACACAAGTCTGTCTGTATTTATGTGTATATTTATCTTTTAGGTCTAGCATCTACACAGGAAAGATAATATTCCACTTCTGGCCTTCTGAACCTGGCTTACTTCACTTATCATGATGACGTCCAGTTCCACCCATTTTCTTGCAAATGACATAATTTCCTTCTTTCTTATGGTTGCATAGTACTCCACTGTGTACATGTACCACATTTTGTTGATCCATTCATCAATTGTAGGGCATCTGGGTTGTCTCCATGGCATGGCTATCGTGAATAGTGTTGCAATGAACATAGATGTGCAAGAGCCTTTATGGTATCCTGACTTACATTCTTTTGGATATGTGCCCAAGAATGATATTGTTTGGTAATTGTAGTTTTTATTTTTTCCTTTTGTCAGTACTGGGGTTTGAACTCAAAGCCTCACACTTGCTTGGCTTACTTGCATAGTAGTTCTTCTTTAGTTTATTGGAGATAGAAACTTTTCAGGAACTTTTCTGCCCAGGTTGGCTTTGTACGTCAGTCTGCCATGTTCCAGCCTGCTGCATAGCTCTTGAGTAGCATGAGTTGCTGGTGGCCAGGTCCTATTTTTCAGTTTTTTGAGAAACCGCCATACTGTCTTCCATATGGTTGCACTAATTTACAATCCCACCAATAATATTTAAAGGTTCCTCACTCCCCATCCTCACCAGTATTTGTTGTGTTCTTGATGATGGCCATTCTCACTGGAGTAAGTTAAAAATCTCAGTTGTTTGATTTGCCATCTCTTTTATAGTCAATAATGGCCTATAATGGCCATTTTTACTTCTTATTTTGAGAATTGGCTATTCAATTTGCCCATTTATTAATCGGGTTGTTGATTCTTTGGGAGTTTAGTTTTCTGAGCTCCCTGAATATTCTGGTTATTAATTTCTTTTCAGATGAAAGACTGGCAAAAATTATCTACCCTTCTGTCTAGTGCCTATTTTTTAGCCTAGTGCCTACTTTCTTTGCTGTGTAGAAGATTTTAGTCTCATGCAACCCATTTGAAATGGATACATTCCAATTGCATTGCCAGATTGCTTCAGAAACTACAAGTAGGCAGATTTTGGTACTGTTTAGTTTTTCTGTAACCTGGACCTAAGTTGAAATCTAACATGTTCTTCTTTGCTGTCTTAATGGAGCAAATTCCAAACTGGATAACTGTCTTTCTTCTTGTCTGGCTCCCTGGTGAGTTCTTGTGAAAGGTGCTAGATTCTGGGGAGATGCCTGGCTAGCCCTGGCTCTGCAAGTGGAGTACGGATTGTGGGTGCAGTGCATACAGACAGGCGCTGTCTGTGCATACGGACAGTACAATCAACCTAGAACTGACAGCACTTGAGGTGACCACGGTGGTGTCAATAGATGCCGTGCTATATTTCTTGGCCTTTCTGCCTATGACTGCCAGGGCGGGGATGTAATGTGCACACATTAAAATAAGTGGCAGGGAGGGGGAGGTGACTGTCTGGAAACCATAAGTGTTTTCCTCACTCCCTCAGGTCATGTCACTCTGGATTGTCTCCAGTCATGTCATATTAGCAGTGTTCCTCTCAGTACCTCTTTTTGATTGGAGACCCAGGGTAGATTTGGACAGCATTGAGCCTGTGCACAATAAATGCACATAATAAGCATCTTTAAGTTTTAGGGCCAACTGATATTTTGAAGCTGCTCCAAGTTTATGGCTTCAGATCTTTCATTGTCAATGTAACCTAAACAGCAAAGGATGGCCCAAATGAAGTCTGACTGCATTACACCAACGTGCTTTCAGCAGATCAACTGGAAGAACATACTGGATTCTGGTGCCTGCTTGCTTATAAATGAGGGTTCTTGTGTTATATCCATAGTGGTTCTGGGCCCGAATACATCAAACTAGAATTCTAAAAGCCACAGCCTTTCTAAAAAGCCACTCATAGGGGCATCAATTTCTAATGACACTACCTCTGTCCCCCACCCCCACCCCACACCGCCCCTGCTAGAATTTAACAGAATTAGATAATAAAGTGTTTTTTTTTTTTGTTAGTGCCAGTTCTCAGGATGTGGCTGTCGCCCCTAAACTTCTGTACTCAAGGTTAACACTACCACTTGAGCCACAGTCCATTTCTGTTTTATTTTTTATTTTTGTAATTAGTTGGAGAGAAGAGTCTCACAGATTTTCCTGCCCTGGGTTGGCTTTTAACTACAATCCTTAGATTCCAGCCTCTGGTGCAGCTAGGATTACAGGTGAAAGCCACTGGCACCTCCCAAAATTATTAATTAATTAATTAATTTTATTTATTAATAAGTCCAAAATTTTTTTAAACAAGTAACTTTATTGGCTTCCCCCCCACTGGTTTCCTTGTGGTACTGGGGATTGAATCTAGGGCCTTGTATTTGCTAGACAACCACTCTACTGCTGAACTATATTCCTAGTCCCCCCAAATCATTTTTTTTTCCAGTTCTGGGGCTTGAACTCAGGGCCTGAGCACTGTTCTGAACTTCTTTTGTTCAAGGCTAACACTCTACCACTTGAGCCACACCATTGATTCTGTTTTTTCTATGTATGTGATATTGAGCAATCGAACCTAGGGCTTCATGCATGCTAGGCAGGCATTCTACCACTGAGCCACATTCCCAGACTGCCCCTAAAGAATTTTTAAACAAACTTTTGTACCAGCAAAGTAGGATTCCAAATCTTGCTCATCCTTTTCTGTCCAGACATGAGTGCATCTGGTTTAATGAGATAATTAGAACAAGACCAACCACATATGATGTTCTTCAGAAATACAGTTTTCTGTTTTTTTTTTTTTTTTTTGGGCCAGTCATGGGGCCTGAACTCTGGGCTTGGGCGCTATACCTCAGCTCTTCAGCTTAAGGCTAGCATTCTAACACT
Organism: Dipodomys merriami; assembly: GCF_024711535.1. NCBI lineage: Eukaryota > Metazoa > Chordata > Mammalia > Rodentia > Heteromyidae > Dipodomys > Dipodomys merriami. Next base: position 3,585,533 of record NW_027202316.1, read on the forward strand.
TGAGCCACGGCGCCATTTCCGGCTTTTTCTGCTTATGTGGAATTGAACCCAGGGCCTCGTGCATGCAAGACAAGCACTCTACCACTGAGCCACCTTCCCAGCCCCTGTTTTTTTTTTTTTAAATAGCATTTTAAAAGTGCATTTTGAAGGAAGCTGTTAGCTAACTAACATGGTGATTAGATCAGGTAAATTTCATGACGGAAAAGGCAAGTATGCTGTTTAAAAGTATTTTAAATTGGAAAGTATTAAAGAAAAATATTTTAAACACAGCTTTACTTGCTGCTTTGGTTCCCTTTCTAATTATTAGAACACATTCATTTATACAGAAAGCAATGTTTTGATTCTGAAGCCAGAGTTTGGTAAATTTACCTTATAACGTCCATTAATTTCCCTTAAGGACATTCATTTTGCAGTTTAATTCCTGCTTTGTGCCCAAACATTATGAAACAGTTGGCCCTGTAGTTGATTATTTGATAGTGAAGGCATGCATTAAAAAGATTTGTAATAGCCGGGCACTGGTGGCTCACGCCTGTAATCCTAGGTACTCAGGAGGCTGAGATCTGAGGATCGCGGTTCAGAGCCAGCCCGGGCAGGAGAGACTGTGAGACTCCTATCTCCAATAAACCACCAGAAAACCGGAAGTGGCGCTGTAGCTCAAGTGGTAGCGCGCTTGCCTTGAACTGAAGAGCTGAGGGGCAGCGCTCAGGCCCAGAGTTCAAGCCCCACGACCGACGATTTGTAAGAAGTAGCTTTACGATTTGCAATAGTGTATTCCTATGTTTCCATATCAATATGCTATTGAATGCTTGTCCCATGAGGATAAATACATATTTTCAAATCTATGCACTTGCTGCATTTCCTTATTGCTTGCCCATGGACAGTAAATGATGATGACATGAGTGGTCTCCACAATGATCCATTTGATGGCATTGTATGTATAACAACTTAGAAATGTCACTTGAGATGGTGTCACCACATGATGGAGGAATGCCTTCCTCCAAGTCTTGCCTGACAATCTTTTCCAAGAGATTCAATATCTTATATCCTGGTAAAGAATTCAGGTTCCACATGCCTTAACCTTGGTGGTCATAATATTTTCCATAAAAATCCATCAATTACATGATTGTATTGTTGAGACTCTTGTTTACAAAAATATGACAAACACAATGGAGCAAGTTAGCTATGATGTGTTCTTATTTATTTAGTTAGTTAGCCCTGGGGGTTGAACTCAGGGCCTAGGCACTATCCCTAAGCTTCTTTGGCTCAAAGCTAGCACTCTCCCACTTAAGCCACAGCACCACCTCCAGATTTTCTGAGTAGTTTATTGGATATATGAGTTTCACAGACTTTTCTTCCTGGGCTGGCTTTGAACTGCGATCCTCAGACCTAGACTCCCGAGTAGTTAGGATTACAGGCATGAGCCACCAGCACCCGGTGACATATTCTTATTTTTGTGCCTTAATTCCAACAGCACATTTGAATGCAGCAGCTTCATTCATCTCTGTTCACTGTGTCTTTGATTGCATGAAGAAGCCATGGCTGGTGAATGATCTCTACTGCTAAGGCTGTGGAGGTTCTCTAAAGTTCACATAGTGATGAAATCACCTGGTGCCACATTTCTGTAACTGAAGGCGAAGAGTGTTAATTTGTAATAACTGAGATGCAGTGGTGAAGATGGAGTTGGGTTATGGAGATAGACACATCCTCTAGCTCAGTGTGCTGGACCAGATCCAAGTCCAGGTAGACAGTGTCATGGCTGACAATGGAAGGGGCTGCTTTCCTCAGATAAGGCTGGCCTCTGTATTGCAGGATGTGAACAGTGTTGCTTGGAGATGAGGTGACAGTGTGTCCTGCATTAGTTACCCTCTCCCACATATGGCCTGACTGTGGTGGCATCAGGCCATTGGGCATTTAGATAGCTCATGAGTTATGGAGGACATTGGTACAGGGGTAAGAGTCAGGGTCATTTGGGTGGCTTTACAAAGCCTGGACATCATTGTAGGTGGACAGAAGAGGCCTCTTTCTGAGCACCAATGAACGTCCTGGAGAGCATTCTAGAATTGCCCTGTGGAGAGGGGTAGATGCTGCAGAAGTCTAGGGTCCAAGTTATGCAGGACAATCACCAAGGTTGGTTCCAAGGGAGCTCAGGGACACTAAGTGTGTTGGGAGTTAGAAATAAACAAGTTTGGCTAACACACCATCATTTGGTGGCACGTTAGTAGAAGGCTCTCCAAGGGATGCATTTGTCTTACGTTTTTAAATTTACTGATAAAATAGTCAAGGCCAGAGTTGAAGCAAGACACTAGTTTTCAAGTTAATCCAATACATTGATTTGATTCTGAAGCCATTTTAAGGACAGAGGTCAGTATTATGGAAACACACCTACTGGAAATCAGATTTTCTCCAAGTTATATGTAGATAAATACTGTGTTACTACAAGGCTACACATCTCATTTCCTTTTCTGTCTAGCCCTCCATTTAATAACCTGAAAATCTATCTTTTTATGGAGTTTCATGCTATTTTCTTACTTACATACATACAATAGTGCTACTCTTACCAATTGCCTATTGTCATGGCACATTAGTTAGGCGAATTTGTTGATATTTCAAAATTATTCTTTCTGTTTTATTTTTATTCTATCATCCACTTGAAACAAGTGCTTGGTAGCATTCCTGTGATGAAAGAGAAAAGACAATGCCTCTTTTAAAGACATAAACTGTGGCCATGGTACGATGATTAGTATTATTCCAGTTTCTTGCCACGGAAAAGCACAATGTACTCTCCTTGCCCATGCATAATTTCCTTAAGTTGCTTCCCAACACTTGCTGAGTTCTGACAAAGGAAAATAGGTGCTAAAGCAGAAGAAAAGGCTGAAAAACGAGAGACTCAGAGAAAACCAAGGCAGTTTCTGCCTTTATGGCGTTTATCAAATGTTCCTAGCCCATGGTGCAGGCTTTGTACCAGGCTCTAAGGACAAGACAAAAGCATCCTCCTTCTGTCTTGGCTGACAAGAAACTGTCCCCAGGTCTGGGGGAATGGGAGCTTTTCCTAGGCAAGACTTCCTTGGAGCTCAGTCTTAGGGAATGGGCTGAGTTGGTTGGCAGGAGGTGAACAGAGGGGGAGAAAAGGCTTCTGAGCCCCCAGGATTGACATAGGTGAAGATATATAGAGAGAAGATTTTGTATATGTGAATGTGGAGTGTCTGGTGTGGCACTTTTGCTGTTTTGGGGGGGACATGGGGTGGGAGTGGGGGTGGCTATGGTATGATAAAGGGTTTCCTATGGAATGGGGCTCAGGGTAGCAGTTCACCAGCTTGGTGGGACCTGATCAGATCTGTATTTTGAAATGATCACTTTGAGGGCTCAGTTTGGCTGAGTAGGGGAGGAAGGAGACTGAAGTCAAAGAGGCCAGGAGCAAAGGGCGGAGGCGGGGGAGAAAGAGAGAGAGAGACTTCATTAGAAGGAAGGGTACAGCTTGGGGCAAATTTGCACACAGAAGTACAGTCTGTCTTATCATTGGAATTACAGTCTGTCTTACAGTTCATTCATCAAACATTGAACATCAATTATATGTCAGATATGGTGGTTTTGTTCTCTAAGAATGAGATACACAGAGAGGGAGAGAGACAGAAAGAGAGAGACAGAGACAGAGAGACAGAGAGATACAGAGAGACACACACAGAGAGATATCCAGGCAGAAAATTCAGAGGTGGCTACAGACCAGAATGGAGGTATGCTTAGTGATTGTGGAAATAGTGGGGAACTGGCTGGCTCAGTGCTCAGTAGAGGAAAGAGTAGGAAAGGATAGAGAAGCTTCATCAAAGAATTAATAGGAGTGCAATCCTGTCTAAATCACAGATCAGCTAGGAAGAGGGGAGAAACTACACAATCAGAGCAGAAGAAAGAATAAATATAAGATCATGGGGCCTCTGGAATGCTCCCTGGGTGTCCAGAACACAAGTCAGGCAGGAGATGGAACTAGGACCCTTCTGGGCTGGGGTTGGAGGCTGACAAGAAAGACAGGAGACATGAATTAGGAAGTTCACATGTGAGTGATGTGCATATGTCATGTGGTGGGCAGAGCCGCCTGAGCCGCCCGAGCAACTTGCCAGTGAGCTATTGCTATGAGAATACCTTCATATTCATCTCCGCTTGCAGTATTGTAGAGAAAGCTTTAAAAGCTTTGTAGCCTGGGAAATAACACTAATTGATAATCATCAAGTCATAAAACACTTTATTTTATATGAAGGGAGATTTAAACTGCTGACTATCTCAAAGTTAATAAGCTTTGAGTAATATAAACAGAGCCATCATCTTTTCAAATATAGAATGCTCTCTGTTAAAAAAATCGCAATGATCGATTAGAGAGGATGGCTACTGCATCCACAGCTGGGTCCACATGCTAAGGGACCCAGCTGTGATTTCACAAATTGCATTTTTTTTGTTTTTGTAGAGCTGAGGACCAAACTCAGGGCCTTGCACTTGCCAAGCAAGTGCTTTTCCACTGAGCTAAATCTCCAACCTCAACAAATTACAATTTGGTCAATTAGAAAGACTATTTGCTGGGTACTGGTGACTCATGCCTATAATCTTAGCTACTCAGAAGGTTGAGGTTTGAGGATCACAGTTCAAAGCCAGACAGAGAAGGGGAGAGGCTCTGGCTGAGGCTCAAAGTGCCTAGGCTCTGAGTTCAAACCCCAAGATAGCCATACACACACACACACACACACACACACACACACACACACACACACACACACACACACACACGATTATAACAAATGCTTTTCATAATATTTTGGTTTTCAATACATGGGTCAATTTTAGCTGTTACTGAATTTTATTATTACACATAATAGATGGCTCACCTCATAAAATTTATTAACTGAATTGTTTTTTAATTTTTTTATGTTTGTATGAGTTTGTGATCACGTGAGAGAGAGGGGAGCGGAGGAGAGGGGAAAGGGAGAAGGAGAGAGGAGAGAAATGAAAGTGTGAGAGGTAGAGAGATGGGAGGGGGAGAGAGAATATTGAATCACTTTTATTGATTCAGGGGATATGCTATTCAATCCTACAGCAAAACAATCCTACAGCCTACCAAAAAATTATTTACATAAACTAAAATGTTATGTAACAAAATGGAAAGTGATTCTATTAAAGAAAAAAACCCACAAAAAGCAAACCCCTAAAAATGCTAGATACAAGCCGGATGCCCGTGGCTCACTCCTGTAATCCTAGCCACTCAGGAGGCTGAGATCTGAGGATCACGGTTCAAAGCCAACCCAGGCAGAAAAGTCCGAGAGACTCTGATCTCTAATAAGAAATCCATTAGAAAACTGGAAGTGGTGCTGTGGCTCAAGAGGTAGAGCGCTCACCTTGAGCTGAAGAGTGCAGGGACAGCACCCAGGCCCAGAGTTCAAGTTCCATGACCACCACCGCCAACAAAAAAAAGCTAGATATTCCAGTACCTAGGTAATGCAGACAGTGCAGTGTATATGGATCAGATCTAGAATAAAATTGACTAAAACAACAACCACGAACTCCAAAACAACAACAACAATAAGAAAACAATCCTACTTTTATTACATGCTATTCTCCTGCTTAAGAACAATAGATATCAACCCATTATTTGTTTATCTGCTACAGGAGCTTAGAAGAACTTGAATTCACCATAAGAGTCAGATACATCATAGAAGGTCAGACTATAGAGAGAAAAAATACCATTTCTGGTCATGTCACAGCCCTCTTAAATTGGTATATGCCACTGGGCTCACTAGAGTTCCTTTCTCTTAAAGAGCTTGGGGTACTTGCAGCAGAGGGCTTCCCAGGTGATGTGAACATCACCTTAGTAGCTGCCACATTCCTGTCAGATGTGCTGCAGCTAAAGTGCCCCAAAGAGAATTACGCCACTAAGAAAAACAAATGGTCCAACTTATTAGAGAAAATACGGCTGTGTAGAAGTCAGAAGATAAGTGCATGAAAGAGAAGGAAACACATGACTAGAATGCTCAAAGGTAAATAAAATCCTTCTGTGCTCACAAAATATATTGGTTATAGGTTGTTCTAAAAACATTAAGCTAACAATAAGAACCACTACCTGTGTAGGAGCCGTAAGCCAAGAAAATATAAAAAGTTGTTGTAGAGATCATCCCATTAATAAAACCAAATGTAGGTTAAGAAATATAAAGCTTCATCTTACCGAGAGCAAGAACAAGACTGTATTGGAATTTCCCACATCCAAGGAGAACAGAGCAGGCCACCAAAGACTGAGGAAAGCGAGCTTGCCAATCAGCAAACACTGTTGTTGTTTTTTTTCTAATAATGGCCAATATTGGGAAACGACTGCCTCTCCAGGCAGACCCTCAATAACCAGGCACACAGAAAGGTCACTGTGAGCCAGGACACCGGTTTCTAGTCCTAAGTTAGCAGCTCCTGCCGGCTCCACACTGGGCTGCTGAGACTCCACACATGTCATAAAATGAGAAGGCTGTGCTGCCCAGTGGTTCTCGAACTTTCAAAGACTATCCAAAGCAAAGGCTAAGAAGTTATCAAAAGGAAATGGAATTTCATATTATCGTTGGAGAAATGAACTTTTAGCTTGTAGATGTCTAGGCTGAGGTAACAGTGATGATTTGGAAGACCCCTCAAGAGGTGTTGATGTTGTTAATCTTGTTGTCAATGCACTGTATCAAGTTCTTTCTTTTTATTTACTTATTTTTATTTTTCCCTTTGGTTTATCCCCAGTAGTCATTGTTTTTGGTTCTGGTACCCTGCATCTTGTAGATATGTTTATCTGATTTGGGGAAGGGAAGGGAAAGGAAGGAGAGTAACAAAATGGTGAAACAAGGACAAAGAGTGAACCAAGGCAACAGTGATACTCACAAGACAATAGGTTGGAAATGAACTTTACAACTTGGGATGGGGGAGGAGTGGGAGGGAGAGGGATAGTGGGCGAACAACAAAGAAGAGGGTAACAATGCTTGATAAGAAATGCATTCATTACCTTACTCATGTAGCTGTAACCCCTCTGTACAGCATCTTTACAATAAAATAAAAAGTTAAAAATGTAAATAAAAGAAAAAAAACCAGAAATGTGCTCATTACCTTACTTATATAACTGTAACCTCTTTGTCCAGCACCTTTGCAACACAATAAAATAAAAATTTAAAAAAATGCTTAAAAAAACAATTCACTGGGCACTGGTGGCTCACACTTGTAATCCTAGCTATTCAGGAGGCTGAGATATGAGGATTACAGCTCAAAGCCAGACTGGGCAGGAAAGTCTGTGAGACTCTTATCTCTTATTAAGTGCCAGAAAACTGGAAGTGGAGCTGTGGCTCAAAGTGGTAAAGTGATAGTTGTGAGTGAAAAAGCTTGGGGACAGTACCCAAGCCCTGAGTTCAAGCCCCAGGACTGATAAAAAATAATGACAGTAATTCATGAAGATATTTTGTGAGATCTTGGTTCTGGATTTGCTGTGAAGTTAAAGGTCTGGCAACAAAAGATGTTTGGCAAGCCATGCATCTGCCTATTGGTGATTTGTAATGAATGTCCTAGAGCTGTCCATGTATGTGCAAATATAGATATAGATCTATATCTAGTCTGCTGCATAACTGTGTTTCTTAACTAATTTATTATAATTCCTCCGAAGAGCTGGGTGACTTATCATTTGAACATTCACAGGTTTAACAAGAGGCCTAATAGAATGCGCTTGTAATCTACTTGGGATAGTCTCATCAGCTACCTGTAAAAAAAAGCCTTTATCATCTTTGTCTAGATCCCTTAATTTGGGAACCATTCTTTTCATACTTTAGTTAATGTTCATGCAAATTCGCTAGGATAAGATTTATTGATTAAAAAATATTGTGGAGATGACGCCTGAGCGTTGAGATTTCACAAACACATCTCTGTTACCCTTGAGTAACCATGTTTGTACTATTTCTACATTACTCTTAAGTAGTCTGAGTTGGGTAGAATGCCAGGGAAAGCTAGCACTGCTGGGGAACAAACAGCATGGAAGTGAAAACTAGACAATTATTAGAATCCAAGCTCTTCCTTGTTTTTTTTTTTTTTTTTTTTTTTTTTTGTCCATAGCTTGTACACCACTTGAGCCACACCACCAGTTCTTTGTAGTTAATTGGAGATGAGAGTCTTGAGGATTTGTCTGCTAGGACTGGTTTGGAACCTTGATTCTCATATCCCAGCCACCAGCACCTGGCTAGCCAAAAATTTTCCTTCTACCTATGGCTGACTTGTTTCATTCTGACTGCAGAGTCATACTCCATTGTTTTTAGTGAGTATCTTAGTTGGTAAACCTTAATTTGAAACCATGTTATTTGTGAACAAAAATATAATTTCATATATGTATAAATATATATGATATGTAGCTTAAAATCTATATGTTAAAAAGCAAATTTATGCAGCTGGGAAGGTGGCTCAGTGGTAGAGTGCTTGCCTTGCATGCATGAGGCCCTGGGTTTCATTCCTCAGCACCACATAAGCAGAAAAAGTTGCAAGTGCCGCTGTGGCTCAAGCTGAAGAGCTGAGGGATAGTGCCCAGGCTCAGAGTTCAGGCCCCACAACCGACAAAAAAAAAAAAAGCAAATTTACATTTATTTTTCGACTTTCCTTAGTTTCTATAAACACAGTTTCTGTTTTTCAAACCTTAGTAATATAATTAGTAGATTTATTTGCATGTATAGACTGGTTGCTTTCATTTACAAACTCAAGGAGAGTTGTTTAAAGATGTTGACTTGGTTATATCCAAGTTCCTAGGAAAAAGCATTTTTTAAACACAAAATATGGTCATTGAAAATTACAATTAAAACCTAGACTGAAAAAAACTGGTTCTAAAAAAAAATAAAGTTTGAACTTGCCATTGACAAAACCGGTTTCAAGCATGTCAGAATTAAACTAAAAGTAGAATTATTGCTCCTGGAAGAAAACTTCTTCAAGACATCATATAATTATGTGTTTGTATCTCACTTAATTTTTCTTATGTATAGAGGAAAATAATACATTGCAGGGGTTGTGTATTAGTGTATATTGTTGTGAAATGATTGTCACTACTGGTGATTCTTTGCTATGCTTCTATGTGATTCTAGAGATAAATTTCTTTGTGGCAAACATTTTCTCCAGAGGTGGGAGGTGAGAGGGAGCCAGTAAACTGATGTATATGAGATATCCACAAATTGAACAAAATAGAACAATAAAATTATGGTAAATAAACACAGGAAATATGGTGAAAATTGCATTCCATTTCAGAAAATGTTGAAACAATCCTATAATTTCCTAAGCATTTTTAATGTATTTCTCTCTCATGAATTTGCCACCTAGTATTCAAATAGTAATCATGCAATACATTAGAAAATATCTTATTTTCAAGTAGAAATGGTTTCAGAGATAAAATGGGCTTTGTGTGCTAGCCATTAATTTAGCAGAATTGATAGAAGATGAATGTGGCAGTAAAATAAATACTTGCCCTCTTTTCTGATTTTTGTTTTTCTTAGAAGACTAAGTCTAGGAAGTTGTGTTCACCATTCTACATCACTCCCTGACACATTTTTCTTTGTTTCAAAATCATTTTTATTGGCTTCTTTCATTCAATAATGTGCATTTAATTTTCTTGGTGCTTTTTCATGGCCTGGAAGCTTATTTCTTCTTAGTGGTGAATATTCCATTTGAGTAAGCACTGAAATATTCTAAACATATCACGATTTATTTATTCACTTACTGAAGGACATCTTGGTTTGCTGTCAAGTGTTGGCAATTATAGGTACGGTTGCTGTAAACATTTAAGTGCAGTTAAAAAAATGTTTTTGAAATGTAGAAGTAAGTTTTCAACTTCTTTGGGTAAATACCAAGGAACAGAATTGCTAGGTTGTATGGTTATGAGTATGTCTTGTTTTCTAAGGAAACTGTCAAGTTGTCTTTCAAAGGGACTCTACCACTTTACTTTCCTGCCATGAGGGATTGAGAGTTCCACAACCCCACCAGCATGTAGCATAATTAATGGTTGGGATTCCAGCCATTCAAAAAGGTGCATAGAAACATCTCATTGCTAAGTAAAAAAGCCAAGGTGAAAGGCTATCTCCTCTATGATTCCAACTACAGGATGCATTAGAGAAGGCAGAACTGTGGAGAGAGCATGAAAAACCCAGGGGTTGGCAGAGATTAGGTGTGGAGGAGAGACAGGGATAAAGAGGCAGAGTACAGAGGGTTTTAGAGGCCGTGGGGTCTGTATAACACTGCAACAGTGGACACCTGACATGTTTGCCCAAATACATGGCCCAAGAGTACAAGATCAAGAGTAAACTATGGGCTTCAAGTGATAGTGATGTGGCCATTATGGGCTTGTTGATTAAAACAGATGTGCCACATTACTTGGGGATGTGTGTCATAGGGGAGTTTGTGCATGGGTTGGAACAGAAATAGATGGGAGAAATCTGTATCTTCTGCTACTTTGGCTAAGAACCTAAAGCTACTCTAAAAAGTAGAGTTTTGTGTGTGTGTGTGTGTGTGTGTGTGTGTGTGTGTGTGTGTGTGTGTACTGAGGCTTGAATTCAGGGCCTTATTCTCTCATTTGGCTTTTGCATTCAAGACTGGCACTCTACTACTTTAGTCATAGCTCCATGTCTGACTTTTTGGTGATTAATTGGAGATAAGAATCTTATAGAATTTTCTGCCTGGCTGGCTTTGAACCATAATCCTCAGATCTCACTTTCCTGCATAGCTAGGATTACAGGCAACTCTTGAGTCCCCAGTGTCTGGCTGGTAGAATCTATTTTGAAAAGAATTTCCTCATTCCACTCTCCCTTCAAATTACTTTGATGATCAAACCAGGGGGCCAACAGGATGTTCAAGTGGTGGAAGCACGGAATAATTATTGACCAGGGTCTGTTATCATGATGGCTGCAGAGGCTCTTTTCTGCTCTTGGGATGGTTCTCTCTTCCAGGTGAGTGCTGCTGTGAGTCAGTTGAGTTCTTGATATGAAAAGACACAAAGGTTGACTGTGCTTTCCCTCTGTGCCTCTCCATCTGTGCTTATATAAAATAGAAAGACAATGGGCCATCCTTCTTCTTTGGATGTTTATGAAGACAACCCTGGCAGGGCCCAGATGTGTGACTCAGTCTCATCACCAATGTGCCTCAAGCTCAGGGAGCTACTTCTGGAGAGTTCTCAGCAATGGCCCACTACAGGCTTCCGGGTCTATGTATGGGAAAGGAGGCTGAGACAGGGCCATGTGAAGGAGGACATGAAGCAATGTTCCTAGGACTGACCCTTGAGGGAAGAAGGGGCTGAGCAGAAGAGACATTGACTTTCTGTGAAGTTCTGACATCTTGGCCAGCTCCACAGGAAGGCTTTGGGGCTGGGATGGTCCCTAAACATGGAATGAGCCGGGCTTGAAATAGTCATGCAAGTAGGTTGTCAGCTGGTGCCATTCAGGATTGGGACAAGGCCTTGATAAGGCTTCGAAGGAGGAGGGTCTTGGTAGCTGGAGCCATTCTGAAAGAGCCACTGACAGTGATATTTGTGAGCCAAAGGTATCTTAGGCAGTTGGAGTAGCATGTCCTCCATTGAGGAGGGAGCTGATGGGCAGCACCACGTCCTTGACACCTCCAAGCCTCTTTCTTCCAGTGTCAATGAAGAGAAACAAACGCATTGCGAGCCATCCATACAAGGTTCAACTCCCAGGAGGAGCTCACAAAAGGTTTGTTATTGTGGCATTATCATTAAGCTACTCAGCCTTCAGACACCGAGAAATAGAACCTAACCTGTTCTATCTTTGAGCTTCTGGCTAGAATACTTGGCACTGGTGAGTGTCTTCTCAACTCAGAGCTTGCACAAAGTCCTCCCTTTGAAGTTCTGGCTCCATGCAGCAAATTGTTCTCTACCCTGCTATTCCTATAGTATTTATATGTGATTCTAATGAATGTTTGCCGTAATACAATTAATTGTAGTCATGTCTGCTTTCCCTCCTTCCCTCCGAAGACCTGAGCAACTCAAGAGCAGTGTTATTTGTGTCCTGCTCCTTCTTACTTCCTGCCACTACTCCTAGGGCTAAGCCTGGTGTCTTGTTAGGGAAGTGATGGATGTTTGTTGAATGAATAAATGCATAAAAGAGAAAGGTCAGTCATTTCTCACATACCGATACTCTTCAATTGAAAGGGCTTTATTCTATGGAACCTATTGTTTCCTTTTCACTTCATCCTTGGGAAGCGTGGAGTCAAATTTAATAAACAATTATAGAAACGGTGCTAGCTTATCTTTCTGGTATCTTATTTTCCTTTCATTTGGCATTGATGTTGCTGTTTGTTTTATTGGCTCTACTTATGAGTGTTATATATATTTTTAAATAATAAGCTCTCTGAGATTCATTTTTGGATATAGGAAACATAAATTATATATATGCAAATAGTGTCTTCTGCATTCCAGCCTGCACAGACATTTAGGGATTATTATCTAAAGAGAATCCATTTCTTCTACTTGGAAACTTTTATTTACAGAATACAAAGCTTCCAGATACATTCTGAATCAACTTGACTCGATGTACTTTGCATCCATTCTATATTTATTAGGAGCTATGAGAAAAAATCCTATAGCTAAGATACCTTAGGGATTATGTCTAAATATGGTCCACAGAGAGAAAAACACAGATAATGACCTCAAAGGGAAAGTAAATGGAATTGCTCATTCATTCAGTTATTCATTCAGCTTATATTACTGAGCATTTGTCATATGCCTGCATTGTTCTATGTATTGAAGGTAAAATCAGGAGGAAGAGAGATTTAGGGGACAAGTTGCCGGCTCTTACATTCATTTTTAAAGCTGGTACCAGGGTTTGAATTCAGGACCTCACTCTTGTTTAACTTGCTTGCTTAGCTGGTACCCTACCATTTGAACCATGTCTCCAGCCCAGCTTTTTACTGGTTAATTGAAGATGGAGTCTCCAAGACATTTCTGCCTGTGCTGGCTTTGAATCTTGATTCTCCAGATTTCAGCTTCTTGAGTAGCTGGGATTACAGGTTCCCTGAATTCTTATGAAAGGAGATAGTCAGTGGATAGACAAAAGCAAGACAGTTTTAAGTAGTGGGAAACTTTAGAAAGAAAATGAAAGGAGAAAGAGATAAAGAACAGATGCAGCGCATTGGGTGGCCAGGAGAGACAAGAGGGAGAGATCTGCAGTAATTGCTCAGCATGGGAGGAAGCCCCTGTTAGAAAGTTGTAAGAGAGAAAAGGAAGTACAAAGGCCATGAGGCAAAAACAAACCATGGAGATGAAAAACATTGTGTGTGTGTGTGTGTGTGTGTGTGTGTGTGTGTGTGTGTGTGTATGTACTGATATTGGAGCTCAAACTCAGAGCCTTACATACTTGCTTTGCTTTGCTTTTTTGCTCAAGGCTGGTGCTTTACCACTTGACCACACTTCTACTTCTGGCTTTTTGTTGGTTAATTAAGGCAAGGGTCTTAATGTGCTTTTCTGCCTGGGCCAGTTTGAATCCTGATTCTCAGATCTCAGCCTCTTTTTTTTTTTTTTGTTGGTCGTGGGGCTTGAACTCTGGGCTTGGGTGCTGTCCAAGTACTCTTCAGCTCAAGGCGAGCGCTCTACTGCTTGAGCCATAACACCACTTTCGGTTTACTAGTGGGTTATAGGAGATAAGAGTCTCACAGACTTTCCTGCCTGGGCTGGCTTTGAACCGCAATCCTTAGATATCAGCCTCATGAGTAGCTAGGATTATAGACATGAGCCACTGGGGCCCAGCTTTCAGCCTCTTGAGTAGCTAGAATTATAGGCATGGGCAATTGGTGCTCACCCAAAAAATGTTAATAGCTACCTGGATATCTATTTTAATTTATACTCAAATCATGGCCTATTTTCCCCGCTAAAGAACCACAAAACAACTGTAGATTTTGATGGATGCTGAAGAGTTTTCTGTTCATTTGTCAACCTACATTTCTACAGATTTCACATGAAATCACCAATATGTACAGATCTTGAATTGCAGAGCACTTTGTTAAACTTTCTTTTTGTCAGTCATGGGGCTTGAACTCTGGGCTTGGGTGCTGTCCCTGCTCTCTTCAGCTCAAGGCAAGGGCTCTACTTCTTGAGCCACGGCGCCACTTCTGGTTTTCTAGTGGTTTATTGGCGATCAGAGTCTCATGGACTTTTCTGTCTGGGCTTGTTTGAACCATGATCCTGAGATCTCAACCTCCTGAGTAGCTAGGATTACAGGCATGAGCCACTGGTGCCCAGCTACTTTGTTAAACTTTTTAACATGGATTTTAACATAGTAATCTATCACTGCTATTGCAAAAAGGAAACAGCTGGACCATGGTGTCTGGACCTAGCCCTGGAGCATTTGATCCTAATCCAATGCAAGTCTTTCTAAGCATAGAGTGTCCAATATTTTATGAGCTACAACCAGTACAATTCCTTTTCTAGATGTTAGTGGAACGAATAAGAACCAGAAGAGCGAGTTCAGATTTATCCTCCACTCCCTGACCTCTAACTGGGAAGTGGTTTGAATGAGTTTTAGAACAAAGAGTTTTTTTCTTTTTGGTTCTGGATCTGGGTCTTGAACTCAGGGACGAGGCACTGTCCCTGAGCTTTATGCTCAAGGCTAGAACCACTTGAGCCAAAGGTCCACTTCTAGCTTTTTTGTTAGTTAACTAGAGTTGTTAACACAAAAACATGTGGATCAAAGGGATAATGGACTCAGAAATAAACCTATGTAGCTATCATCACCTGTCTCTCAATAAAGATGCCCAAACACATATTACGGAAAAGGTAGCCTCTTTAACAAGTGACACAGGGAAAAGTGTATGTCCACATGTCAAAGTCTAAAGCTAGGTCCCTATCTCTCACCCTGTACAAAACTCAGTTAAAAAAATGGATCAAAGACCTTGATGAAGGACCTGGAACTCTGACACTACTGGAAGAAAACATAGGGAAACCCCTTCAAGATATAAGCAAAAGCAAGGGTTTTCTGAACAGGACTCTAATAGCTCAGGAAATAAGGGCAAGAATTTGACAGATGAGATCGCATCAAAGTAAAAATCTTCTATACAGCAAAGGAAATTCGTGCAAAAGTGAAGTGACAGCTTATAGAAAGGAAAATCTTTGCCCGATATTCATCCAATAGGGAATTAATATCTAAAAATTGAACATCAAAGAACAAGTAAATAGGCAAATGAATGTAACAGACAGTTCTCAAATGAATAAGTACAAATGGCCAATCAATCCATGGAAAATGGTCACCTTTCTTTGAGGGAAATGACATTGAACCTACATTGAGAGTCCATGTCACCCTGGTCAGAACGATGATCATCAAGTAAACAAATAACAACAAATGCTGAGAGCATGCCATAGTCATCAGGGGTGGGAGAAGAGCCCTTATAAATTATTGGTAGGAATGTAAATTAACCCAGCCACTGTGGAAGTCAGTGTGGTGGTCCCTCAAAAAACGACAAAGAGATCTTCCATATGATCCAGTTACACTATTTTGGGACAAATTACTGGAAAGAATCAAAAACTGGCCAAAAAGAAAATAGCTGCACACCCGTGTTTATTTTTTTATTTTTATTTTTTTGCTGGTCCTGGAGCTTGAACTCAGGGCCTGGGTGTTGTCCCTGAGCCTCTTTGTATTCAAGGTTAGTGCTCTACCTCTTGAGCCATAGCACCACTTCTGGCTTTTTCTGAGTAGTTTATTTGAGATAAGAGTCTCATGGACTTTTCTGCCTGGGCTGGCTTCTAGTTGCGATCTTCAGATCTCCACCTCCTGAGTAGCTAGGATTATAAGCATAAGCACCTGGTGCCCCACTATATCCATGCTTATTATAGCATTATTCACAAAACTAAATGATGAAATCAGCTAGATGCCCATCAATGGATGATTAGACAAGGAAAATCTGGTGTGTATGTATGTATGTATGTATGTATAACCTTGTATATGTATAACCATATATATGTGTGTATATGTATATATATACATTAAATACATATATGATTATATATGTGTGACTATATATTTAGTTATATCTAATTTATTCATAGAAAAAATTCATGTCACTGGCAAGAAAATAGATGTAACTGGAAATTATCATGTTATATGAAATAAGTCAGATGTAGAAGAATAAATATTGCATGCTTTCTCTAACACTTATAATCTAGATAAAAAAGAAAGCCATGAAGTAGAAATAGGCCTATCTTGGGAAGAGAAAAGGGAAAAATGAGAGGTTGAGAGGGGAACTTGGATGTGATTATACTATAATATAGGTGTATGAATATGTCATAGTGAGATCCACTATTTTGTATAATTAATATATACTAATAAAAATAAAAGCTCACAAAATAAAAGAAAACAAAGCACCACAATCTCAGAGATAATAACGCTAATGTTTTGGTATCCTATTTAACTTCCTGGTGATGTATATACAAACAGTAATAGGGAAGTGGCGCTGTAGCTCAAGTGGTAGAGCGCTGGCCTTGAGCTGAAGAGCTGAGGGACAGCGCCCAGGCCCAGAGTTCAAGCCCCACAGCTAACAAAACAAACAAACAAACAAACAAAAAAAAAAACCAGTAATAGGAGACAATATGAGTACTTTTTGGAGGGAGGGTTAATCTCTAACTTTTTTCTACATTATATATAATTCATGTCTTTTCATGCCAATAATTTTTTTTGTGCCTTCCTCAGCTTAATGGAATGCCTCATTTTCTTGATGACTTCAGGGTATCATGAAAATCAATTAGTTGGTGAGAATTGCCTGGCTCTCTGCCTTTGGTCTTGTTAACTTGGGGTGTTTCAGAAACTTTGTGCTCTTAGAACAACTGTGCACTTAGATCCTGTCTGTCTTGGTGCCTTAGGCCAAGGCTCTGGGTCTCATCCAAGCAATCCAAGCTTTAATGCCAAGGTCATGATCATAATCTCTTTTGTGTAAGTTCTTTGAGAAACCTGAAAGGTGATGTTCCCCTGTTGTCATATTAGCTTCCCAAGGGCTACCAGGCCTGTGTGTCTGTGAAATAATTTCTAGGTCCAGTGCTGTCTCCTCTCCCTAGGATCTGTGGGTGGGTGAGGTCTCACCCTATCAACTCGTGCTTGGCTCCTCTAGGTCTGTCCTGACTCAGCGTTGGTAGAGTCTTCTTTACTATTGGACAGTTAAGAGTCCTTTCCCTGCAACTCCCACAGGCCCAGGGATTCTGTGCTCTATGAATTGTCCATGCCTGCATCTTTCCATTCTAACAAGTACTGTCATTTTCCTGTGTCCTTACCTTGCTCCAAAGATCATCTCCTCCTGTTGTTATTTGTGGCTTTTAATTTGCATAGCTCTCACAACCAGTTTGGTTGGATCAGGCTCACAACTTAAATATCTTCTCTCATTTAAATAATATGTGGAGCCAAGTGCTGGTTTCTCACGCCTGTAATCCTAGCTACTCAGGAGCTGAGATTTTAGGATTACGGTTCAAAGCCAGCCTGGGCAGGAAAGTCCGTGAGACTCTTATCTCTAATTAACCACCAGAGAACTGGAAGTGGCGCTGTGGCACAAGTGGTAGAGTGCTTACCTTGAGCTGAAGAGCTGAGGGACAGTGCCCAGGCCCAGAGTTCAGGCCCCATGACTGAAAAAAATATAAAAAAATATAATATTGCTTCTAATGTATTTATAAGATACTATGTGATTTTTTTTTTTTTGTTGTTGCTTTGTATGTCCTTCTCCCATGGTAAAACCCATTTTCACTGTATTTGATGTTGGTATAATTTGGGAAGGGGAAGGGAAAAAACAAATTGTTTAAACAGGGATATAGGTGGACCCATTGCAACAATGAGATGTACAAGATAGTATGTTGAAAAATGAACTTTACAATTTAGATGGGGGTGGGGGTGGGGGGTGAGGTGAGTGTAGTTGAGGAGGTGGGAGGGAAGGGTTGTTGGGGAAAAACAAAGGAGGAGACAACAATACTTGATAAGAAATGTACTCATTACCTTGCTCATTTAACTGTAACCCCTCCTCTGTACAGTATTCTCACAATAAAAAACTTATTAAAAATATATATTATGATAGGGATCTAACAATTTTTGCATGATTTTCTTTTGCTTGTATTTTAGTTCTCAAAAATTTCAAAGAGACAAATTGTTGGGGTGGAGAAGTTTTCTAATAGGGGAGTTATCACCCTATACCTGTTCTAGAAAATGTTGTGTAACTTTGCTAAAGACATAAACTGGGTTACGATCAGGAATCTAATGAACTGATATGGGAATCCATTTAATAATTAGGCCATTTTAAAGCTTCAGTTAGAACAGAATCATTGTCCTTTGCAATCACGCAAATATGCTGAGGGAGAAAAACATCTCTCTCTCTCTCTTTACATAGATGTATGTATATATATATTCACACTAATAAAGTCTTTAACAACCTGTAGCAAGACTGCATTGTGTTACTCTTACAATGAGCTTTGGATGGGCTGATGGGAGAGGAGGAGCTCAAGTCCATAAAAATGGGGAGATGGCTGATCATATATTTTCAAGGTCACATGCTGTCATTAACTTCCCAGGACTGAATCTCTACTTTGTCTAGGGAGCGAGGGGATCACAGGGCTGGAGGCTGTTCTTCCTCTGAGTGTTATTCTGTGCTTCTTCAGGGGCCACTGGAGAGAATAATGAGTGTGGTATGAGCAGGGCTTCCTGGGGATAGGGCATCATGAAGCAGGCTTGGGGGACTCTGTGTGTGTGTGTGTGTGTGTGTGTGTGCGTGTACGTGTGTGCATGCATGTGTGTGTGTGTGTGTATGCGTGTGTGTATGCGTGTGTGTGTGAGAGTGTGTGTGTGTGTGTGTGTGTGTGTGTGTGTGTGTGCATTCTGAGGCTTGAATTTAGGGCCTGGACATTGTCCCTGAGGATTTTTGTTTCAAAGCTAGTGCCTTACCACTTGACTGCAGCATCATCAGCAACTTTTTTTTACTGGTTAATTGGAGGTCAGAGTCTCATACACTTTCCCATCCAAGTTGGTTTTGGATTGTGACCCTCAGATCTCAGACTCCTGAGGAGCTAGGATTATAGGTGTGAGCTACCAGCTCCTGGCAGCATTTTGACTTTCAACTGCTTTGCTTCTGTTCAATTATTTATCACAGAAGCAGCCACATACATGCTCCAGAATAACAACAAACAGGCAAAAGTAGCTTCAAATTATTATGATGTGATTTTTTGTGTCGGCACTTGGAATTCTTAAAATTTTTACAATGCTCTTATTTTATTTTATTTTTTTTTTTTGCTTATGTGGTGCTGGGGAATCGAACCCAGGGCCTCATGCATGCAAGGCAAGCGCTCTACCACTGAGCCACCTTCCCAGCCCCAATGTTCTTATTTTATAATACACAAAAAGACTTTTACACTTAACAATATCCTGCACACTAAATAGTATGTGCTCCTATTTTACAGTACTAAAGATGTAGAAAGATTTCTGCAAAAGAGAAAATCATACCTGAAATAATATTTACCATATGGTACAGTACATGCCAGGTATTTGACACTTACTGTCTCACTTAACCCCATAAGATGATGGGAAGTAGGTTCTAGTATCCCATTTTCAGGTGTAGAAAGTGAGGTTCAATATCTTGCTTAAGAGATATGGGACCAACAGCAATTAGAATCTAAGTTTCCTTCCCTCCCTTCCTCTCTCCCTCCCTTTCTCTCTTCATTCCTCCCTCCCTTCCTCTCATTCCCTGGATTATACAGCTTTTTTAGAGTACAGCACACAAAAAGAAATTTTGTAGAGCAGGTTTATACAGCTCAAATTAAATGGAGCTATGAAAATATTCAGTGGGGGAATCTATACTTCTCATGTGAATAATACAGCAATTTTTTTCCCGAGTTATCTATATTTCTTCAATTGGGTTGGGATGAATAGATCATTTCTAAATAAAACAGGAAAGCATAAAAAAATGAAATGAATGGGCTCAATCCTGGATGAAGCAAGAAGAGTAAAATACATTTCCCTGCTTGAAAGAAAACGATTCATCTATTTGAGGTTCTGTAAATGTCCTCTTTTAGAAAGTCATACAGTGCTGGCTGGAAGGGCATTTTACCTCAAAATGAAGAGAGCTTTCATTTGGAGAAGGAATATCCTCTTTGCACACAGACCCAAGTGAACAGTTCTCTCTGGAAATTAGGGGAGATAGACTTGTTCATATGGGGGAAGCAGGATAGCAAATTCAAGAGGAGAAATTGGTGTAGATTTCTTTAGGCTTAAAAAGTAAAAAAGGAAATATTGAGAATCCTGGCAAAGAGAAGAAGCTTGTAGGCTATTTGGCTCCTTCCTCTGTGGGGGTCAGAGACACTGGATGGAATTGTACTGAATGGATCTTACATATGAAGAAAAGGCACCATTTATGTTTGTTCCTTAACATCAGAGCTGGAACTTTAGAAATAAGGTGTGTCCATACACCATGAGGAAGTAGGTTCAGGGTAACAGAGATGGTGGATAGTTTGGGGATGGAAGGGAAGAGAGTTAGTTAAGTACCTGGACTTTCAAATTCTACCAATGGTTACAAAAGCAGGAGTCGATGAATGAATGGGAAGCAGGGTAGAGAAAGCCATTCTTAGATCAGGAGTGATTTGAACCACCTGGTTTCTATACCAAAACCTATGGTTCTAGCTAGATCTTTGCTTATTTCATGAAGACAAGTTGTAAAGGTTGGTGTAGAATTTCCAGCTTGTTCATAGCAGAACTCAACATCTCCCCTTTTTCCATCCCCTCCCTCCCCTAGCCTCCTCCCCTACCCTTTTGGGGCTTTTGTCCTTCAGGCCTGGCTTCTCTGTCTCTTCACTTCTAAGGTCCCATTAGTGGCTAAATTTGGTCATTTTGGTTTTGAAAAGCACTTCTGTTGGCCTACCCAAGGTCTTCATGTCTTAATAATTAGACTCTGGCTAGATAATTCTCCTTGAATTGAACTGCCTATGACATTTTTCACGTTTAATGAATTTTCCTCATAGAGAGAAGAGCTCAAAGAACTACATTAGTTAATCACAATAGGAAAGAGACATTTCAGCTTCAAGTAGCATAGTTGAGAAGATCAGAGACAATTTACTAAGGATCTCACATTGGTTCTCCTGCAATCTGAGAAGGTCTATCACTTTTTGAATGACCCAAGTTGTAAGGATGGTAACTCAGTTGCCTTGGTAAGTGTATCAGTGTTGGAAGAAGACACAGATCTTTCCAAGATCCACAGATGTCTTGGATGTGGAAAGCAAGGCTCAGTAATGGCCACAAGTTTATAGAAAATTGAGGGAGAAAGGTTAAAACTTGATGGAATTCTCTCTTATGACTCTTTGGGGCCATGCTCTTTCACTCCACCCCAAGTTACACCAAGCCACTATCATAGTTCACCGTGTCAAGATGCTTGCCTTGGTCTGTAGCATGGATAGGGAGGGATTTTGTAGGAGAATGGACTGAAAAAGCTGGCGGGAAGGGCAGTGAAAAACTCTTAGGAGCATTCTCATCCTAGCTGACACCCAGAATGGTGACATCAGAGACAGAAAGAAGGGCAGGAATGTAAGAATTTCAGACTTACAGCCCTGTTTTTGTTCAGAGAAGTACTTTAGAACAGACTGTCTCTTGAAATATATTCTCACCATTATAGGCTGTGGGTTGTCTTCCAAGGTGGTTCAAAGTCATCCATGACATACAGCAAAGCCTTGATCAGGAGTGGGTGATATAGCTCATTTCTGCTGTTGGGTTAGGCAATGACATGGAATCTTTTAGAGAACGCGCATTTCTACAGGGATACGTTACTAGAAGAGTCTTAGGCAAGAGGATGAGAGTGCGTGGGAAGACAAGTTTCTCTCCTAAACTGGCTCTTCTTAGCAGTACTGACCTTCTGTGGCTTTTGGCAGTCTATTTAAACAAAAGCTAGTTTTTATCAGTTAAATGCGTTTGAATTTTTGCTTGCCATTTTTTCTATTACTTTTCTCTTTTTGTTTTTCTATATCTGTGGCTTTAACTCAGAATTTGGGCTCTGTCCTTGGGCCTCTCTATACTAAGGCTAGCCCTCTACCACTTGAACCACAGTACCACTTATGGCTTTTTCTGAGTAGTTTATTGGAGATAAGAGTCCCACAGATTTTCCTGCCCAAGCTGGCTTTAAACCGTGATTCTTAGCTCTCAGTCTTCTGAGTAGCTAGGATTACAGAGGAGAGCCACCAGTGCCCAGCTTTTTTTCTTTTTTTTTTTGGGGGGGGGGTGCCATTCCTGGGGCTTGGACTCAGGAAGCTGTCCCTGAAGTTTTTTGCTTAAGTCTAGCGCTGTACCACTTAAGCAATAGCTCCATTTCTGGCTTTTTTGGTGATTAATTGGAGATAGGAGTCTCATGAACTTTACTGACTGGGCTGGCTTTGAGCTGTGATCCTTAGATCTCAGTCTCTGGGTAGCTAGCTTGCTTTTATTTAAAACATTTTTTATATGATCATACCAGGACTTGAACTTAGAGCCTTGCATTATCACTAGGCTTTCTTATTCATGACTGGTACTCTATCATGTGACCCATGCTTCCAGACCAGCATTTTATTGGTTAAATGGAGATGGAGTTTTATAGACTTTTCTACCTAGACTGGCTCTGAGTCTTGCTCTTCCAGCTCTCAGTGTTCTGAGTAGCTGGAAGTACAGAAGTCATTCAGTTTTATTTTTGTTTTAAAAACAACTTTCCACTAAGCTCTCTTTTGAGTCCATTACTAATTTTCAGGGAGTTGCTAAGATTACATCCACATGTTTTGGGCCTGAAAGCTGTGTTTGAACACATACTATAAACAGGTAGATTTTGCCTTGAAGTAGACACAGGGTTGAGCAAGGAAGGTCAGAAGGCTGGCCAATGACTTTCGACTTCTGAATAAAGTCCTGGGAGGCCTTCTCTAGGCTCACTGCTGATGACATCCTTTTACACACCTGGGAAGATCTCTCCCACAAGCAAGCCCTGTCATGACTTTCTCTAGTACAGAGAACATTTTCACTTCCCAATGAAACAGTATACTTCATAATTAAAATATAAGTAGAGCTGGGTGCTGGTGGTCCATGCCTGTAATCTTGGCTATTCAGGAGACTGAGATGTGAGGATTGCAGTTCAAAGCCAGTGTGGGAAAGGAAAGGCCATGAGACTCATCTCTAATTATCCACCAGAAAGTCAGAAATGAAGCTGTGGCTCAAGTGATAGGGCTCTAGCCTTGAGTGCCCAGAGCCCAAGTTCAAGCCCCACATCTACACACATACACACAAAGATAAGTGTATACTTAAAGTGTCACTGACATGTTTAATATATTATTTGCATATAACATATGCAGCCATCACTTGATGTCTTTATGGATTGGTTTCAGCACTCCCGGGGGGGCTGAGATCTGTTGATGCCAGAGAACCTTACATATCTGAAACCTATATCCATTCTTCCATCTACTCAAATCATTTCAAGATGACCTATGATACTTAATACAATGTAAGTGCTAACCCAACAGTTATCCATCAAGGAGTAATGATAACAAAAAGTGTCTGTGCATGAATGACTAGCACACAACCACTCTAGGCCTATCAACCAGTCTGAGGCTAGTGCCCAGGGATACTAAGGGTCAATTGTATGAACTAATTAAATTTTCCAATTAAAACTTATTTTATCTGTATTATCATAAAAATATAATATACAATTAAACAAGCATATGTATATTTAGCATATGCATGCTTATATCATTAAGCATATAAATAAGCATATAAGTAGGCCAAATAAATATTAACTATCTCAGAATTTAAGTGCAAATATAAGTCGTAAACATTAAGTTATACTAAGAATAAAATATCCTAAAATAACATTAAAATAGAACAGAAATAATACCCAAAGTAAGTACCAAAAGCTGCGTCCATCTCTGATAAGTAATACTATATTATCATAAATGAGAATACCTTTCAAGTGTTATTTTGAGCCCTGACATTGTTCTGCAAGCTGGAAACGTCTAGTTTTCTGATTGTGCAATTTAAATATTAAATGACATTCAAATAGACCATCAATTTGGTGTTGGGCATATATGGCTTAGGTGTATTTCTCAAATACTCCAAGTCATACTGTCCTACTTTGTGAAACAAGAGAGCATCCACGAATGTCATCCAGGTGATGCTTCTAACTCGATGGGCCTTGGGCACTCAATACAGCTAGTCAGTGATGGGCAGGCACTAAGATTCCTCCTGGAGCCGCCAGGACCAGCTGGGACCATGCCCATCTTTCAGTCTCCACTCTCTCCTTCTTTCTGCATCTCCCTTGAGTACTTCCCTGATTCCATTTCTAGTGACTCCTTCATTTGTAGCAATCCCAAAAGCAGAGAAAATTTCAGGCTCAATCCACATCTATCTTCATTTGAACATCCAAGGGCACCTTTTTATAGCACATCAGAGAGTAGATTAATTGTGGAGGCTTGCCTGATATCCTAAGGCAGATCAAGCACCCATTTGTAATACACTTATAATGCATAGAATGGGACCAAGTGCTGCTGGCTCATGTCTGTAATCCCAACTAGTCCAGACTGGAAGGATCATGGTTCAAGGCCAGCCGGGGCAAAAACGTTCCTGAGACTGCATATGAATGAATAGCAGGGAGCAACGGCAAGCACTTGGCAAATCAGCTATGTCAGGAAGCATAAACTGGAGGATTATGGTCCAGGCTATCCCCCACAATCTTATCTCAAAATAACCAGAGCAAAAGGTGCTGGAAGTACGGCTCAAGCAGAAGGGCCTCTGCTTACCAAGTATAAAGCTTTGGGTTCACACTCTAGCACTGCCAAGAAAATAGGGGCAGAATGGAGTCACTAACAAAGCTACAGTTTCTCGAGGGCTTTGATTGAGGACACACAGCATGCTAAGTAAAAATTTTCCCTCTTTAAATAAAAACAATCTTGGAAGGTAGGCAAGTCTGGTTGTCCAGCAAGGAAATAGGCTCGGAGGGGTTTTAGGTCATTAAGGTCACATAACTAGTGAGTGACATAGCTTGATTTGAATTCAGTATAGTCATGTGCACTGGAAAGAAATCCAGGATGAAGAAAGCAGGAAAGAGCATGATACAGCCTGTGTCTGAGCATGTGTGTGTGTGTGTGAGTGTGTGTGTGTGTGTGTGTGTGTGGTGTCTGGGAGGGCACCCCTGGTGTCAGTGGTCCCAGCATAAATGAAGTGGAATGTCCTAGCTCTACTTCTCATCACCCCAGTAAGGGCTGGAGAGTAAATGAAAATAGCCATCCCCATAGAAAAATATTTATTCATTTAATGGCTGAAACAAAATGCCATCTCTGTAGTGATAACAAAAGGTTTAAAGTGCATTACTGTCGTTCTTCAATACACTTGTGGTCTGGCGTGCGGGTCATGTGGCGCAACAGTCCATGTAATCCTCTGAACGGAAAAAAATTAGGCTCCAAGTACCAAATGGACGCCCACAACATAATATCAGGTAAAACAAGCATATTCCTTCATCCCCCCATCTCTCCCCCTTCCCCAAACCTCCCCAAATGTTCAAGAAATCGAGAGAAATCCCAGTCATTTCTCATTACTGTGAAGGTCAGCCTGGCTGGGAAAATTGTTTCTGCTTTACAATTCCCCAAACTGTAGAAAGCACTTAGACTTCTGGACAAAAACTAATGTTGCATTCAAAGGGAAAAGAGGCTGAGACGGCATTGCTGCCATAATAAGAGAATTTTTTACTTTTTCCACTTTCCTGTGAACCTAATCAACTGTGACATGAGAAAATATACTGGGCTCACCCAGCCAGAATGTGACTGCCACCTGAAAATGTCCTCAATATTCCACTGTTTGGGACTTTACAATGATCCTTCCGACATCAATTTTGTGCATGTACATCAAAATGCCATTAGAAATGCCTCCCCACGTCTCCGGATCTGCCCTGGGCCTCTGATCCAGGGCTACGGGGGAAGACGCCACCCTGGGCTTGACAGACAGCTCCTTTATGCTACACATTTGAAAGCATTTGCTTATAGGGAAAGTGTCTTGGGAGAAAACAGTAGGTAGAGCTAAGGCTCTCCTGGCCCTCCTCTTCTCCAGAGCACTGTGGAATCTCATTCAATGGGGATTTGAAGAATCAGGCCTTTGAGAGTCTGCTTTGGACCTTTGATTGCTGCTTGTTGACTTATCAAGTTCTCAGGCAATCCTCTAGACCCAAATAATTGGTCTGCATCACACGGTATTTAAGGCAGAGGATGCACAAATGTGTTTGCGTAGGATTATGGCCGGATCTCAGCTGCTGTGCAGAGAGAGTGGAGGTGGATGAGGACAGATGGCTTTGTATTACTCCTTCTCTGGGCACCAGCATAGATACATATAGATGGATTGAGGATGCCTAGCAGTTTTTGACAAGTGCCAAGCATAGATAATGAAATTCTTCCTGGCAGTTTTATTATTTTTCAGTGAACGTAGAAGTGGACAAATCTAATGTGACTCTTCACAGTGAGTGGCATTATCATCATCTCCCTTTGCCCTAATATTTGCAGAAACATTACAAGTGTTTGACATATAAATTCAGCATTTGACTGACTTTAATAACCATGTGATCAATAAGAAGTGATATTTTTATAGTCCAAGTTCAATATTTAAAGGGTCACGGGTGGCAAATCTTCATCAAAGCAAGAAGGCCAGATCTTTCTGTTTTTCAGAATCCATCATTTCTCTTTTCAAAAAAAAATCTTCTCATCGGAATGGCTATAATTAAGAGTTGAAGATCAGTAAAAACTTGGCTGTTTTTTATTTTCTATTTTTTATATTTTATAAAGAGTGGGAATCCTAGAAGTCATGGGTATGGATACATTTTTCTTCCCAATGACTTGAGATTTGAGAGACTGAGAAGAAATTCCACATGATGAACATAGATGGAAAGTGGATAGAAAATCAATGCATGTAAATCTGGGAGCTTATTCTTTATTCAATAAGGGTACCAAATTCTCAGCCTCTTTGTAAAATTATTGCTTCTCCAGTAAGCTCACACAATTAGCTAAAAGTGGGAAGGCTATTTTGCTAGGTTCTGAATCATTTTTGAAGGTGAGTAACAGATTTGTTCATCCCTCATTGCTCCCATTCCATATTTCTCCGATGCTATGGGGTCTTCAGTATAAAACAAACATTCATAATCTTGATTGTTGGGCTATCATACATGGTCATGACTTTGTTCTTGGAATTCAAGAGTAGGTCTCACATTTGAATTGTTAATAGGGTTGGGCAGCCTGAGAGGTCAATAAATCAATTTTCTAGTTGTGCTTACAACCCGTGGAAACCAGTAAGGGTCCTAGTCCCATGACTCATTCCTCATTCCCCAATTTATTTGTGTACCTCTTCGTGTGTGTGTGTGTGTGTGTGTGTGTGTGTGTGTGTGTGTGTGTGTGTGTGTGTGTGTGTGTGTATGCGTGCATGTGCCATTAATAGCGCTTGAATTCATACTCTCACTTGGCTTTTTTGCTCAAGGCTGGAGCTCTACCATTTGAGCAATACTTCCACTTCTGGCTGTTTGCTGGTAAATTTGTCTGCCCAAGACTGGCTTCAAAGAGAGATCCTCAGATCTCAGCCTCTTGAGTAGCTAAAATTACAAGCGTGAGCCACCGGCGCCTGGCTGTGCCTCCTCCTTCTTACATCAGCATTGCTGCCATCCCTGGCATAGATGGTACCTGTTTAGCATTCCTTAGGGACTGGGCATTGTTCCACTGTTGCAGATAACAAACCAATATAGTCTGCACGAGTAACTTGTGAGCCACTTTTAGCTGTATCATTTTAAAAAAGGAAACAGAAGCACTGAAGAGCAAAACAACTTGTCTATGAGCTTGCAGTTACTAAGTGAGAGAGCCAGAATTCAAACCCAAGAAATTGAGCTTCAGGTTGCTTTCCTAACTACATACTAGACTGATGTTCGTTATCTTTTCTTGTAGGACCAACCACTCTTGTCATTATTATCCATGCTGCTATTCCATGGAAAGAGTAGGAACACTGCTGCTCATTGTCCACTCTTGGCCTACATACTGTGTTTGCACAGCTACCCAAGTTAACCATAAATCTGACAGATAAACATTTGCCATTGATTTGATGGTGACAAACGCTGAGTGTGTTGGAGATAGCACATTTTTGTATTGACTTGACTGGGTCATGGAGTGCCCAGATATTTGGTCAGACATGATCATTCTTGGTGTTGCTATGAAGACCTTTATTATTATTATTATTATTATTATTATTACTACTACTACTACTACTATTTGGTGAGATTAACATGTGAATCAGCAGACTGAGTAAAGCACCTCCATTATGTAGGTGGGCCTTATCCAGTCAGTAGAAGGCCTGAATAGAAAAAAAAAGGCTGACCTCCCTGGAGTAAGACAGAGTACTTCTGACTGGGTCTGTCAGCTGGGTCTTGAACCAGGTGACCAGTTCTGTAGTTCTGTCTCTATTTCTCTGGAGAACCCTGCCTGACAGTACCCACCTAAAAGAGTTCCATTATTCTTTGTAGAAGAACTTAATTATTGGGATTACACTTCCAATTTCATCAATAAAAATAAATGTAAGTATATAAAGTACATAATAAATATATGTACATAAAGAAGGACCTTGATTTTTTTGCCTGTTACTCTACAAAGACTAAAATATTTATTGCTGGCCTCTTCTATAAAGTATTTGTTAAATTCTGTGCTGTGGTGATGAGCTCAGTGTTGGACCTAAACCAGCTAATGAATCAATATCTGCCTTGAATGTATGTGGCAGAATTATCAGTGGAGTCAAATGACAGATTAACCACATGACATTCAGCATGAGTCTCCTCCTGGGTGCCATTGAGGAAAGCCACAGGGCTGGCTCAAGGGAAAGCCTAGAGAGAAACAGCACAACTGGTGAACTGGCACTGCGCAGAGCACTGAGAGGTGAAAGATGGAGAGGGAGATAGTCTCCAGTTGTTCTAGGTCCAGGTACCTCAGGGACCCAACTCTGAGAACCTCTTTCTAGAGTCTGGCTTCTTTTTCCCTGATTAATACAGGGGCATCTTTGATTCTATTAGCTGTAAGGCTAATTATTCTTCCTTCTATCTGGCTCAGGTCACCGACTCTGAAAAGGAGAATTGTATTCCTTTTAATCTTTCTGGAAATTTATAAGAAAGAAACTATATTAGTCTGGGTTCTCTAGGAAAATAAAATCAATAACAGTGTGTATGTGTGTGTGTATTTGTGTGTGTGTGTGTGTGTATGTATGTGTGTGTGTTTGTATGTCTGTTTCCATCTCTGTCTATACCATCTAGAGAAACAACCAACAGG
Organism: Dipodomys merriami; assembly: GCF_024711535.1. NCBI lineage: Eukaryota > Metazoa > Chordata > Mammalia > Rodentia > Heteromyidae > Dipodomys > Dipodomys merriami. The sequence goes on from NW_027202316.1 coordinate 3,614,829, forward strand.
TATGTGTTTGTATAAGTATTTATCTACATCTGTATCTACTTCTGTCTGTATTCTGCTTCTATCTCTATCTACATCATCCATATCTATCAATACCTAGGGAGAGAAATCTTTATTTTAAAGAATTGCCTATAATTATGGAGGCTGTCAAGTCCAAAATTGGCAGGGTGGGATGACAGGTTAGAGTCCCAGGGAAGAGCCAATGTTAAGGCTCAAGTTCAAAGCTTGCCTGTTGCAGTAGTCCCTCTTGCTTGAGGGAAGTCAGTCTTTGGTTCAAGGTAATGAGTACTTTTCCTATTGAGCATGGTTGCTTCCTCCTTTGTTTTCCCCCTACCATCCCTTCCCTCCTACCTCTAGGAAGGCAATCTTTTTACTCACCATCCACCAACATAAGTGGTCATCTTATCCAAATCATTCTCATAGAAATACAGTCATGAAGGACTAATATCCAGTCCTTGGGCTCAGTCAAGTTAACGTGTGGAGAAGGGGGACAATCAACTGAGGCTGTAGTATCCAAAGGCAGCAAGTACAACTATCCATTTAATTAAGTACTACTGATTCAAGCATCCAGCATATTAAGCAGACCTTCCTTTGTTCTTCTCCTGCTCATATTCCTCTCCCCTCTCCCCTGAGTCTTATTAAACTCTCCCAGTCCTCAGTGAGATCCCTGCCTTCATTACATTCTCCCATGGTGCTCCTTGGTCTGGCCTTCCGGAAACATCCTTATAATTGATGTCAATAACAATGACCTAAAGGTATCAGGAAGTTGCTATTATGTCTCCCCCACCCCCACTGCCCATCATGGGGCCATTCACATCCCTGCAATGGTCTCTCTCACCCATCTGTCAAAACTGTGAAGTATCTACTTTCTTAGGATGTTGGGGATAATACAGGATAATGTTTGTGCAAGTGCTTTGTAAACCACAAGGAATGATACAAAGAGAAGACTTTTATTACTATGACACTCTGCTTAAGAAGGGGAATGGGACTAAAATGCTTTTAAAAGATTTACATTTTACAAGTTTTATAGTGCTAGCACTAAAAGGTTTAACCCTTAACACTTCTGGGAAAACTCAGCTATCAAGAGGAACTCATTTGAGGGTGATGGACAGCCAAGATTTTCCTTGTGTTATTTTGATATTTTCCCATTCTCTGTATCTTTGAAAGCGTGGGCGATTCTCAGCGTTTACGATTACATTTATTTTCAACACATGGTGGCTATTAGATCAATGGCTGCCCAGGTGTATTAATTGTATATTTTAACATTGCCATGCAAGTGTATCTGAATTTTCTAAGAGAAAAACAAAATCAAATAATTCTCAAGTTGTCATTGTTGGGAAGAGTTCAATTAACTGAAGTGAATGCATCAATATTTTTGATTATTGACTTAGAATAGTACTTGGCATGAGTAAATGAAGCGCTCAGGATTCCCTGTGAATTTTGTGAGGAAATGAGACTTTTTCCAGCCTCACTCAGAGTGAACGTGAGCCCCCCAACTTTAGATATGCTTGGAAAACTCCTCAGATCTTCCTTCTCCAGGCTCCACAGCCTCCACTGCAGCCTCTTGCCAGCCATCAGGACCAGCCACACCCCCTGTGTTTGACTTAGCCCTGGAAGCCCGAGAACTCCTGTCAACCCTCACATCTGGATACTGCTCCTTCTCCAGCATCTGTATGCCCAGCTCTCTCTCTGACCCGATTCCTCCATTGTGGTTTCATAGAGCCCATCATCCAAATTGCCTACCTCCTTATCTTCTTGTAATACTCTATATTTTCACCTGAGTAAAAGGCGTGGTCCTCCCTGAAAATATTGGTTCCCTTAAGACCTTATAGAGGTGACTACTGTCTACTCCTCTCTTAGGCTACTGGTTCTGAAGGTGAGTTGAGGGTCCTGCTTGCTCATCATTTCCATCTTCTAGGAAAACTCGGGGTTCTGAAGCTCAGATCTTGGTCTTACACTATTTGTTACAGTTCTTTTAATAATCTACAGGTCCTCAAGTCACCTCAACTCATTCCTTGAAGGTTTTCTCCTGGCTCTCTATGGTGTGTGTATGTGAGAAAGAGAGAAAGAGACAGAGAGAGAGACAGAGACAGAGAGACAGAGACAGAGAAAGAGACAGAGACAGAGCAAGAAAGAGAGAGGGATAGACTAAGATGTATTTTTTGTTGTTGTTGGTTGTGGGGCTTGAACTCAGGGCCTGGGCACTGTCCCTGAGCCGCTTTGTGCTCAAGGCTGGTGCTTTACCACTTGAGCCACAGCACCACATCAGGTTTTCTAGTGGTTAGTTGGAGATAAGAGTCTCATAGACTTGCCTTCCCTGGGCTGGCTTTGAACTGTGATCCTCAGATCTTAGTCTTCTGAGTAGCTAGGATCACAGGTGTGAGTCACTGGTGTCTGGCCTACGATGTCTTTCTGACAACATGGACTTAGTTGGTTGTTCTTTCCAACAAGAAGCATGTCCTTCACTCTGCCCTCGAACTATCCCTTGTGAGGTCATGCTCCATTGTTGCCAGTCCCCTACCCTTTCTAGCATGAGACTCTAGCCTCTTCCACCTTTGTTTCCAGCTCATTCTCTCAGCCACTTGAAACTCCCACAACTCTTTAACCAACTTTAAAGTCTTTGAATCTTCCCATCTACTGTCTCTACCTTCCTTACCCAGCTGAGATTTCATTGCCCTGTTTTCTATCTGCCTGTTGCCTGCAACTGCAAAGCCTGACTGATCTTAACTGAAGAAAAATTGGGGCCACCTTGAAAGTCACACATTAAATGTACAACCATATGGCACACCCCTGAAGTCACCCGGTCATCCTAGTGGTAGATTGCTTTCTATCTTCTCACTTTCTGTAGCTCTCCAGCACCTCGTTTCTCATTCTCCAGCTAAGCCATCGATGTGGTCCCTATGTCACTGAGAGAGCAGAATCAGTCAGAAGAGAACTTCCCTTCCACCACCTTCCATACCTTTGTACAGCACCTAGATGTGCGCTCACTTCCCACGAACAAGGATGCTGAACTCTTCTCTAGAGAAAACCTCCCACTACATCGATGGATTTCACATCTCTTGACTGATTGACTTAATTCAATTCTCCACCTCTATGCGATCCATACTATAGCAAATATAAATGAAGTCTTAGTTTTCATCTTATAAAACAAACCCTCCTGATGCACATTTTGTCTTGATGTCTCCAATTGTTCTTTCATTCTTTTTTTTTTTTTTGTATCTACTGTAACCACTCCAGTTTCTCACCATGACTTTGAAGACCTGGTTGAGGCTCTAACCACTTACTTCAAGGCACTAACTCTGTTAATGCTCAGTGCTTCTATAGCTAGTTGACAAAGTTAACATTCCCTCATGAAAATGACTGACTTACATTGAATTTTGGGAGCTCCAGTCTCTACCTTCTGAGCTCCTTTCTTGGTCTCCTTGGACATTTCCCCCTCTTCCCAGGCAGCTTTCTTATTAGGGGAACTCTTGGGCCTCTGCTTGAATTTCTTTTCCATCTTCTCTTTCTCTTGCTATTTCTCCAGGCATTTTGCTTTGCAAAGCAACCATAATCCCATGAACTCCCAAGTTCATTCCCCTAGCACAGACTTTTTCAAGAGCATCTACCTAACGGGTCTCTCAATATTTTCTCTCAAACATTTAATGCCCTGTCAAACATGACTTGTCCCAACTGGCATGCTAAAACCAAAACATATCCACACCTCTGCTCTTCCCACAGTGTTTCCATTTCTATACATGGACAGCCTCCGTTCCTCATGTTGCTTAGGGTAGAATCACTGCACTCAGTGATCAGCCTTGACCTGTGTTCTTTGTTTCATATCCTGAAGTGGATCTATTGCCAAATTCTATTAGCTTTTCCTTCATAACATATGCTGAGGATGCTGAGGACTATTTTTTAAAAATACTTTCTTTTCATCCCATCAGGTATGAGCCATTGCTTCCTCATCTGCTTACCTAATTGCTGTAGTAGCCTCCTAACTGGACTTCCTGTCTCAGCTTTGGACTCCTGGCATTCTCTGAATAGTGGCTTGGGGGCTTCTCACTTCCTTCCAAGAGCGAGTGAAAGTCCTTGCACTGGCCTTCAACACTCAAGATGGTTGGATCTCTGCTTCTTCTTTGGCTTCCTGTCTGGCCACTCTGCCCCTCATCAGGCCCATTCCAGTTTTGCTGGCCTTTCTGCTCTTCTGTGAACCTGCCATATATGTATGTATATATATATATATATATATATATATATATATATATATATATATATACATATACTAATTCTCTCTACTTGTTGGAAGTTATCTGTCCCAATAGAGATGCCTTCTCTGATTAGCCAACATCAGATAGTAACTTCCTCCCAGCACTTTATTATGCTTTGTCCTCATTTATTTCCCTCCTATAGAAGTTATCAATGCTTAATATACTGTGTCTTTGAATGCTTGTTTACTTTCCTAAATTTGTATTTATCCTCAAGTTGTGTTCTAGCTCCTAGACTATTTGGGAAGATGCTAACACACCACTGATGGAGGAATGACTGCCTCAAATGATTAAACAATGCCAGATTTCATGAGAAATCTGATCTACAATGCCACCAGGAACTTGAAACATAGCTCCCCGAGATGATGAGTCCTTGTGCTCTTACTCAGCTTTTTTGCTCACAGTTTGTGTTCTACCATTTGAGCCATACCTCTGAGTCCAGCATTTTGCTGGTCAATTGCAGAGAACAGTCTTGTGGACTTTCCTGCTAAGGCTAGCTTTGAACTTTTATCCTCAGATCTCAGCCTCTTGAGTAACAAGGATTATAAGAGTGAGCTACTGGCACCTATAACTTGCCCAGAAAAAAGGTTATTTCTTAGGTAACTTTATCTTTACATGGTTTAGAATAAATGATTGAATTCTCCCTCCTTTTAACCCCCTCTGATGGAGCCATCTTCTAATAGAAAATAGGAACAGTTTCCAGTAGGAAGGCAGAAGGTATTGGCTTAATGGCATGCTATCTGAAATCTGTTCTTGATTAATATATATACATATATATGTACATCTATACATATATATGTCAAATGTGCTCTTCCAGCAATTTAAAACTCACTCATCATAACTTCACTCAGAGTCACTGAAATGACAGCTCTGCATTCCCAGATGTGACAATGTTGGCAAAGGAAACTGAGGAACACTTACATAGTTTCAGACAGAGCCACCAGGGGACAGCCCAGAAGGAGGCTGTGCGTTACATGTGGCTGCCACTTTGCTGGAAGTCGAGGAAGGAATTGCTCTCTCCGTGTGACACAGATGCTTTCTGTGGGATCCTTCCTTTGTGTGGTCCACTCACCTTTGCAAATAACCTTAGATCTTTCTCTAGAATCAGAACTCAAACGTTTGTGACTGTTCTTCACTCAGAGTCAAGAATAAAGTTACATCAAAGGAGAAAGAACAAACTTTAAAGTGAGGTTTGAATTGTCATTTGATGTTATGTTCAGTAATCTTCAGCAAAAAGGTACATGTTATTACCACGTGAGGAACAATATAAGTTAAATAAAAACTTCTAGTGGCAAGCCTGAAGGCTATCATAACAATACACAATAATCGGGTTCTAAAAATTCCTCAGTGCACTTTAGTAAGTCTGTAAGCTTTCTGGTTTCTGGATCAGATATCATACACATTACACTCCAAAGAAACAGAGGCAAGTCAAATGGATGGATTCTGAATTAGAAACTGAAAAGTGAATCAATTTATTGTTTTTGACGGTTAAAAAAATGACAGGCTTGCTTCTTCTGACAATTTGCCTATGATTAGGTTTTGGAGTGGAGAGTAGTGTCTTTTCTAATACTTGAGTTTCAAAAGCGACTTCAGATTATTCCATTCATATGTTCATTGGTAGGTCAAGTAGTCAGCTTTAAGGAGTTCATATCTGCATGAATGCAGGAGATCTTCATAATAGCTGGATTGAGCACAGTGGAATAAAGAGATTGGCCACAGTAAATAGAAAGCAAACTGTGAAGAGAAGACTTCATTACACAAAAGTTTTTTTTCACTTAGTGGGATGCTCTTTTTTCCTGCTGAAATTTATTATGATTATTATTCTCTAAGTAGCTGTAGAATGGGGTTTTTAACCCAACATGTCTGTGTATGAGTACAATGTTTCTTATAACTCACCCTTTTTCATCATTCCCCCATCTCTCCCAACTCCACCCATCCTCTCGATCCTCTTAGCTTCATTTTCACATATGCACATCGACTCTTATGACTGCATTTAGTTCACTCTTCCTCTCTCTATCCATCTACTCCCCTTCCCTTCACCTTGCCCCCTCTACCTGACACCTCAAATTCCAGCTTCTGGGTATTTATTTTGTTAAACTGTAAGTTAGTTGTTTAGAGGATTTACATCATTGGAATACTCTCTCGAATATACTATAATTTAGTTAATACATTTATGTACATGTACATATGACCCTGTATATGTTTAAATATATTATCTGTTGGTTATTTGTGTGATTCAAGAAATGTCTATTTAGGTCCCTTACCCATTCTAACATTTTTTTCCTTGCTGTTTTGTTTGATCTTATATTTGTTTGATCCTTATATATTGTATTAATCTTTTATTGGATGTATGTTCATCCAGTGTATGCTTTAGAAACCCTACCAAGTACTAAGTAACTCTAATGAATAAAATTTGAATTAACAGATCACTGCATTGCGAGGAGTATAGATTCAAAGGTACCCACTCCTGGTTAATAGTTTACAAGTACATCAATGTGGGGACATATGATCCGAAAATGTATTTCTAAATAAGCATGTTAGCTATCCTCTTGAAAAAGTGACTCAATATTTCACTGCCAACAAATTCTTGCATGGAAAACATAAAAAACTTCTTTGTGTTGCATTAGAAATCTGATAAATATTTATTATCAATGCTGTTTGCTTTTAATCTGTTCAGGATATCATTTCTCCAGCTCCTTAGTAGTTAAACAAAAATGGCATTTACATTACAATATTGCTTGCCAACAATTTCATTTTCTGGTTTAGTCAGCAGCCCTTCACGCTTGATTAGTCTTTAATTATACAAATACCTACATATTAAAAAAAAGTTTTCTTTTTTTTCCATACTTTGAGCATGTAATTATTTTCTCTTGCATGCAATAACCTTTAATTTTAGGATTAAGCAACTGACTCTTTTTAGTATGGATGGGTCTTTTCAAGTGTTAAAGTAAATTTGGATATTGTATTATGAGAAAAATTAACTTTGGGAACCCACTCATCAGTCCATCTGACAGCTAGCTCCTTGGTAACTGTAACAGAAAGCGCTGGGATAAGGAAAGAGAAAACAAGACTTCACTCCTCCAGCTTGTACCTATTTCTACCTATGTCTTCCATCTAAGAATATGATAATTGAATCAGTTAGAATCTATAGCGTACCTATTTCTCCATTTCCATAAATTAGGGATTAGAACATAGATTTCACATAAAAATGTTTCATTTTATTTATTTGACATGAAAGATTTGTAAACACAAAGGGTATTCATTATTTGATTGAAGAAAGCCACAAACTGTAAACTTGGCTAATCAGAGATTTCTCTAACATATCCACAGACTGTTTAAAAGAGTAGGGGTAGCTTGCTGAGTTATATGCTCTTTCAGTTTGTGTACCATGACTGATATTTGGGACCATTGAAAAGGCCAAATAATGTAACACTTCGAGGTGGTACTTCCCTCTCCACACGCAGGCAAATCCTTTCCACACGGTGGGACACACGGTTGGGCAGTCATTCTGTATATGCTGCCATGTTTCCTTCACCATTTCCTTATAAGACTCAGCAAACCAGCCAAAGAACATCAGAGCACTAAATATGTATCACGTTGTAGTTTCCACATTAAACATAAGAGCCGTTCACAAGGCTCACAGACACGTTAAACCATGTCCATGCAATAAGCTTTCGCTCATATTTAAAGTGCTACCACATGTTCCCTCTTGCGTATTGCCTGTTTCATAGTTTCATTAGCTTGGTGACAAAGGTGTCTTCCAGTCTCATCTAGAAGTGCACTTATTGTGACTCCAGTCTCAGAGTTGGGCAGGATGGTAAAGTTCATTGGGCTCAACACCATTTATTCAAGAGAACCATGGAAGTGGTCCTGATTCACTGGATCTTCTTGCTAGCTCCACACATCACACTCTACCTTCATGCAGATCTAGGAAGCTCTGTGCTGTAGGCGTGCATAAGAGCTACCTAGATCACCCCTGCCACAACATCACCACGATAGTGGGCAACTGCAGTGGACAAGACAAAAATCTCTGTGGTGTGAAATTCCCATTGGAGTTGTAAGATGAAGCAAACAATCCCCTGTGATGGGTCAGGGAGTACTAAGTCCTCAGAAGAAAGACAAAGAATGGAAGAAAGGTGCTACCCGGACTTTGTAATGTAGGATAGATAAAGGATTGTGTTTCTCAGGTGAGGCAAAAAGTTAAGCCAACATCTGAAGGAAATGATGGAACAAGTTAGACAGATATCTAACAGAAAGGTATCCAGGCGGAGAGAATAGTAAGGGCTAAGGAAGGTTGGACAGTGAGATGTGTGTGTGTGTGTGTGTGTGTGTGTGTGTGTGTGTGTGTGTGTATGTGTGTGAGTGTGTACCCAGTTCTATCTTCATACCTGCTTCTATTTGAAACTCCTCTTCAAAGTATTTTGAGTGTTCCTTCTAATATTACTTTCTGCCATTTTGAATAATATCCTTCAATTGTTTTCCTTCAATGTACTAATTTTGAACATTGTCTATTGAGTGAGGATTGAATACTCCTTGTCTCCTCCCCATTCCTCTCAACAATTGCTGTTTGAATATGCATTTCTTTCTTTTATTTTTGTGTTATATTTTTCCTTTAAAAATGTATTATCTTTAAGTAGTTGTACAAAGGAGTTACCGTTTAACAAATCAGTTAATGGATATCTTGATCAATGTTGCCCCTTTTAATAAAGCAGTTCTTTTTATGACAATGGAAGTCCTGTTCACTGTTGAGGTTATTAGTATGCTATAATTACATTTTTTGGTAAGTTTTTTGTTTTTGCAAACTTAATAAATGCATTTTGGGGGGGTTATTTGGCTACTTAGTTTTATTGTTTTTAATCCATACTGTTCCCAAACTCACAAAAATGGTAAAACTGCACAGAATACTGTTGGCTGAAAGGTCAACCTATCCAGTATTCTCTTAGCTTTTCTTTTACTCCCTTCTCTTCTTCCTCCAACGTTTCCCCGGTATGTCCCTCTTGCCATACACCATTGTCCTACTCCAAGATGGACTGGCTGCTTTCTGAGCCTGCTGTGAAACTGCCATCCTGGGATTCCTTTTGACTTCTTTCTATGGAAAATCACTATTTCTCTCTTTTTTTTTTTCCCTTTTGGTTTACTCTCTTGTTTGGTTGGAACTCTTCCTGGAGTAGATTTGATGGACGCCTAACAGATATACCTGACAGACGCATTTGAGGTATATGTTTTAGAGACTGCATCTGAGTGATTTAAGTCCACTCACACCTGATAGATACTAAGTGTGTTTGGCACTCTAACAGTGGAGATAGTATATATCTTGTGGGAATCCTCCCATCTCATGGTGGGGTCTGAGGGCCACTTCAGAAGGAAGAGCCATTTCAGCTCTGCTTGGGTCTTTTTGTCGTGTGTGTGTGTATGTGTGTGTGTGTGTGTGTGTGTGTGTGTGTGTGTGTGTGTGTGTGTGTGTGTGTGTGTGTGTGTGTGTTGTGAGGCTTCAACTCTGGGACTGGGCACTGTCCTTCAGCTCTTCAGCTCAAGGCTAGCGCCCTACCACTTGAGCCACAATGCTACTTCTGGTTTTCTGGTGGTTTATTGGAGATAAGAGTTTCATGGACTTTCCTGTCTGAGCGGCTTTGAACTGCAATCCTCAGATCTCAGTCTCTTGAATAGCTAGGATTACAGGCATGAGGCACCAGCTCCCGGCATTTTGCCTGGTTTTTATAATACCACACAATTCAACCCACAGTTAGATCTATAAAATCTCAAAGTACCCTACTCTTTGGCCTATCATGAATAATGGAGAGCTGTCATGTCTTGGTTAGATAGGGGGAAAAAACCAGATTAGTTAGGAAATGATGGTCTTTACTTATATGTACATTTCCTCTCAAATGAAAGCAGCTGGCTGATTTAAAGGAGTCTAAATCAAGCTTGCATTTCCCAAAACCCATGGAAGAGGCAGTCCACACAGGGATGGGGTAAGACAATGGGAAAGAATGATAATCCTAATAAGATCTAAAGCGTTTAGTGCTTATCCAGTGCCAGGAATTTGCATAAATATCATAACTGCTAGGCTTTGTTTCTTTCATTAGTAATCATCTTTTTTTTTTTTTTTTTTTTTTTTTTAGAGGGGCAGAATAGGGTTTGAATTCAAGGCTTTTCTTTTTCTTTCTTTCTTTCTTTTTTCTTTTTGTCAGTCGTGGGGGTTTGAACTCTGGGCCTGAACACTGTCCCTCAGCTCTTTAGCTCAAGGCTAGTGCTCTACCACTTGAGCTACAGCATCACTTCCGGTTTTTCTGGTGGTTTATTGGAGATAAGAGTTTCACGGACTTTCCTACCTGGGCTGGCTTTGAACTGTGATCCTCAGATCTCAGTCTACAGAGTAGCTAGGATTACAGGCGTGAGCCACCGGTGCCTGGCTCAAGCCTTTTCTTTTATGAGCTAGTACTCAAAGCCATACCGGTAGCCATACTTTTCAATTATTTTTAGCATAGGGACTTGCTTCTTTCCCTCAGCTTTTCACTGCTTTGAGATCATAGACACGTACCACTGCATCTAGCTTCAAGGAGATGGTGTTTTGTGGACTCTTCTGCCTGGGCTGGTCCTGGATCCTCACATTCTCATGCCAGGCATATGCCACTGCACCAGACTACCAGTTGAGAAGGAACCTTTGTGAACTTTTCTATCTTGGCTGGCCTGAACCATGACCCTTGTGTTTTCAAAGACCTAGGATTACAGGTGTGAGCTACCAGTGTCCAGCCAGTAATTTTTAGTTTCATGAAGTAAAACTGTCTGTAAATAAACTTAAGGCAGTCTGATAACAGGTGCTTTCATACTTGTGAAATGAATAGTTATTGAATGAAAAGTCAGCATGTCCAACAATTATAAGCAGCCTTTTATAGAGATGGTGGCCTATTTTAAGATGCTTGGAATTCAAGTAAGGTAACAAACAGCCATAAAAATGATGAAAAAAATTCTCTGAACACATGCCAGTGCCTAATGTAGGAGTTTTAGAGAATGGGACAATTACTTGTTGAGGGCTGAGCTACTGTGAGGCAGGCAGAAAAGAAGGGTGAGAATCCCCTCGAGAGGGGGACTGAGTGGGACACGGCAGGGCACTGGGCGAGGATGGGTTGATGCTTCAGTGAGATGGGAGAAGCAATGTTGGATGGGCCCAGAGGAAGTTGCTAGGATTTGAATGTACTTCCCAATAGAGACCTACTCCCCCAACCCCCACCCTTTAAGAGGAAGATGAATGGATGCAGTTGTCACAAAAGCAAGTCCCTCCTTCCACTTCCTCAGGCGTTCTCTCTCATTACCATCATGGCTTTTGCTATCTTATGATGGGGCAAGAAGATCTTTACCAGTTGTGGCCCTCGGATCTTGAACTTCTAGCCTTTACAACCACGAGCCTAATACATTTCTGTGCATTACAAATCACCTTGTCTCTGGTATCTTGTTAAAGCAGGAGGAAACGGATTAAGGAAAGACAAAAACAATAACAAACAAAATGTTCTTTCAGGAAATGTTCTTTTGGCAGTGGTTTGTAGGATGTATTGGATCATGAAGAAAACAGAAGTAGGATCAGCTCAGGGAAACTGGTGATAGTCCTGACCTACATGGGGCCAGGCTGAGGCAGAGAACCAAGCAATGGAGTTTATCTGACTGGGGGCCTGGTCCTCAATTTTCTTCTCTGGGAGACCCAGCTTTCTTTAGGAACCTAACCTAGATTAGCACTCAAGTGTTCCATGCTTCCTTTGTTAGATTTTAATCTATTACTGAAGTTTAGTAGGCTTATTCACTCTTGATTTGATGTGAGTTTCAACCACATAGGTAGAGGTGTACATTGAATTTTTAATTTCCCTGCAAGATGTGTTGGCAGGTGCGGGTGGGGAAGGCAGGCATTACTTGGTTCTTTCTGACTGTTGGGTAGTGTTTACAAGCTCATCAGCACATGCAATATGCTGACAAAGCTGCTTCCTGTACTCTTACATGACTAAGAAATCCAATCTTCTCCTACCTGAAAAGCTGGGCCTTCCAGGCTAGGGTTTAAAAATTCATCTAACAGGGGCTGGGAAGGTGGCTCAGTGGTAGAGCGCTTGCCTTGCATGCATGAGGCCCTGGGTTCAATTCCTCAGCACCACATAAGCAAAAGGAAAAAAACCAGAAGTGGTGCTGTGGCTCAAGTGGTAGAGCACTAGCCTTGAGCTGAAGAGCTGAGGGACAGCACCCAGGCCCAGAGTTCAGGCCCCATGACCAGACCCCCCCCAAAAAAATTCATCTAACATTTTCCCATAGTAAGAAGTATATTTTATATCTCAACTCAATGTATACATACAATATATATGTACGATTAATTCTGACTTTCAATATACAGGTGTATATATGTCTCTGTATATGTCACTAACTACATACATGTATGTCTATATGTAGAACACTAAAACAAAAGTTTCAAGGAAAAAGTATATAGACTTACTCTGTGTGATATGCCTGGTCATGTTCTATGCTTTTAATTTTTTCTTCTATAAATAAAGTAAGTTACAAACCACGAAACTAATTTAATAGTCACTTATAATGTCATGATGGAAGACATTGCATGTTCCCCCAATCTGAGTCCATGTTCTCACCACAGTCAACACAGGATCCATACAAAGATCCAGAAGTCACAAAGGTACCACTGGCTTTCTACAACATACTAATTACAAAATGCACCAGGCTCACGATGGGTAAGAAGAAGGGAGGATAGGAGCTTCCTCCCCAGACTCAGAGCAGAGAGAATACACACTGGTCCACAGATGGCCACCCATCTTGTATTGAGGAAGCCTCATAACTCCAAAAGCACCTGGAAAATTAATTAATCAAATTTACTTACTGTGTTGGTGCTGGGGCTTGAAATCAGGACTTCATGCTGGCATTCTATTACTGCCAATAAGTCTCATGGACTTTCCTCCCCGGTCTGGCTTTGAACCATGATCCTCAGACCTCAGCCTCCTCAGTAACTATGATTACAGGCCTGAGCCATCAGTACCTGTCACCTGAAACTGGGAAGAATGAGAAGCTCCTTTCCCTGCTCCTTCTAATGACAACTGCCTTCAGGTGGTTCCTCCAGGACCAGAACAGACTCCCTTACTGTTTTCCCTGATAAAGCACAACTAAAATGAGAGAAGCCTGATGCTGCTTCTAAGCCTCAACTTCTGAGAACTCCCAACTGGATAGAGACAGGGGGAAGGCCAAGAGGAGGGGCCAGAAGAATGAGCAAATACAGCCGGATACCCAATGCACATATGTGAAAATGGAAGCAGGTAACTTGAAGGGATGGATGGAGCTGGGAGAGACAGGGAAGAAGACAGAAGGGGTGATGTTGATCAAAATGTATTGTCCTCATAATCTGATTTACTGAAATGAAATCTTTTTGTATAACTAAGAGGTGATAATAAAAAAATTAGTATACTTCACTCATCTCCCCTTGATACAGGCAAGATATCAAGGGGTGTTTATCTGGGACCGCTGGATCTTTCAGGCTATGATTCTTCTTCCTCTGTCCTGACACTTCAGATTATTTCAATCTGTGTCCCAGTGGCAGGATCAAGCTGGCAAGGAGATTTTTCTCAAAGTTTTCCCCCATTGCTCAGAGCCAAAGGTTTTGTCCTGTGACCTTCTGATTCCTGGTCTGCATCTAATCAATGTCAGGTCAGCTTGAGAAAAACTAGGAGGTTAGGCACAGGTCCTCAAGAGCACAGGGCCTCGTTTTAAAGGCTCACTCCTTTCAAATCGTAGGAAGGAATGATCACTTGGGGAAGAGAACATTTCTTGTCCACCCTCCCCATTTGTTTGGTGGCTGATTTGTTTCCAGTTGCAGTGAGGAGGTCAGAGCAAGCCAGGGAAATGAATAGAATGAGAGCCCGCCGGCCGCCTGGAGCAGGCGGTGTTACGGATCCCAGGCCGGGCGATGTAACTCACTGGAGTGGCAAATTACATCAGACCTACAGCTGTAACCCGACATTATGATTAATTTGATCAGTAATTTCTCCTGTTTTTCATTTTAATCGGTGTGACTATTCTGCTGTGGCAGGTCTTTCAGATCTAATTAAGATAAATTTCCCAGTAAAAGACTTGGCAGACTTTCCAAGTCAAATCCAGGCATCGGGTGTGAAGACCTGCAGGGCTCAGTCAATCACCTTCTGGGGAGGGCCGGCCCTTGTGCCCGCAATCACCCATTCATACTTAAGCAAATTCATAATCTCTAACACTGCTTAGTCATTCTCTCTCTCACTCAAAAATATGTCCCAGACATTAAAGGATAGGAAAAAAAACCCCCACAATATGTCATTCTCCTCCAAACTACCTGGATGACCCCATAAGTGCATGCTACAGAATTCCCGAGTTTCTAAAAGAATTCTAAAATAAATATGTGTATATTCTATACACACTCACTCTTATATCAAATATTAATGCAGGTGTATAAATATTGAATACACATACATATAATTATGAAGATTGACAGTCTGTAAACATCTAGTTTCACATGTATACATATAGTCTAACCTTTGAGTACAAGTACACAGGTGTACATGATGGGCTTCAGGCCAGCAAGGCCTTGTGAGTTTACTTTTCCAATTTGTTTTGTTGTAGGTTACCCACCCAGTATTCAGTTATGCATCCTTAGGCTGATCTGTGGACAAGTTCTGTTAGGTTTTTGGTCTTGGACAATGAAGGTGTAATGAAACTTCTTCCCAAAATCATTTAATAGGCAAGGTCTGCCTGACCAATGGACAATACCATCGGGCAAATGTCAGAAACTTATCTGGCCTACAGGATCCATATACCTCCTTACAGGAAATCTAAAAAGACGGGCCAAGAACTTCAAAAGGTCAGGTGTTTTGGAAGACTTATCGTCCATTTTATTAAGAAAACATTGCTCTCCAGCTATCAAAAACAGAATCCTTCATTCTAACAGGAACAGTCATTCTGAAGACTTGCAACTGGAATTGTGAGGCTTAATTTGCATATTTACCTTGTATGGAACACTCCCAATCTCTCTTATGAGAGTAAAGAATTTCTACACATGCCCACTAAAAGCAGGTTAAAAGAATGACATTCTGACTACCAGTATGGCTTCTATTCTTGGAGAATGATTTTGCTTCTGTTTTGCATGTACCTTGGTGACTTTTGCTCCCAAAATAGAACATTGAGATGATGATGGTGATGATGATGATAGTGGTGGTGATGGGAGCAGTGGTGATGGTAATGAAAACTACTTTTCTTCTAACTGAGGCAGATGGTCTCAAGTCCACTTTCACTGCTGCATGAAGAGATGGTCCATGGAGACAAGATGTGATTGCCACTGCCACAGAACAAGGTGATGGAGGCCTCAGAATTAGGATGAGACCCTCTGACTTTTTACAGGTGTCTTGTTGGCTGTTTCAGCTTTAATTCATTAGTGAACATAGACAATGATAATTTCTTCATACTTGGCATTTCAATTTGGTGGAGATGACCCCAACAAAAATAGTATAGTTAATGAAGGAAGAAAAGAATAAAGAATCATATGGCCTGCTCCTTGTCCTCAGACTTAGAGCTACTGATGTGTGAACAATAAGATGACAGGAGAAAGAGAAGCTAGGAGCGATCTGTGCAACAGGATCATCTTCCAACAGTTCTATCTACCACCATCTTCATATACAGGGAGAGACATGATATGATTGAAAGGAGCCCACTTTATAAAGATGAAGGTCCTATAATGAAAAAAAAAAAAGCAGGTGCTGAGTGCTGGTGGCTCATGCCTGTCATCCTAGCTACTCAGGAGGCTAAGATCTGACGCTTGTGGTTTGAAGTCAGCCTGAGCTGAAAAGTCTGTGAGACTCTTATCTCCTATTAGCCACCAGAAAACTGGCACCATGGCTCAAAGAGGTAGAGTGCTACTAGCTTTGAGCAAAAGAGCTCAAGGACAGCGCCTAGGTCCTGAGTTCAAGCTCCATGACCCACAGAAACAACAACAACAAAAAACCAAACAACTCAGTGGTTGTGATGTTAGATCATCTTCCTGGTCCTTTGCCCATCTGTGCAAAGGACCTGGGAGGCCTGACAGGTTCACTGAGTAGTTTGGCTGCTCCAAGTATGGGCAAAGGATCAGTGGAGACCATCATGGAGAGTTAGTTGGGAGTGCAGAATCTGGGGGTGGGCTCTCTAATTCAGATCTATGGAATCCACAGTTAGCAAGGCCCCAGTGGGCTTTGTACACAAGAGAAAGTTTGGGAAGCCCTCGTATAGAGTAGAAGAGACAGTATATAATCTCTGACTCATCAGTTGTTTGTGTCAGGATGTGAAGCATAAAAAAATCACTTATTTCCTTGATTGGATTTTGGGCATCGGATATCTCTACATTTGAGATTTTTTCCCTCAGATATAGGGATATGAACCCAAGTCCAGAGCTTGGGAGAGGCTGGAGGGGGGGCGGCAGTAATAAAGCACAGATATTGTTGTTTTTATTTCCCTCATAGGGTGTGAATCTGAGAGGAGAAGGGCTGACATGACCACAGCTTTCTTTTTAGACCTGTAAACCTACTTTTGCTGTATCACAAAAGTTAGCACCAATTCCTGTAGCTCACACTCAAGATATTTTGTATAAAGGGCAGGGATTTGTCCTTTTAGAACTGAGTAATCTAAAGCTTATCTTCAAGACTATAAATGATAGTCCCCAACCTTGGCTATATCCATGTGTGGGGGCTGGGAGAGGAGAGGGTGCATTTAACACATGCTAATGCCTGCTACAATTAGATCTTTGAGCAGGGGAGCCCCAGACATTGGTAAAACAATATACCAAAATCTCTTCAATCCCAATGGGCACCAAACTCTGACAACTAGTCAGAGTTGGAAATTTTTGTCTTGAAAAAAGAAAACAAAGGAATTATGGACCCAGTACAGTTACAGGAGCCTCAGAGTATTTGATTACATGCAGGTCTTCCTTCCAGGAAGAGGATACCCACTTCATCCCTCAAGAAGCTGGCTAGCAATGCACAATGACTTGTGAGTTGTGCTCTGAAGATTCTTCAAATGGATTCTATGTGGTCATTACCACACTGGGTTCTTGGAAAACACCCCATCTTTGCTTTCTGCCTATGAACTTCCTTTCTGTCCAACTTAAGTTCTCAAGGACCATTTGATTGTTGAATTTCCTTCAGAGTGAAGAGTCCTGGAAGGAATTTTACCTCTTAGGATCTTAGGAGTACAAGATTGTTTTTCCTCCTTATTAAAAAAAAAACAACAACAATCGAACTTTCGAAAGCCTCCCAGACTAGAGGGCATTCCTTGGGGGATGCTAGAGGGTTTCACAGGAACACAACATTAACATCACATTAACATAAACATCCTCCTCCCTGAACACTTCCTCATTGTTTTCTTCTCTGTGAATGCCACCCGCAAACTCACAATAGGAGGAAAGAGCTCAACTCTGGAGAAAGAACAGCTAGCCTTCGGGAGCCCATGGAGTTCCAGCTGAGAAAAAGAAGGGAGTCCCTAACTTTCCTTCTTTCTTTTGACAGTTAACTATCTTGTGGTGTAGAAAACTAAGTGGTGTCAGGGTGACACCTGTCAAATGACAGTTCAGACAAAAAAATGTGACAGGCTGGGAAAGTTGCATTGATCGGAGCCCAACTGGGCTTGCACACACCGCCGCTCCTTCTGAGAAGACAGCTGCAGCATACAAATGCTTCTCTTCACTGCAAGTCCACCCGGGGGCTTCTCAGGCATCCCCAGGAGTGGCCAGGGACAAGACACCTGCCCTTTCCACCAGACAGTCGTTCCAAGGAGTCCTCTAGAGCTGGTGCTCTCAGCATGGTGTCTTCCTGTGGCTTGTCTTTGATCCCAGGGGACCCTCCCCCCAAGATTGGGGCTTCAGACCATAATACTCAGTGGAGGATGAAAGAGAAGGAAAATATCAATGCCTCCAAGAAATCACTTTTAAGAATAGGCATAGCCTTGTGCACAGGGATGGGAGGAGGAAACTTGAGGAAAGCAGAGAAAGAGGTTGACATTGTCCAAAAAAAAATGTACTCATTACCTGACTTATGAAATGGTCCCCTCTCTGTACAACACCTTAATAATAACAGTAAAATTACATTAAAAATAGACATAGCAAAAAAAAAGAGAGTAGGATACAAGCCTGATATAGGCATGGGGTCTTGACTGCCTTGCGCTTTAGATGATTTAACTTTGGCTTGTCATAGAGATTATTAGACTGACTTTACCTTTAACTTGGAATCCAAACTCTCTCATGTCATGAGTGTGGAGAATGAGGTTTGCAGGAGACTGGGCAAACTCTTGAGCACTGGGAATTCCTCAGTGAAAAGATGTGAGGGCCGGGGTCGATGGCTCATGCCTGTAATCCTAGCTACTCAAGAGGCTGAGAGATCCGAGGATGGAGGTTCAAAGCCAGCCTGGGCAAGAAAATCTATGAGACTCAGCTCCAATTAACCACCAGAAAACCGGGAAGTGGTGCTGTGGCTCAAGAGCCTTGAGCTGAAGAGCTGAGGGACAGCACCCAGGCCCAGAGTTCAAGTCCCACAACCAAAAAACAACCCCCCCCCAAAAAAAAACCCCAAAAGATGGGAGGGGAGCCAGGCTTGTACTTACACCTGCATGGGAAACCTCACAATCTGAGGCCAGCTCTAGGCAAAAGACGCCCTGAGTTCACATTCTAGTGCCATCAAAAATCCAGGAAGGGTTGGAGGATTTCCCGGGGTCTATGGTCCAGGAGCACCATGCCCACCACTTGCCCAGCTCTGGAGAGGATTGCTCCACTCCAGGTGCAGAGGTATGTGAACAGGAAAAATAAGGCTATAAAGAACAGGAGGGGAGTAGAGGCCATCTGAAGGCAGACTCCAAGACTTCACTATGAAGAAGTATTCACTTAGATCTTTAACCAAGTGATTTTGTTCACTACCATCTTGTAAGGACCAGGCCAGATTTCACGTTCCATCTTCTTACTTTGGTTTTGAGTTTTCCTTCTCTCCTTTGACTATCTTTCTAGACTTTCTTTACACCTGGGCCCAACCTCTTGGCTCCAGCCTGTGGATTCATGAACATCATTCTGGGTAAGAAAATGGAAGGTTATTTTAGTTATGCTGACCTAACAGTGGTTACAGAGGCAGTCAAAGAGCAGTAGTTTTTGAAATGGTTTCCATAGGATATCAATTAGCAGTCTATGAAAAAAAAAGGTTTCAGTAGTTATAGAAACTGAAGAATTTCTTGGTTAATAATGTTCATTTGGCATCTCTGTTCTAGGATATCTTTTAGCTTTAGGTATTTTAATGTTATTGAGAAATACCTAGGAGTAGTATATAGTTTGCATCTAAATTATCTTTTTCTTTCAGTACTTTTTAGGTCAGCTATCTATCTATCTATATATCTATCTATCTATCTATCTATCTATCTATCTATCTATCTATCTATCTACCTACATATCTATCTATATTTAATCCATTTTCTAGCTTTCAATATCTATCTATCTGTCAACTTTCTATCATCTAGATATCAATTACTTTTATATCTCTCTATCTTCCATAGTCTGTCATCTATCAATCACCTACATTTGTTAATTATCTGTGATTTATCAATCAACCAATCCTCCCTCCCTCCCTTTTGCCCTTTCTTCCTTCCTTCTTGTTTTTCTGTCTCCCTTCCCTACCCTTCCCTTTCTCTTTCCTTCCTGTCTATCTCCCTTCCCCTTCCCCTCGTCCCTCTCCTTCCTCTTCTCCTTCCTTCCTTCCTTCCTTCCTTCCTTCCTCCTTTCCTTCCTCTCTTCCTTCTTTCTTCCTCCCTCTCTCCCTCCCTCCCTCCCTCCCTTCCTTCCTTCCTTCCTTCCTTCCTTCCTTCCTTCCTTCCTTCCTTCCTTCCTTCCTTCCTTCTTTCCTTCCTTCCTTCCTTCCTTCCTTCCTTCCTTCCTTCCTTCCTTTCTTCCTTCCTTCCTTCTTCATAACAGGTATTCTAGTACTTGAGCCACACCTGCATTTCTAGCTCTTTGCTGGTAAATTGAAATAAGTTTTGTGAATTAGTCTGTCTGGGTGGCTCTGAGCCTCAGTCCTCAAATCTCAGCCTCCTGAGTAGCTAGGATTAGGATTAGAGGTATGAGCCACAGACACCCAGCTCCAGGAGTATTTGTTGAGTGTTACACATGTGATATGGATTGGATATATGCACACCACAAGGTATATGAATCTTTCTTAAAACTGTATTATTTGTGCTATTTCATAAGTTGAATGTGAAGCTGGGAAAGACTTAAAGATCATCTACTATAAACTTCATGTAATTGCTGATCCATCAAGTCCTAAAGAAATTGGATGACTCCTCTAAAATCCTCAGCTACTGACAGAGCATAGATTATCAAGATTTTCCCTTTACCTATATGTGTGCTCATGATGCAACATTAGAAGTTTAGAAGGAAAAAAGATAGTTTTGGTTTTTACTGATGTTGATGGCAAAAATGAGATTCTGTAGGGTTGAGAAATTTTTATGTGATGTATTGGAGCAAAATCAGGTTTCATGGCTAAACAGCTATGCTTGCTCCATTTCTTCCTGCTTTAACCTTCTCAGATGCCCACCAACAACCTTTGTTAAGAGCACCTCTCATAAATCTTCTTCACTTCTTAACTTAGTGTGATGCTAGAAATGCATAAGCAATTGCTAGTCTCATTCTGCCTAAAACAGATTCTTCCAGAGTTGGAAGATCATGTTTTTATTGTGTACAGATGCATTTTATAACCCAGTGACGGTTTGGTTTTGTTTAACTTCAAACACATCTTTTTGTTTCACGTTCCTCCTTAGATTAGAAATGCTACAGCAAGAAAACTCACTGGTGCCAGGTCTCAATCAGGAACCAACTTAGATGCTCTCCTGTTAGTCATCTTTAATCACACCCTCCAGCCAATAAGGAAACTGAGGCTCCACAGGATGTGCTGACTGGACCCAAGGGTAGCAGAGTTTAGCATCTGAACCCAGATCTATCTGCTTCCAATAGTCTCTCCAAGGTACCACCTGATCTGCTGTGTAAGCCTTCCCTGGACTGCCATGCATACCACAAGTGCTCCATAAATGCCTTTCTATAGAACTTAGGGAGCAGTCACTTGCCAAAGCTTGGGAAGTCAGTTTAAAAGCCCATGGGGATTTTATTCCAAGCCTGCTGGAGAATAACTGATGATAAAAAATACTAGAAGGCAATATGAAGTTTCCATAACTACTGCTTAGATTTTGCTCTGTCAGAGTACCAAGTCAGCTAGCATCTCCTAGACATGTGAAATGACCACAGATGTATAAATCTCTACTTAGAATGCTCCTGTTTCAGGAGCATTCCACGTTAGAGTAATTTGACAGTCACCCTGCTGTAGATCATGATGGGACTGGATGGTGTATGGCAGCAGGCTTTTTCTGAGCTCATTGCAGATGGCTCATGGAGCTGCTTCCATGGTCATCATCGTAGTGGTCCTGTTGACTTTGAAAAGTTCCACACAAGATTCTCCCCCCCACTCCATGTCTGGTGCCCTTTCATGTCTGGTGATTTGATGGGAGTTTCCACAGTCCTGCAAGCTTACTGCCTGCTTTGCTAAGGCCCTCTCTGCATGATTTGACTGATCTTCAGGGCAGTGCCCAAGAATGGTAAATCCGGGCATGTCAAAGGAACACTGCAGTATATAAGTATATTCTTGCTAAACTAATTTTTCCCCTGCCACTCTCAAAGCAATATAAACTTTGTTGTTCCTCCTGGATCTCAAATGCTTGTAATAAATTCTTTGAAATGTCAGTAATGTTGAACTGAGGGTTTTTTAAAGGAGATTTTCTTTCTTTCATAAGAGAAAAAATTGTCCCTGGTAGACTAGATGGGCAAATATATTTTGTTTATTTTATTCAGCGTTTAATACAGTTGGGTAAAGGGATTCTCGTTTCCCATCTGATCTCTTGCTGAATGAGTGAATCATGAATGAAGCCCTCAGTCTTCTGGATGGTAGCAGAAACAGAAATAAATTCAGAATCCTTTCTATCTTTAGGCTAATCGTGTTTTTAGCAAGTTTATAAGCATGCAATGCATCTCCACCTGTATGCTAGATATAGTCAGCACAATCACTCCTTTGAGTTTGGGGTGGATTTGCTTATCCATGATAGGCTTCCTTTTAAACCAGCTGGATCTTGTGTGGACTCAGTTTCCAAAGGTCCCCATGGTTTGGATTGCTCTGGGAAAGCGCTATCTACATAGTGATATCCTTCTGACCAAACTTAATTTTAGGAATTCACTTCAGTAAAACTCTTCAGTCCAGAGAGTCATTTGATTGCCATCCCATGTCAACTCAATAAAAAAGGAGTGGGATTTTTAATACTGAGCAAATAGGAAGATGCACATCCAGTATGGTTGACAGAATGACATCGACCTTGGAGAATAGTTGCTACTTATATTTTCTGTAGCAAGATTCAGGATGCACTTCAAAACATAGTAATTAGGATAGATTAAAAATTTTAATACAACATTTTAAAACTAAAAAATAAATGCTTCCAATTCATGACAGATGAAGTATCAGTCTCTGGCCATAAAGGAAATACAAATCAAAACAATGCTGAAACTCCCTCTCATCCTAGTTAGAATGTACAACAGAGGTCAAATTCTAATCTGGTCTTATTGAGTGAGCCTGAGTGGTAACTAATCTTTACATTAGCAAATGCATACTTTTTTTTTGTCTGTCTTGGGGCCTGAACTCTGGGCCTGGGCGCTGTCCCTCAGCTCTTCAGCTCAAGGCTAGCACTCTACCACTTGAGCCACAGCACCACTTCCAGCTTTTTCTGCTTATGTGGTGCTGAGGAATCAAACCCAGGGCCATGTATGCAAGGCAAGCGCTCTACCACTGAGCTACCTTTCCATCCCCACAAATACATACTTTTGAAAACCCATTTTACACAGTCTTTTGAGCACCTTCACCTTTGGGGAGGTGACCAGGCTCTTCATTCTTCACATAAGCCCTGATAGCTGTCTCATTTACATTTCCACTGATCTCCCTGTGTCCCTCTGATATTTATTAAAATATGAAATACAACAAGAAAAGGAAAAGATTATCCTGCTTCCTGCCATGCAAGATGGGACGTAGCAGGCCAAGGTTAAATGCAGCATTTGGTTTTTTAAGCTTCTCTAATGTATAGGTGTGGAAAAGCAATCTGAGGCCAGAGCGTCTAGCAGTGACACTGTGAGGATAAAAACTTGACTTTAATTTGGACTCTCTGGCTAAGATAAAATCTGCTGCCGCTATCATTACCCCACTTATGTTTGTCCCCTACTCTCTTGCCACTCTGCCATCCAGCTGAGTGGGAAGAAATTCGCCTGACCTTGAAGAATGCTCAGAGAATCTTTAAGATGATCATATTTTTCAATAGCTAATGCAATTCCAGACACCCACCAACATTCAGATCACAGAAGCATGAACCTAAAAACGACTTTAGAACTTAACATTGATGCAGATATGATGTAGATGAAGACGTAGAAGAGGGCCTTCAGCCTTCTTCTTCCTCAGATACCATGACTGGGATCCAAGCAGGCCTAGTCCATCTCCAGGCCATTCAGAATGGAAGATGCATGCCTTAGGACTTTTACTGAATGCCTGGGAAGTCCCCAGTTCAAATACAACCTCCCAAAGAACATTCTTGGGAGCCAAGAATTTCAAGGACAGTAACAAGGAGGTATTTATTTTACTGTTCTTGTATAAAGGGTTTTTTTTCCAAGGTCAAATTTAAGCACTGAAATCAAAAATGGTTGGCTATGTTTGCTTTTTTCCTACTCAGGAATGATTATATCATGTCTTTTTTTTTCCTCCACAGTTTCTTGTATTTATTGCTTCCAATTTGCTTGTTTCTAGCATACTTTAGATTTCTCATTTTCCCATCCTAGTCCAGTCTGTGATAGAGGGGTTAGAAGTCCATCCAGATGGGGTAGATGTCCATCTAAAATCCAAGATCTAAATTCAGTCTTTAAGAGCTTTTTATCTAAAACACTTGCTGTTTCCATGAATTCGGTCTTGGGTTTTACAGCCACATCCACTGACTTACACTGCCTGCTTGGCGCCCATGCTTGTATTTTCTGCTTAGAACACCTTTTTCCTGGGAAAGATTAAGGTACACATGGGCAGATCTTGAGTCTCAATGGAGAATCTATAGACAGATTGGCCAGGACCAGCCTCTGGTGTCCATTCAGGATCCTTAGGCCTTTCTATACCCTCAAGAGAGCAAAACTAATGAGCAAAGTTATTCTGCTACCTGAGCTTCTCAGAAGGAGTAATACTTCAGATTTAAGCCTGTCTTGAAACAACCTGGTTGGAAAAATGCAATCATTTCATGGAATTGGGTAAAAGAGTGAAATAAAATTATACTACGATTTTACCTGACAAGAGCTATTTGGAGATTTTTTTTTAAATTTTCTGTCAAAAGTGTTACTAACTGGGGCTGGGAAGGTGGCTCAGTGGTAGAGTGCTTGTCTTACATGCATGAGGCCCTGGGTTCTATTCCTCAGCACGACATAAACAGAAAAAGCTGGAAGTGGTGTTGTGGCTCAAGTGGTAGAGCACTAGCCTTGAGCTGAAGAGCTGAGGGACAGTGCCAGGGCCCAGAGTTCAGGCCCCACGACCGACAGAAAATAAAAGTGTTACTAACCACCAGCAGCACTATTATTTTTTGTTTTCATGTTGAGAATGACCTCACCTAAAATATACCATCGTAGTCTACTTTCATTTACTATTTTTTTTCTGAAGACTTGATGGTATCTGTATAGATGTAGTAATAATTGTTTTCCTTGAAAAAAGTTTTAAGCAAAAGAGCGTTCTGAATTGTTTTCCCTTACACCTACATTGCACAGTTCTAAATGAATATCTCATATGGATTTTGAATAATGTGAGAAGATGAAGCCTGAATGAAGATGGAGCTATCATATGTGGATGATCATTTAGTTGATCTTTATTCCCTTCATAATTTTCAAACAAAAACACTTTTTTTCTAGTCCCTAATGGTCATTACCTTTGAGAGTAAAATATTGCTGCAGTTCCTTTTAAATAGTTCTTTTTTAAAAGTTCAAGCGTTCTATGCGTTGCAAATTTGAAAACCCTGCAGCTAATGGTGGAACAATTTAAAGCCATGAAATTCTCCATGTCCTTTACATGTGCCTTACAAGTAAATGAAAAGGACCTTTATATCTATTGATGTAGACAATAAAAATTAATCCTAAGTCTATTCCTTCGTTGAAAAAAATTGTACCAACTCACTCCTTTGGTCATCTATAAAATCCATAGAAGTTGGTGTAGTACCGACTCTATGCTTAAATATACTCCAAATATATTTATTATGTTTGTAAATTAAAACCCTAAACAGAGAAAAAATTAGAATATTTTCTCATGGTTATACAGAAAGTAAGGCAGCTCTGAGCCTTCATTTTCAAAACAAAACAAAACAAACTAGCTCCTAGATTTCCATGGAAAGTAGCTCAAGGAGGTTTTGCAACTGCTAAGATGCTGTCATTATTCAGGGAAGATTGATGAAGCCATAGCTCTCAGGTGTATTTTTCTTAATGAGAGAGAATGGTGGTCTAGATGCAATTGGGGTCACATCTAAGTAACATTCTTTCCAAGGCATTTGTTCCTTTTGGTAATTTTACCTATTTTGTTCCTTGGGAAAGAGAAAGTGTTTAATCACATGGTACATAGACATATCTAATTTAACTGTTCTTTTTTTTTTAACTGTTTTTTTTTTTCAATGCTAGTACTGGAGCTTGAACTCAGGACCTCTCACTCTCTTTTGGCTTTTTTACTTAAGGCTGGTACTCTAGCACTTGAATCATACCCTGCTTCTGGCTTTTTGCTGGTTAATGAGAGATAAGAATCTCATGAACTTTTGTGCTCTGGATTGGCTTTAAAGCACAATCCTCATATCTCAGTGTCTCCAGTAGCTGGGACTACAAGTGTGGGATGGCAGAATCTAGCTAATTTAATTGTTCTTCAAGAGCATTAAAGTCATTCTTTGGCATAATTAGTTGAATTCCAGATACTGAAAACACTAGGGTGCTATAATCATTCATTTTTGTATGTTTGATTCTGCCTGCCCTTTTATTAGATACCTAGTGTCCAGTGAAGATGCTTTTAGCTTGTGCTCACTTCAGTGACAGGTCACAAGCATTAGATTGTCTTGTCTTTGTAAGATTTGTAAAAATACATTTCAAACCAGACTTGGGGAAAAAATGTTCAAGTTGAAAGTTGCCCTGGCTCAAGTGCCCAGAAAAAACAATTGCCCTGTAACCCAAATGTCTTCATCTCTAGGAAGTCTTTGGGCTGTTTGGACAATCCAAGTTCAAAGAGATAAAAAACAAAACAGAACAAAACTATGGAACAGCTAATAAAGCTAGTGCTAAAATATGAAGTTTTAGATCACCTGCCTTTTGTGTGTGTACCAATCTGTCTTGGTTTTATTTATTTATTTTTGGTTTAGCATAAATGCCATCTCTACTGTTATCAGTGGGTTGGGGAGGGAAAAGAATGGGGCTGAGCTGGCATTGTCGTGAGTATATTAAGGGCTCACTCTGTTGGACATTATCAGTGTCCTCCAAGCACACTAAATCAAACATTATTATGTAAGTCAAAGAATGTATGGTTTGACTGAACCATTCACTTCTAGATCCGATGTGTTAACATCAGTCATTTGATTTGGAAGTTGATTTATTTTAAACACATCTAAGGATGGTTTTCTGAAGCTTAGTTATATATTCTTGAATGCTTCTCTCCATTCAACACGAGTAGGTTAGCCTGTGGTTAACCTGGTATAGCTATTTTTAATGTCCTCAGCTTCACAATAATAAAGAAAATGCATTAGCTATTTTGTTATTTTTATGAAGATGCATATTTGTTGAGGCTCTGGGCATGTATTTAGAGTACTTGTTAGACTGTGGAGTGATGGTTGATACCTGGGACATAAGACCAGGACTAAATTTCTTTGCCCTCTTAACCCTAGAGAGTCTTTAGAAAAATAAAAACAAAAGAGCAGAAAGTACTCAAGGTAAGACACTGTTGTATTCATAATACAGAGAAATAACCATCATGGCCTGGCGAACACTGGATGCAGTTCTCCGAGGGGCTACAAAAGTGTGCTAGTAATAATTTTAATTGGATGCTATCTTTGCTGCCTTCAAAAAAGTATCATAAAATGGAATTATTACGGGCTACAAGTACACTTGCAGTGCGGGGCCTGGCACAGAGGGGAGGGAGAGCATTTATCCTTCGGAGGGCGACATCAATGGGCTTCCATTTGTTTCGTTTACATGCATCCCCAGCCGCCTACCACTTGCTTCCTCGTCCCTAAGCCTGAGATCAATTGGAATTAGACACTGTGGAACTGGATGCTCGATTCTGCCGGGCTCCCTCTGCCTTGGGGAATAGCACACTCTCAGAGCCAGGTGCTCTGTGCTCCGGGGAGGGATTGGAGAACCTACCTGGAGCGGGTTGGGAGGCGAGAGCGGCGATGGAAGGCCATGCCCTGGCGACTGACTGGCTTTCTGAGCGGGGCTTGAGCTCTGCCGCGTTGGAGAGGCCTGGTTCTGGCTCTGGGGTTGGTGCTGCTGGGGCTGAGGAGTTTGCTGGAGCTGAGCTGGAGGGGCTGGCAGCTTCTGGGAGGCAGGCGGTGGCTGCTGGGGCGGGGCCGGCTGAGGCTGGGGCTGCTGGGGCTGCGAGGGCGCCTGTGGGCCCGGCTGCGGATGCTGGCTGGGTGGTGGTGGAGGCGGCTGCTGCTGTTGCTGGAGCTGCTGGAGCTGCTGGAGCTGTTGCAGTTGGGAGTTCAGGGATGAGGTAGCTACAAGGAAAGAAAGCGTGGAATCAAACAGACATGACAGAACATCTGGCTGTGTGTCTCTGATGACTGACCTGTGCCAGCTAAAGATCTGCTCTAGGAAACGTTGACTCTTTCTCGCAGAGGCTGTTGGGTACGGAAGAGGATCGTAAAATCCTGGGAGCTAAACAAAAATCACTTCTGATGGGAAAAAGTGTCTACCCTGAGACCAGAATGTAACGCATCAGACATTTCTCATCAAGGTAGTGAGCATTACTTAAAAAAAAAAAAAGCAGCATTACTTTTTAAAATGGAGTGTACAAGGGAGAGAGATTATTTTTAAGTACTTTCTCCATCTCTTCCTTTCCATACTACTTGCAAAATACACTCCAGCTTTCAAGATTTGATTTAGATTTTCAAAGTTCAACGAGTTTAATTCTTTTGGTAAATGCATGACTGGAGTTCAGAACAGAACACAAAATTGTCATCTCCTTTCATCAATGCCATTAAGGGGATCATTTTCACTTACTGCTCAGGGTTTCTAAGACATCTTAGTTTCTACAATGTGTGTGTGTGTGTGTGTGTGTGTGTGTGTGTGTGTGTGTGTGTGCGCGCGCGCGCGCTCACGCTCATGAGTGTTAGTACACACTTCTCAGTTTTGTAGAGCCCAGTGCTTACACTTAGTATTTTATTTACCTGTTGATCAAGGACACAGAGCTTCAAAATGGAAGAGATTTGGGTAGGTGACAGAACACTGCACAGTGTGGTGACTAGACACAGTACCACCTTAAGAAGGGTAGGAACTGAGAACAAAAGCATGTTTAAAGTCATTCCTGTTATCTGGGTGTCAATGGCACATGTCTGTAACTCTAGCTACTCAGTAGGCTGAGAATTGAGGATCATGGTTCAAAACCAGCCTCGGCAGGGAAGTCCACAAGACTCTTATCTCCAATTAACTATCAAAAAGCCAGAAAGTGGAGGTATGATTCACGTGAAAGAGCACTAGGCTTGAGCAAAAAAAGCTCAAGGATATTCAGTGTGTAACTGAGAAAGAGATGATGGAGTCTGAAGCTGGGCTTGGTTTCCAGCTACCTGGAGCGGAGTCACATGCTGAGACATTGCTGTGCAGGGATTGAAGTTACCTCCAGCTTTTCTACTTCCTCCCCACGGCAATTCCTGCCACTACCTGCTGGCTCCCTGAATTGTCCCCAGGCTACCAACACGGAGGCAGAGACCTCTGCCTGAGTCACATTGCCTGAGCATTTGACCTTCAGGAGACTTTCCCTCTACTGTGAGTAGGGGACCCAAATGATTTGTCCAAGACATTGCTCAGCTGGGCCCAGCCTAGTGGGAGAAGCAAATGCATAAACAAGTATAGTGTAACCTGCTGCTTGTGCACCAAACTGAGCATTGATGATAGCACCCAATACTCTGTGTCACTAGGGGCCCAGGGAAAACAAGCACTTCATGTCCGGTAATCCCTGTAATGCACAATGATTCTGTGAGTTATTAATCTCACTTCACAGATGAGGAAACCAAGGCTGAGGAAAGTAAATTCCCTGCTGAAAGTCTTGTGGGAGGTAAATAATAATAATAATAATAATAATAATAATAATAATAATAATAATAATAAAGCTCAAGGATACTGCCCAGGCCCTGAGTTCAAGCCTCAGGACTGGTACACACAAACAAAAAGATTTTCCTTTTGTGTGAAAGGCAAGAGTTAGGTGTGAAACTACAGACTGACATATTGTTCTCATCTGTCAGGGTAGCACAGAATGATTCTGCAGCAAGAATCCAAAGCATCATTACAGACAAAAACCAAGCCCAGGTCCTTCTTTACCTTAATCTCAGTCTAAAAAATCTCTTTAACAAATCCATGGATAAATACTTACAAAGATAAATACTTAATCTAGAAGGCTTGGCTGCAAAGTTTTCTTGTGTCTCTTACTTAGAATTAGTGAAAAATTACAAAGGCAATGAATTCCCATTTACAACATTAAACTAAATGTCTTTCTCTCTTTCTCTCCCTCTCTTTCTTCTTTCTTTCTCCTTCTTTCTTTCTCTTTCTTTCTTTCTTTCTTTCTTTCTTTCTTTCTTTCTTTCTTTCTTTCTTTCTCTTTCATTCTTTCTTTCCTTCTTTTGCCAATCCTGAGACTTGAACTCAGGGCCTAGGTGCTGTCCCTGAGCCTCTTTGTGCTCAAGACTTACCCTCTTCACTTGAGCCTCAGTGCTACTCCCAAGTTTTTTGTATAGTAGATTGGAGCTAACAGTCTCATGGACTGCCTGGTCTGGCTTTGAACCCTGACCTTCAGATCTTAGCCTCCTAAGCAACTAAGATTATAGGTGTGAGCTACTGGCTCCCAGTTTAAACGTATTTTTTTTTTTTTTTACATTTAATTTGCAACCTTAAATCTTTGTTTTAAGAACTACTCATTTTCTCAATCCATTATGAAACAGCCTGTGATATACCTGCTTTTGCACAGATAGATACACGAAAAACATGTATGTGTTGAACCAGATATGAAGAACTTCTTGAGAATTTTCTCTTTTTGCTGGGGTGGGGGGGTGGGGGAGGTCCGGTCACGGGACCTGAACTCTGGGCCTGGGCACTATCCCTCAGCTCTTCAGCTCAAGGCTAGTGCTCTACCACTTGAGCCACAGCACCACTTCTGGCTTTTTTCTTTTTGCTTATGTGGTGCTGAGGAATCGAACCCAGGGCCTCATGCAGGCAAGGCAAGCACTCTACCACTGAGCCACCTTCCAAGCCCAAGAATTTTCTCTTTAAGAAAGTTAACCAGTGGTTATTTTTGTAAAGATAGGAAATATTTTGTAAGATTTATAGAATGCTAGGTAGGCACTGGTACTATGCCAGGAAGTATGTAGGATTTAAGAAGAAGACAAGAGATTTTATCTTTCTTGTTGTTCTTTTTAATGTACTATGTGGATTTTTTTGTTTCTTTGTATGTTCTTCCCTCATGGTATAACCCCTGTTGTCACTGTATTTGATTCCTGTGTCCTGCATCTTGTATACACATTTTTCAATTTGAGGAGGGGGAAGGGAAATAACAAAATGCTGAAATAAGGATACAGAATGACCCATTGCAACAACGAGATATACAAGACACTAGGTTGAAAATGAACTTTACAACTTTGGGGGGGTGGGGGTGGGGGATGGGGATAGAGTTGGGTTGGGGGGCAGAAAGGGATGGCAGGGGAAAAACAAAGGAGGGGTAACAATGCTTTATAGGAAATGGACTCATTACCTTGCTCATGTAACTGTAATCCCTCTGTACAGTATCTTTACAATAAAAAATATATATTTAAAATAAAAAAGAGGAGATGTAATACTGTTTTCAACCAGATTGCAGTCTGTTTGAGGAAAGTAATATTAATTCACAAAGAACATGTTGGAGGTATCTGTTACAGATCTTGCTAAGAAAAGATGCTAGTGATTATCTGTTTGTAGATGAAGAGGTTGACATTGTAAAACTGACTTTAGGGCCAGGAGTTAGAGGTCCTTGGTCAGCTAGAGAGACCAAGAGCACATTCATAGTGACACTTCTGAAGGAGAATGTTAAGAATGAACTAAGGTTCTAGGAAGATTTCAATGAGTCCTAAACCACAGAGAACACAGAGAGCCTATGAGATGAAAATGATAAAAAGATGGATTCTCCCAGTTACCGTTCTGTGGTTAAGTCAGATCTCATACTTCTAATGTAGGTTTGTTGCAAGGAAGATGTAGCTGCATTGGTGAAATGATTCTGTGCCCATTCTGAGGGATAGCACATTCCAGTTCTGTGATTCCAGGATACCCACTGGGGCCACAATGGGCCAGTTTGACAGCAAGTCTGCATTGGGCCACAGAATCATGTGTGATCTGTGGATACAGCCAACGGTGTGTCCTTCCTTGAGTGTAAACCCTGGAAGCTGGGTCCTGTGATATGACTCTAGAAGTGGATGATGGCCAGAAATTACCCAGTCATCCTCCCTGTTACCAGAACTTTGAAAGGCAGATCTACTTTATCATTTCCCCTCCTTCACATTTACAAAATCACATTTGATTGATGATCAGAGAACCAGTCTCCATTTTGGCTTCACAAGATCTCCTATAAGCTGGAGGCCTTGGAAAGGTAGAACCTGACCTCCCCCTTTTGGTGGAATTATAATCTTTGGGAATCTGATTGCACCTGCCTCTTGCCTTATTCAAATCAAGAATGAAATTCTATGCTTCCATCAGAAAGAATGACACTGACCCGTGGAGGGGAAGGAGAAAAACAAATCGTTTAAATAGGGATACAGGTGGACCCATTGCAACAATGAGATGTACAAGTCGTTATGTCGAAAACGAACTTTACAACTTTGGTGTGTGTGTGGGAGAGCGGATTGGGTGGGGGGTCAGGGGGAGGATAGGAAGGGATGGGAAGGGGAAACAAAGGAGGAGGCTACAGTGCTTGATAAGAACTGTACTCATTATCTTGCCCATGTAATTGTACCCCCTCTGTACAGTATTTTCACAATAAAAAAAAAAAGAATGACACTGACCCACTTGTTAGGAAATGGAAAAACTTGGAAAAAATTATATTATATTAAGTGAAGTAAGCCAGGCCCCCAAAAAACATAGGTCCCATGGTTTCCTTTATTTGCAGTAACTAGCATATGTCTAGGACAAGCAGAAAAGCTCAAAAGCTATGTACATACAACCATATATGATGATGTTAAGTAAAGTAAAATGAACCCCAAGATAGAGACTCAAGTGGTTTTTATCTTTCTTGCAGTTTTTTTGGGGAGTCCAGTTGTGGGGCCTGAACTCTG
Organism: Dipodomys merriami; assembly: GCF_024711535.1. Taxonomy (NCBI): domain Eukaryota; kingdom Metazoa; phylum Chordata; class Mammalia; order Rodentia; family Heteromyidae; genus Dipodomys; species Dipodomys merriami. Next base: position 3,647,708 of record NW_027202316.1, read on the forward strand.
GGCCTGGGTGCTGTCCCTCAGCTCTTCAGCTCAAGGCTAGCGCTCTACCACTTGAGCCACAGTGCCACTTCTGGCTTTTTTCTTTTTGCTTATGTGGTACTGAGGAATCGAACCCAGGGCCTCAGGCATGCAAGGCAAGTGCTCTACCACTGAGCCACCTTCCCAGCCCTCTTGCAGTTGTTTTTAATGTACTTATAATGTACCTTGTAATTTTTTTGTTTCTTTTGTATGTTCTTCCCCCATGGTATAACCCCTGTTGTCACTGTATTTGATGTCAGTGCCCTGAATATACATTTTTCTAATTTGGGGAGGGGAAGGGAAAAATAACAAAATGCTGAAATAAGGATACAGGATGACCCATAGTAACAATATGTACAAGACACTATGTTAAAAATGAACTTTACAACTTGGGTGGGGGAGGGAGGAGTTGGGGAGATGGGGAGGAAAGGGATGGTAGGGGAAAAACAAAGGAGGAGGTAGCATCGCTCAATAAGAAATGTACTCATTACCTTACTCATGTAACTGTAACCCCTCTGTACAGTATTTTTATAATAAAAATATATACCAAAAAAAGCCTGTCCGGGCTTCTTTCAAGTGGGGGCGCATATGCCAGCCTTTATGTTCATGGTTGACTGGAATACTATACTGTTTTGTTTGGGTTAGAAAAGCATTTATCTAAATCAGCACTTGGAAATAGGAAAGACTGGAGAATATTGGCAGACAAATATTGGCAGAAGAGTCAGTGCAACAGACCTGAACCTACTAATGAGGTAAGGTCCAAAAGGTGTCTTTGATGCTCTATGTCCAAGGGTTTGTGTAGCTTGGATATTTCTTTTCTGCAACAGTAGCTTGACTGGTAAGCATAAAAGTGCTTTGAATTATCTAAAATAATTTGTAAGAAAAAAATGGAAAAGAAAATATATTCAGGTATGTGGTTGATGTGAAGAAAAGCAGAAAGGAATGTATAAGAATGTAACTCTCATCTAAAAAAAGCTCCCAAACTCCCACATCCAACAAACCATCAAAGCTTTCTACCCAATAATATGAGAATGAAAGCAAAACCTGAGAAAATGGGGTGTCTTCTAAGTGACTCATTTTCTAAAGATTAATGAAATGTAGACATAGAAAACAAAAAAAAAATAAAGCTAGGAAGGTTCAAGGGCATATGTGAACTACAAAGAATGTTTGTGGATAACACAATGCTTGTTGGGGTAAGGATGAAAGACTTTGCTCTCTTCCCTGGTATCTATGTCTTATTATGCCTGTTCCTCTATGTCTGCTCACTATACACAGCAAAGGCCAATGTGAAATGTGATATTCAAACTACAGTCATAGGAGCTATGAAAGAAGATGAGAGGTAAAGCAATACATTTTGTAAATATAAATACAATTTTGCAAAGGAAATAGAAAGCAAAATTCTATCAAATTTGGAATTTCTTAGAGAGAAGCATGCTAAAAAAATCACCAGTGCCTTGAAACTTCCCAAATAAATAGGAATCAAGAGCCTTGCATTTCCCTATCTGTTCACTTCCACATTTCAGCTATGAATTAGAAGCCATTTCTTATTTTTAATGTTTAAGGTTTCTTCAGTAAACTCCACTCTTAAATAGTGCCATACTGATATTAATCCTATAATACTGATAGAGATATCAGTGTTCTATTGGATGGAATTTATGTAATATTACTTCCAAAACAGGGAGATTGGAAGTCTATAGTGATTTGTATATTGTGGGGGATTGGTTGCAAGTTCCAGAAACAGGTATCAAAATATATAGATGCTCAAGTTGCCCATATAAAATAGTTATATATAATCCATGTGAAACCTTCTGCATATTTTACATCATCTCTAGGTTACATTTTTTTTTCAAATACCAGGATTTGAATTTAGCACCCTGAGCTTCATAGGCTTTCTTGCTCATGGTTAGCACTCTGGCACTTGTGTCATGCCTCCAGACCAGCCTTTTACTGGTTAATTGAAGATGGAATCTGTTGTATTTCTCTGGGCTGGCTTCTAACTGTAATCCCCAGATCTCTGTCTCCTGGCAGCTAGGATTTCAGCTATGAGGCACCAGGGCCTGGCTTCTAGATGACTTCTGATAACTTATACTATGTGAAGGCAATACAGGTAGATATATAGGGCATAATGATAAGAAAAATAATGTAGAATTCATCACTGCATAGTCTCTACAAATTCAATGTGATACCTACCAATATCCCAATCTCATTCTTCAAGGAAGTAGAAGAAGCAATCCAAAAATTCATATGGAACAATAAAAGACGCCAAATAGCAAAAACAATCCTTAGCAGAAAGAACTGTGCTGGAGGAATATCAATGCCAAATTTCAAACTCTACTACAAAACCATAGTAATCAAAACAGCTTGGTACTGGCACAAGAACAGACCTAAAGATCAATGGAATAGAAATGAACTCACAGACCTATAGTCACCTAATCTTCAATAAGGGAGCTAAAAAATAGAATGGAAGAAAGGCAGCCTCTTCAGTAAATGGTGCTGGCAAAATTGGATTAACACTTGTAGAAAACTAAAGCTAGATCCTCATATATTACTCTGCACCAGAATCAATTCCAAATGGCTCAAAGACCTTAAAATCAAAGCAGACACCCTGAAAACATTACAGGAAGGAATAGGAGAAACTCTAGGGTTCCTTGGCACAGTCCAAGATTTTCTTAATAAAGACCCAGAAACACAACAGATCAAAAAAAGGTTAGACAAATGGAATTGCATGAAGCTGCAGAGCTTCTGCATGGCAGAGGACAAAGCAAGCAAGATCAATAGAAAGCCCACGGATTGGGAGAAAATCTTCACTAGTCATACAACAGATAAGGGTCTCATATCTAAACCATACTTAGAACTCAAAAAATTAAATCCCCCAACAACAAATCCTCATAGAAACAACTGCCTGATTAATAAGTGGGCTAAAGACTAAGAGAGACTTCTTTAAAGAGGAAATAAGAATGGCCAATAGACACATGAAGAAATGCTCAGCTTCTGTATTCATAAAAGAAATGAAAACAACATCTATAAGCAAAATCTAATAATAGCAGTTATTGGAAGTGATGTGGCAGAAGGGAACCCTACTGCATTGTTGGTGGGAGTGTAAACTTGTTCAACCACTCTGGAATGCAGTATGGATGTTCCTCAAAAGATTCCACATAGAGCTCCCCTATGATACAGCAATCCCACTTTTAGGCATTTACCCAAATGATCACAAACAAGACCACACTAAAGCTACCAGCACAACTATGTTTATTGCAGCATTATTCACCATAGCTAAGATATGGAACCAACCCAGATGCCCCTCAGTAGAAGAGTGGATCAAGAAAATGTGGTATATATGTAATGGAATTCTATGCCTCCATCAGAAAGAATGACATTGCCCCATTTGTTAGGAAATGGAAATACTTGGAAAAATTATATTAAGTGAAGTAAGTGAAGTAAGCCAGACCCAAAGAAACATAAGTCCATGGTTTCCCTTATCTGCAATAACTAGTATATGTCTAGGACAAGCAGAAGAGGTCAAAAGCTATGTACATATGACCATATATGATGATGCTAAACAAAATCAAGCCCAAGATAGGGACACAAGAGATTTTATCTTTCTTGCTCTTCTTTTTAATGTACTTATAATGTACTATGTGGGTTTTTTTTGTTTTTGTTTTTGTATGCTCTTCCCCCATGGTATAACCCCTGTTGTCACCTGTATTTGATTCCAGTGCCCTGAATCTTGTATATACATTTTTCTAATTTGGGGAGGGGAAGAGAAATAATAAAATGCTGAAATAAGGATACAGGATGACCCATTGTAACAATGAGATGTACAAGCCACTATGTTGAAAATGAACTTTACAACTTGGTTGGGGTGGGGGGAGGAAGGAGTTAGTGAGGTGGGGAGGAAAGGGATTGTAGGGGAAAAACAAAGAAGGGGTAACAATACTTGATAGGAAATGGACTCATTACCTTGCTCATGTAACTGTAACCCCTCTGTACAGTATCTTTACAATAAAAAATATATATGGAGTGAGAGTGAGAGAGAGAGAGAGAGAGAGAGAGACCCCACTTCAGTATTTTCTCAAGCTTTTCAAAATTGGCCTATATGAGCACAGTTGGGAAAGTGGTGGATGGAGTTCAAAAGCCTGATAGATAGGAACAACAACCTCTTATTCATTAGTGATGTTTACACAGCTCTAGGCATGTCTGTAGACAAATAGGACCAATCAGAAGTGGGAACAAAGCACAAAACCAGAAAAAACCTTTCTATGGCAAAAAGGAATGAGCCAAAAGCCTGCTTCTAAAAGCCAACCAGCCTCACCAAGGGCACGTGTTCTAATTGTGCAACAGAAAGTAATGTAACTTAGTTGACATTTGGGGAAGAGTGTATATCCCATAGGACTCAACTAATGAGGAACTGAGGAAGGAATTTGTCACTTGTAATTTTTCAGGGCATGCCTGCCCATCAGATACCTAATCTTGCAAGGCTTGCACTAAGGTCTCTATTTGCTGCACATCTTGTCTCAAAGTCCACCCTTTGAGCTTGGACAGGTGAGTGTATTCTCCACATTTCTGGGAAATTAGCTGCTATTATTGGCAATGGTCAGACACTAGAAAAATCCATGCTACCTCAAAGATGATGAGGTGTGATCATCTCACATATGGTCAGTCAGTGCCCAAAATACTGCCTCTCATGTCCTTAGTCTGTCCTTTTTTTTTCTTTTGTATTTAGGAGAAAGATCTAAGGAGGTCTTAAAACACCTAGGGGAAATAAAGAAAAAATTTCCAATGACAACATCCTTACAAATCTCTACCCATAGCCTGAGCCACACAAACCTCTTTCTTACTTTGGTTGTTTCTGTAAATCCTAGCATCCTATATCAATTGTAGACCAGAATTACCAAGGGAGCTTGTTAGGAAAGAAAGTTCCAGAGAACAGGGAAAAATCTGCATTCTACAGAACTGTCCCATGGGGTGGGAGCCATTGCCCCTGGGGCTTCTAACAGCTCCTGCTGAATCACTGTAAGTGAAGGGAGGGGCAAGCTTTTCCCTTGACCTTCCACAGGGCAGTCTGCTATCCATTTTCCTCCATATAGGAGCAGACTTCACTTAAGCGACTCGTTTTGTCATTAGGAAAAAAATGTAAAGAAAGAAAAACAGGCTACTGGAAATCAGGCGTTGTTTAGTGCTTTCTTTTGGAAATGCACCAACCATAACTGCCTTTGTTGGCGTGTTGGGGAACATACTACAGGGCACATTCAACAAGGGCTAAATCTAAGAGATCTCAGATGTTTGATTACATAGAGAAGGTACAGAGTGAAGAATTATCGGTCAAGAGAAGCAGAGTGAAGAAGCTGCATCTGTCCATTGGTGTCAAAGAAGATCAAGATTATGAGGGTTAAATGCCCCCCGAGTCTTAGACAGGTTTGCCAGAGTCTCTCTATGGAAAGCTGACCTTTCCACCCTTTCCATCTGCAGAATAGCCCAGGGCTACTCCCAAAATCTCAGAAAAATTATGGTAAGTACATCCTCCACAGAAATAAAAAAAATGTGTGAAGAAGAATTAGGATCTCAAAAGCAGGCGTGGGTATCCCCCAAATGAGGTTCTTCTCTTCTTACTGTGAAGAAGCCAGCCCATCCACAGTCTCGCTCCAGTGCACTGAGCTCTTCAACACTCTCCAACTCATCAGAACATTCTTCAAGTTCTTACTGAGTGCTAACCAACATGAAAGACACGAGTGACCTACACTTAGGTAATTCCTGCCTAGAATTGCAGAACACTGAAGACAAAGATATTTTAAAATCCTCAAGAATTCTGTGGAGAAAAGAAATATTGATCTATGAAGAAGTGTGCATCATACTGGGGCACTACCATGTAAATTGCCTTTCATTGGTAGAAGTATGGCTAAAAACAAAAGAGCAATACCTTCAGGGTTCAGTGGGAAGCATCTTTCATCAGGAATTCTACTGCTAGCTAAACTATCTGGCAAAAACAAAAGCAAAGCTTAACAGCAAAAAAACCACAAGGGCAATGTAAGGCCTATTTTGGAGATTACCAAGACTTAGATATCTCTTTTTTCTTTGGCAGTTGAGTAGAACATTTGGCAAAATGAAATCAGGAACTAACTGTGAGAAAGGAAGACCAAAGGCCTGGAATCTATTTCTTAGCCAGGAGAGCTTCTTGAAGGAGCCCCCACTCTGACAGCTGCCAGAAGTTCTAGATAGCAGCCTGTTCAGTCAGCATATTATGACTCTAGGTGAAAGTTTAGGGAAAAAAAGAGAGAGTTTCAAATGATAAGATCATTGACCTTTGGAAGGCATTTGAGAATATGCAAAGAAAGACCTAGAAACTTTAGAGAAAACAAAATCTATCTGGGAAAGTCACAACCTACATATAAAGCAATTGTTTCGACTTAGGGCAAGAAATCATCAAGCCTCAAGAAGAAAATGGAATGGATTTAAGGCTAAAGAAGAAGGAAAAGATGAAAAGGCAGTGGCCATGGACTAGGGCAGGAAACAGGAGACTTCAGGCAAGACAAACAATAGTATTCTTGGCTTCAAACTGAGATTCTCAGGTCTCAGACTCTTGAATAGCTCAGATTACAGGTATGAACCGCTGGAACCTGGGCATGTGGTTACATTTTTGTTTTTAAACTATACTTTTTGTTTATTGAACATGATATTTTAGGGACTTTTTTCCTTCTTTCATTAAAGTAGAAGTACAGTCATGTTCACTAAAAAATAATGTTAAGAATCTGGGTGAAAGGAAGAAGTATGCTTATTTTATATTTTCATATTAATAACACAATAACATAATTTGCTTTTCATTTAGTAGACTTTTGAAGCATCAACATTTGTGTTTCATTTCAAATGAGGATTTTTTTCAGGAGAAAATATTACAGGCAATTCAGTGGCTGCCATGCCTGGTTTAAACACAACATTGTGTTCACTCAAATTTCTTTTAGGCTATAGACCCATGGGCCAGTGCTTATTTTCATGGTTGATTTCATCCATCCCCTCTGCCAGTGTGGGGATTATTCCCTATAGCTACTCTCCAGTGATCTGTCGGGTCAGATTAAAAAAACGCAAGTGACACAGATGTGTTGGCTGATTCCTTAGGAGTGTAGAGCAAGAGATTTCTTTTTAAGAATGACGATGTTCTTCTGTTCTTCGTTTCCCTGATAGCACCAAAATCCTTTCTTATTTGGGATGAACCTTAAACTCCCTAAGTAGGCAACTTAGTTTTTTTCTCTAGACTTCCTCTTCCCCTTCCCCTTTTCCTTCTTCTCCTCCTCCTCCTCCTCCTCCTCCTCCTCCTCCTCCTCCTCCTCCTCCTCCTCCTCCTCCTCCTCCTCCTCCTCCTCCTCCTCCTCCTCCTCCTCCTCCTCTTCCTCCTCCTCCTCCTCCTCCTCCTCCTCCTCCTTCCTCCTCCTCCTTCCTCCTTCTCCTCCTCCTCCTCCTCCTCCTCCTCCTCCTCCTCCTTCTTTGTTTGCTTGTTTGTAAAGGGTGGAGTACGTATGTCCTCCCACTTCACAGGAGAAAAAATCTAAGACCTGAATCTAGGCCACATGTATCCTAGTTTTGCTTGGCCATCACCATAAATAATAATATTTATTTTCTGTTTCCTTCTTTCCTCCCTTCCCTCCCTTCCTTCCCTTCCCTCCCCTCCCTCCCTCCCTCCTCTCTCCCTCCCTCCATCCTTTCCTTCCTTCCTTTCTTCCTTCCTTCCTTCCTTCTTTCCTCTCTCCCTCCCTCTCTCCTTCCCTCCCTCCCTCTCTGCCTGCCTTCCGCCTTCCTTCCTTGCTTTTCCTTCCTTCCTTCTTTTTGGTCCAAGACTAAGACTTGAATACAGTATCTGAGCCTTTCATTCATTGGCTAGCATTCTACCAACAATAATATTTCTTTTAAACATTTGTTTTTTATATTTCAAGATAGAAGAACTAAAATAAACCCAGTATTCCCTTGATCATTGCCAGGACAGTGTGAGAAAGAAAGAGAAGTTGTGGTAGCTAGAAAGTGCCTATAGATCTATAAGTAAACACACTGGGTTGTATGCAAGTGGTTACAAATGAATTAGCTGAAGTATCATGGACTCTATGGAGAGCTTAAAATAGTACAATTCAAAGCCCAACAAAATAAGTGCCAGGAAATGGGTACTTGCAAGGGGTGGGGTCAAGGGGAAAGGAGTAGATGAATAAAGTGGGAAAAGGGGTAAAATGCAGGCAAGACTTTGTTGTATATACCTCAGAATTGAGAAAAATAAAGGAAGGGGTGGATGGAAGAGGGTGAATGGCTGACACAGACCAAGATGCCTTGTACACATTGCACACATTAGCTGCTTTGTTAAAGGGCAAAAACTTTAATACATAACCTAAAAATTAAGAAAAGTGAGGGAAGGGTGGGTTGGGAAGGGTGGGTGAGAAAGTTGGAAGGGATGACATTGATCAAAATGCATTATGTTCATAAACTACTTTGTTGAGTGGCAAGTCCTTTGTACAACTAATTAAAGATAATAAAAATATTTTTTAAAACAGAGAAGTTTTGAATACTGTGACTTAGAAGTAATACCTCTTTCCTCATCCCTTTCTCTTATCAATCATTGGCTTATAAGAGTCACATGGTACCACTCAAACACAAGGAGACACTAAGTGCTACCCTACCAACTTCAGAGATGAGAAGGGGAAGTTGGAAAAATATGGAGGATAGCCTGAATGGTCCTCATACAGCCCTCTCAGATAGTGTCCATATTTCCTTTCTATGTCCACTTCCCTTAGTTCAACCTCATTATGCCGGGCTGAATCTGCAACAGCCCATTAATTGGCCTCTATATCTTTCCTCTTGCATTTTCTTCCTCACTCATTGTATCAGTTATCCCCAAGCCATGTTGCAAGTTCTCAGCCGCCACTGTGATGGTTATTGCTCTCTATTTTCTAAGGAGATGTATGTTGGCTCCTACAGTCAGGAATCATGCAACGGTACTAGGCCTCAAATTGGGAAATAACTGGGCTCTGGTTCCAATCTACTTTTCCAGCTTCAGCCTAACCCTCCTGACAGCCCTCATTTCTAGCCCAGAATTAGAAGTTGGTGGTGCATGGCTGCACAGAACCTATGGACAGGGGCACCCCACCCCCACACTTAACAGAAACAGGACTCTCAAAAGCACTGGTGGCTCATGCCTGTAATCCTGGATACTCAGGAAGCTGAGATCTGAGGATCACAGTCTTCTGGCAGAAAAGTCTGTGAGACTTTCATTGCCAAAAAGCCAGAGGGGAGTTGTGGTTCAAGTGGTGTAGAGCACTAACTAGATTTGAACAAAAAATCTCAGGGATAGCATTCAGGCCCTGGGTTCAAGTCCTATGACTCTCTCTCTCTTTCTCTCTGTCTCTCTGTCTCTCTTTCTCTCTCAAACACACACACACACACACACACACACACACACACACACACACTTGGTGAATTGGTCGGCAGCATTGAAAAACATTAGGAGAGCTTCTACAAAGTAGGAATTGTGCGTTTTTCTTTAAGAAACCATCCAGAAGCAAATGGGATTGCATGAAATTGCAAAGCTTCTGCATGGCAAAGGACATAGCTAGCAAGATCAATAGAAAGCCTACGGATTGGGGGAGATTTTCACTAGCCATATAGCGGACAAGGGTCTCATATCTAAAATATGCCTGGAACTCAAAAAATTAAATCCCCAACAACAAATCTTCAAAGAAACAACTGCCCAATAAATAAGTGGGCTAAAGACTTAAAGAGAAACTTCTCTGAGGAGGAAAGAAGGATGGCCAATAGACACATGAAGAAATGCTTAACCTCCCTAGCCATAGAAGAAATGCAAATCAAAACAACATTGAGATACAACCTCACCCCAGTTAGAATGGCAAAAATCAAGAACTCTAATAACAACAGATACTGGAGGGGATGTGGACAGAAGGGAACCTTACTACATTGTTGGTGGGAGTGTAAACTTGTTCAACCACTTTGGAAAGCAGTATGGAGGTTCCTCAAAAGATTCCACATAGAGCTCCCCTATGACCCAGCAATCCCACTTTTGGGCATTTACCCAAATGATCACAAACAAGACCACATTAAAGCTACCAGCACAACCATGTTTATCACAGCATTATTCACCATAGCTAAGATATGGAACCAACCCAGATGCCCCTCAGTAGAAGAATGGATCAAGAAAATGTGGTATATATGCAATGGAATTCTATGCCTCCATCAGAAAGAATGACATTGCCCATTTGTTAGGAAATGGAAAGACTTGTAAAAAATTATATTAAGTGAAATAAGCCAGACCCAAAGAAACATAGGTCCCATGGTTTCCCTTCTTTGTAATAACTAGTATATGTCTGAGTCAAGCAGAAAAGGTCAGATAAGTTGATGTTAGTGGAGTGAACCCCAAGATAAATATTTAAATGTTTTTTTCTTTCATGCAATTGTTTCTAACATATTTATAAGATGGTTTCTTTGTTGCTTTGTATGTCCCTCCTCCATGGTATAACCCATGCTTTCACTGTATTTGATGTTAGTATAATTTGTGGAGGGGAAGGGAAAAAACAAATCGTTTAACTAGGGATACAGGTGGACCCATGGCAACAACGAGTTGTACAAGTCGTTATGTCGAAAAACAAACTTCACAACTTTGGTGGGTGGGGGAGGATTGGGTGGGGGGCGGGGGGAGGATGGGAAGGGATGGGAAGGGGAAACAAAGAGGAGGCAGCAATGCTTGATAAGAAATGTACTCGTTATCTTGCCCATGTAATTGTAACTCCTCTGTATGGTATTCTCACAATAAAAAAGAAAAAAAGAAAAGAAACCGTCCAGAAGGTTTACCATTTGTGGGGGAACTGGAGCTGAGTAGCCGCTGCCACCTCAGGTGGCACTGGTATAGGCAGCCAGAATGAATTGCTCTTCCCTGCCAGCTCATGAGGGGATGTCACATCGTGCCTTGCGCTACGGTTAATAATATGTTCCCCTCTGGTTGCTTCAGTTTTGCCAAATAGCTTCCTAAGAAAAGTAATTATTTTTCATTCAGGTTTCTGTTTCCATGTTTGGAAATATTCCTGCCTTTTCTCTCAACAACCTGCGTCTGGTAGAGGATAACGAAGTAGTTTGTAATCATCATGACAGAAAACTCTGATAAGCCATTTGTTAACTTTATGTATGTATGTATTTAGTGCTAAAGCATGGCACTCTACCACTAGGGCTCTACTTCTATATTAGACTATTTTATTTTTTTAATTAAAAATTATCTTTAAGTAGTCAGTTGTTAACTTTAGCTTCTTCTTACCTAATATGTGCCAAAGGCTTTTTCTGATTTGATTCACATGAGAAACCCTACCATGGGAGAATTCCTGAGATTAAACACACTTGGGTTTCTAGGTGACCACATGCAAATAAGGAGTCCTTTGAACATTTGTGGAGCTGCAATTGACTTTGGAGGAGGTTCTAGATTTATTTATTTAAAGAATCAAAGAGAAAATGACAAGCTTAGAAAGCCAGGGAAGATGGTCTGGATAAACAGAGAAGTACTTGGGGGTGGATCTGAGAGGGACAGATTAAGTCATAATCTTAGACGAGGGAAAAATGTCACGCCAACCCAGCCAGCCTGACCCAAATTCCATCTAATCTGGGTAGAAATACAATAGAGCAGATGGATTAAGAGGGTTAGAGTTGAAGGTCAAGTTTTAAGTATGTCTGGGCTGGCAGCATGTGAAAGGCAGCCAGGTGTAATGAATGTGTGGCCCGGTGAGTATGTGTTGGGAGAAGGACTGAGTGGCAATGTTGGCGCAGGGCAATCTGCCATGGGCAGGAGGCCACCTTCCCATGGACACACTCCACCGCTTGCCCTCAGCAAATGTGGGCTCCATTCATGAGAGACATTAAGCACAAGCACAGGAGGAATGGCACAAATTCCCAAGCATTGGCAGTAAAACAATACGCATAGAGCCTTTCTTCTTGTCATGAGTTGCACGTTAAATACCAGTTCTGAAAGGTTACAGAAAAGCTATCGAATTTTAGTTTTATAGCAGATAGCATCTCATAACTATCCACTATCTTATTTCATGAAGTTGTTCATTGTTGCTTGCCTGGGACAATGTCATAATTTATTCCCTCTCCCTCTCCCCTTCCACATCCTTCCCCTCCCCCTTCCCTTCCCTTATATTCCCTTCCCTTCCCTTCCTCTCCTCCACCTCCACTTCCTTCTTGTAGTGCTAGTCCTGGGGCTTGAACTCGGGGCCTGGGCACTGTCTCTACCCTATTTTTGTTCAAGGCTAGTACTCTACCACTTGAGCCACAGCTCTACTTCTGGCTTTCTGGTACATAATTGGAGAAAAGATTCTCACAGACTTTCCTGCCTCATGAACAGCTACTATAAGCATGAGCCACTGGCACCCTGCTACTATTTCTTTTAAAAGAGCTATTTAAGATAGTACGAGTAACTTAAAAAATCCTCATAGTAATCATCTTAGCTTTTTGTTCATAAATTATTAAGCCTGAAAAATACCATTGGCACAAAAGCTGAGTTTTATATACATCTTTACTTGTTCAGGCAATACAGATTTACAAAATGACTGCTATGTTGTAGACACTATGATTACTTCCAAGCAAAGTTGGGATAGCAAGGAAAAAGATGTTCACATTAGACAGGACTATTGTGTGGGATAGGGGACACTTTTTTTTTAAATTGGTTGTGGGGCCTGAACTCTGGGCCTGGGTGCTATCCCTCAGCTCTTCAGCTCTTCAGCTCTTCAGCCTTACCACTTGAGACACAGTGCCACTTCTGCCTTTTTCTGCTTATGTGCCTCATGCATGCGAGGCAATCACTCTACCACTGAGTCACCTTCCCAACCCGAGTGGACACTTTTTTTTTTAATCAACCATTAGCCAAGGCCAGCTGATTTCTACGTCTAGGCATGTGGGAGTCAGCTGATTCACATGCTACTGAGTAAGAGGATCCATTGGAAAATTTTGTTCTCTCAAATGCGCTGAAGATTTGGTAAAGTAACTTGGCAACTCTTACTTCTTTCTATTAAAAAGACTGACTTGCTGCCGAGGAGGGGGTCTGTGAGAGTCCTTCCTGCTATCTTGCTAAATCCTGAGAGAAGAGCAATGGACTCTTGGTTCCTCCCTATGGGAAGGACATTAGCGCTGACTGCTCTCAGATAGAGACATCTGTATGTTAACAGAGGACTCTTCTGCTGTGTGTGGACTTTCTGGGCCTGCCCCTCACTAATCACATGCAACAATGTAAAGACAGTGGATATTCCCAAAGATCCAAATGCCTATTAGTCAGTTATTTTTCCCTTAAGTTCTATATTGCAATAATATTTCACCTTTTGCCAGTCACCACAGCAAAGTAGAACAATTGGATGAAGGAATTTACAACTTTATCTTTGAAATAGACACAATCCTAAGCTGTATAATGGCATTTTGGTTAACGATGGACTGCCAACCTGACGTGGTACTGGGGTGTGGATTCAGTGCCTTGTACTTGTTAGGCAGGTGCTCTATCACTTGAGCCACATGCCCAACTCTTTTTGCTGTAGTTATTAGTAGGGTCTTTAGTTATTTTTGACCCAGGGCTAACCTGGCCTGTAATTCTCCTATTTGTGCTTCCTGGTAGCATTTCATTAGTGAGGAGGAGGAGGAGGAGATCAATTAAGCACACGGCATTTCATTGGTTGGGGGAGTAAGGAAGAGGAACAGATCAGCTAATGATGGAACACTCCACTGGTTGACAGAATAAGGAGAAGGAAGAGGTCAGCTGCAGATGAGGGTATTTTACTGGTTGAGCAGTGAGAAGGAGGACAGGACATTTCATTGGCTGATCTAGTGAGGGAAAAGGTTGGCTAAAGATGGGGCAGAGACCTTGGTTATGCATGGTTCTTGACTCTCACATTTTCATTAGTTTTTTATTCAGCCAAACCAATGTATTTTGGCTGAGTAACATTTTCCTTTAGCTTTAATACAGTATAAATTGACGCGTGCTGATGTTTTCTTAATTTTAAAAAGAATTAATTCATTTTAAAATGCACCTTTATTTTGGTATTTGAGGCAATGATACCTGAAGGTTTGTGTTTCTATCACAAAATCGATCATGAAAAGATGAGTTTTTAAGAGTCTGTGCATATGGATAAGCTCCTCTATGTTCTGAAGTCTTCTGAAATGGATAAAGAAACAGACATTTGTGTGTAAACCAGTAAACACACATCTCTGCCTTTTACCTATACCCCTTGTTTTCTAAGGGTTTGTAATGCATTGAAATGTACATGCTTCAGCTACTTTTCAACTTCATAAGGCTTCTTTTTCATTTCCTTTTTTTTTTTTTGTTAAGATTTTGATCCAGTGCACAGATCTGAAAGGCTTCCTATCCTTTACAAGACTTCTTCCCTTTTTTTCTTTTTCTCCTCATTGTAAAGTACTGTGAAGCATTGTGCTGTGGAGTGGTGTTCTCTGTATTGCCCTAGATTCTGAAAATTCAGAGCTAAAGTCCAACAGTAACCTTCAGTTTGCCTTTTCCAAGGGTTACATCAGCCTTTTGTTATGTGATCACATCATCCAAAAGAGTGAAATTCTCCACAGCTTACCTGCCATTCCACCTGGAAAAGCCTCTTTGAAGTGGATGGGGCTCTGGTCAGTCAGGGGCCAGACATACCATAGGAGAATTAGGCCTTGTGCCTTCACAGCTATAAAATGACATATATGTGTATTTCTTATCTGTGAGGAAGGGTTTGAAAGGCCGCAATTTAGCTACCTGATGGTGCCTCCTGGAGGAGATATTTGGAAGAAAAGAGTGTGAACTCTCCCATTTATGTAAGTCACATTCTGTGTCATGTCACCCACTTGTATATAGTTGTGGGATAAAAGCTTCCATTGTCCAGGAGAAGTAACCTTGTAAAAATGACAAGTATAGGTGTTCTCTGTGTTTTATGCAATTAAAATGGTAACCTTGACATTATATGAGCCCTTTGGCTTTCTTTATATGTCCTTTGGTTTTCTTTATGTCTTTTAGTTTGCAAACCTGAGGATTTATTTATTTATTTTTTAATGTGTGGCATATTTGCAGACAGGAATTCTTTTGCCTGTGTCATCTTTATGGGACAGACATGGGGACTGGTTGTCCCAGCTGGTAGTCATGGCCACTAATTGGGGTTTCCTTCATCATCTCTATCTAGTCTCTCATTTCTTTCAGGAATTCCTTTCTCATTCTGTCCTGGCTGTCCTGCATTGGCTGGTTAGAGGGAAGGAGGTGGGGGGAAGGGAGAGGATTCTTGGTCCTTCTAAGAATGGAGTCCCTCTACAGAATGACATAGATAGGCAGGCTCTTGTCACTCATTGAGGCTCCTGGATTGCTCCTTGAGGATAATTCCTGGGACTATTTTCAAGTCCTGATTTTCCTCAAAGGCAACTGAGCCTTCTCAACCTTTTCTGTAATCTGTGCCAGGCTTCCTCCCTTTTTTTTTTTTTTTTACTCTATAAGCAGAAGTGTCTTGTTTTTATCCATATGGAGGTGGGGACTCCAAATGGGGAGGATAGCATGAGATATACTTTTACTGGCTGCTGTCAACAGTGACAGCATGTGTGTGCTTGTCATCACAGGATCCCTCTGAGACTCTGGAAGGGGTCTCAGCACTACCAACCTGATATGTGCTTTACTCACCTGCACTAGCACATGTTTTATCCCACTCTTGAACTACACTTGGATGCATGCCTTATCTCTTTCCACTTTAGTTCCCCTTCCTGTCCTTCCTTCCAATCTTTCTTTGGTCAGGTGATACTTGCAGTGGCTGTGGGCAGTGAGGGAGAAAGTTGAGGTAGGGACATAGTTAATATTGGTCTCATTTGATATCCTTATGTGATTTGTACTTTCTTCTATGAACAGTTGAGTTGCTGCCAGAGGGTATCATTCAATATTCCTACCATGAGTCTTATGGCACCACCTGGCACTACCTCACCCCATCCTTCCCAGGACCTGGTTCCATGGCACTGGCATTGGTGGGACCGTGGGACTGTGGTTGATTTAATGTGTTAGGTGGTTTTGATTTGGGAACTGGTTTCTATTTGTTAGAAGTCTGGAATTTTCAAATTTTGTTCATCTATTTAGGGTTTCTTAGGCTGATAGGGCAAATGTAACATTTCTTCCTATAGTTATGTCTTGGGAATTTTTGTTTTTTTTTGGTCGGTTGAGGGGCTTGAACTCTGGGCTTGGGTGCTGTCCTCACGCTCTTCAGTTCAAGGCGAGCGCTCTACCTCTTGAGCCACAGCGCCACTTCCCTATAGTTAAGTTATGATGTGGAAGGGGAGGGGAAAGAAATAGCAATGAAAGTTATTAACAAAAGAAAAAGAATGGAGTCTTGTTTGGGGTGAGGGGGGGGATAATGATCCTCGTGTTTTAGTCCAACAACAACAAAAAGCATATATTGAAGCTTTTGAAGAGTAAATTTCAGCTCATTTCTGATTTCTTTTACAAGCATTCAGTGGAAATCACAGGCATCAGGCTTCAAGATGCTCTTAGCACATTAAAGAATGTTAGCAAAGGCCTGTTTACCATCCTGCATTTTCAGAGAGGAATAACAGTGCCAATTTAAGCCAACTATCTCCCTTCAGCGGTGCTTGTGTTTTCTCATTGGAAGGGCACAGCAAGGGGGCGGGGCTTGCTATGGCCCTCTCTACATGTAAATACCCGTCCTCAGAAGTTCAAGCTATCCAAGTTGAGATTGGCAACTATTAACCGAGTGGGAGCACCTGTGTCCCATCTGTATATGCACCACGGTTATGACCTCAGCATGTGAACAATCTCTTTTAATGAAGCCCACACACACTTAGAGTCCTATTCTGATTTATTTTTCACCTGTTAAGAGTTATAACAAAAACACTTCTGAGTGATACACTCTTCTACTTAAACATATGAAGATAAGAATTGTCATTGATTTATATTTTATTTTATTCATTTTTTTTATTTGGTAGTACTGAGGTTTGAAATCAGAGCCCCAGCCCTTGTCACTGATTATAGAACAAGAAGTACAAAATTAGGGACATTAACATTACTAATTATAAGCCCTAGGGCAAATTATTTGATGCCCTTAAGCACTTTTTCAAGAAGAAAATGATGAAGCTGAGGGCATGGCTCAAGTGGTAGAGAACCTACTTAGGAAGCTAGAATCCCTGAGTTCAAATCCCAATAGCACCAAAAGAAAACAAAATGAGGTAAGGTGTATCTTCTTAATAAAATTACTATGGGGCATGGGAAGGTGGCTCAGTGGTAGAGTGCTTGCCTTGCATGCATGAGGCCCTGGGTTAGATTCCTCAGCACCACATAACAGAAAAAACCAGAAATGGCATTGAAGCTCAAGTGGTAGAGCGCTAGCCTTGAGCTGAAGAGCCAATGGACAGCACCCAGGCCCAGAGTTCAGGCCATGACTGACCAAAAAGGAAAAAAATATACTATGAAGATTAAGTAAAATTATGTGTCTATGAACTTATCTCAACACTAAATGTTCAGCATTGATAATTATTATTATTTTGGCCTTAAAGATACATTTCCCTCAACTATAGATAGATGAAGAACAAAAAAGGTTATTTATTTGGCAGTACTAGGAGTTTGAATTCAGGGCCTAGTGCTGCTAGGCTGGTGCTCTACCACTGAACCAATCTGTTTTTCACAGAGTTTTGGTCTTTTTGTTTTTGTTGTTTTTGTATCAGGGTTTGAATGCAGGCCACTACATCTATTGACATACTTGCTCAGCTGATGCTCTGCTACTAAAGCCACACATCCAGCCCTGCCTTTTAGCTGTTTTTCTTTTCTTTTCTTTTTTTTTAAGATAGACTTTAACAGTTCTTTTTGTCTGGGCCAGTTTCTTCCTTTTTTTCTTTTCTTTTCTCTCTCTTTCTTCCTCTTTCTTTCTTTCTTTCTTTCTTCTTTCTTTCTTTCTTTCTTTCTTTCTTTCTTTCTTTCTTTCTTTCTTTCTTTCTTTCTTTCCTTCTTTCCTTCTTGTGATGAGTTCATCACAAGATGGAAGATTCTGAAATAAGACTAAAACTTCTAAAAAATTGTCAGTCCTAATTTTACAGGCTAGCTGGAGAAGGAGTCAGTCACCAAAGTATTAAATGGACAATGAAAACCACTTTTGAACATCAGGCTGGCCTTTTGGACATGTATTATAGAGGATCAAAATATTAATTTGTAACAATATTTTATATTGAAGGATACTTCATAGTTTGCTATCTTTTGGTCCCAAAGTGAGTGAATTAGGTTCAGTGAATTAGACAACTCTAGATATTTAGAGTTTCTCTTCTTTTTTTTCTACTCTATTAGTTTCAAACAACTACTTTACTCAAAGATTTTGGTTTTAGAACAAAATCTACAAGAACATGGAATGTGGAGGAAAGTGATTGTCACTCCTAAAATCTACATTGTGGGGTCTATTTGTTTTGATCTTTATTCTTGGTGCTGGTGCAGATCTACTCTGGAGTTTAGTGGGAATTTTTATGTGACTCTCAAGTCAAAGTTTGTTGGACAAAATTTGCTTCACAACTTGAGTTTGCATAGAACGGGTAAGTAATTGAGAAAAATGTGAAAATTTTCAATCAGGAAGAAGAAGGCATCTGAAAACTGAGGAAATAAACTTGATTTTTACATAAACTCATGTTTTATATATTAACTAAGTGGCATGTAACTGCTTAAAGGGGGGCAAAGTTGATAACGGAGCTGACACATATTAATCATAAACAAATTAATAGGAGGAATTCTTCATTTTTTCCCCCTCTGAGAAACATTAGCTTAGTAGCTATGGAGAAAGCTATCACCAAATTAGTGATTTCATCTGGATTTAGGAAGAAGAGTCAACAATATCTCTCTTGGAATAAAGTAGCAACATTATAGGCTTCTGCTAACTTCATTAAATCCATAATATCATTAAGCAAACAAATCCTGAGGACTTTTTAATCGGGGGAGCTTCAACCTAGCCAGAGCTTCTGGATGCACTGCCTCAAAGGCCTGTCCTTAGTTCTTTTCTGCTTAACATTTTCATTAGTGAGTAGGATAAAGCAGAGAAGGGATGACTGGGCAGTCCTGATTGACAGAATGAGGATGCAACAAGTTCTTGACAGGCTCGGGATGATGAAACAAGCCTGACAAGATAAAATATAATGGGAGACAGTTAGCAATCGATGTGGTGGTTTCACACACAGGCACGTACGTGTGTGTGTGTGTGTGTGTGTGTTTGTGTGTGTGTGTGTGTATACACATGCACGCGCACACACACACACACACACTGCATGCTTCTGCAGAATTGCTAGAGTAGGAATCTATGGGTTGCAGCGAGACACATTAAAAAGCCTTCCAGGTCCTGATGACAGTGAGCAACAATGGAGCCCAGAGAATGATGGGGCTGGCTGAAGCTGATGCGATCGATAAAAGAACAGAGCCCAGAACAAAGGCTGTAAAATTCCCCTGCATGAGGGGCTGGCAGATCCTATGGGGGAGCGGGGGGTGAGGGAGAGATTGTGCTCGGCTCTGATGCCAGGATTTACAAGCAGCATGGAGAAGAATCCCATCATTTCTTCATGAGGTTGGAAGATTCTGAAATAAGACTAAAACTTCTAAAAAATTGTCAGTCCTAATTTCACAGGCTAGCTGGAGAAGGAGTCAGTCACCAAAGTATTAAATGGACAATGAAAACCACTTTTGAACATCAGGTTGGCCTTTTGGACATGTATTATAGAGGATCAAAATATGAAGAGGCCAGAATAAGAAGGGCAAGATTATCCTATAGTGTTTTGTCAAAATATCAATGGGATACAATATTTCCTATGGAATTAAAAGCAGCATTCCAAGGAAAATGACTTTGCAAAAGTGATCATAGCTTTTCAGTAAAGACATTGCTACAGGCTGTATTAAGTTCATGAGTGCAAATTCCAGCTCCTAGTATTCCAGAATGTGACCACATTTGGAAATAGAGTCTGTGTGTGTGTGTGTGTGTGTGTGTGTGTGTGTGTGTGTGCATTCACGTGCACAAGTGCATGCATGCACGTGTGTGTCACTGGGTTTTGAAACTCAGGGCCTTAAGTTTGCTAGGTACGTACTTTGTTCCTGAGCCATGCTTCCAGCTACTTTTTTGCACTGCTCATTTTTTAAATAGAGTCTTGCCTCCTGCCCAGGCGTGTGCCTGGATCCTCTTATTTTTATCTTCCTGTAATAGCTGAAACAGTAGATGTCAGCTTTCTCCGCTGAGATGGGACCTCATGGACTTTTTTTGCTGGGGCCAGATGGAAATTGTGTTCCTCCTGATGTCAGCCTCTGATGTTACAGGGATAATAGGAACTCACCATTAGCTGTTAGTTGAGAAGAAGTCTTGTGAACTTTGTGCCCAGACTGACCTTGAACCTCAATCCTCCCAATTTTATCCAACAACATTAAATATAAAATGAGGTCATTTGAGTGGCCTTGATCTGAAAAGCCTGATGTCTCATAAGAAAAGGAAATTTGGCCACAGATGTATGTAGAGGGAGGACCTTGTGACTCTACAGGGAAAAGAAGGTAATTTACAATCCAAGCCAAGGAGGACCTAGAGTAGAGTCTTCACTCAGTCCTCAGAAAGAACTATGCCAGTCTCAGATGTCCGTCTTCTAGCCTAGTGGGGAAATATATTTCTGTCTTTTCTAGCCACGTAGTCTGTCAGACTTGGAGCAGTCTCTAAAACTATCATAGCGCTTAAGTGAAGGCTGCAGATGGTGGCTTGCCCCCAGTTCCAGCATTTGTTCCTGGTGTGAACCTGAGTCCTCAACCCTTCTTTCAGCATGTCACATTTCCTCACCAGGCACCAGTTTAGTGAGATGGCTTCTAAGATCCCCGTCACTCTTCCTCTGGCTGGCTTGCCGTGGCCTCTAGCCCTTTGGAGGTTTTGTCATGACCCCATTATTCTGCATACTTTCATCATGCATTCAATGGTATTCTGGATTCTGTTTCTGATTATTTACTATGCTGTTCAGTTGCGCTGTGTGGAAGTTTTAAAGTTTTAGAAAATCCAGTTTACTTAATCTGTCATTTAGAACATTTCTGTGAAGGTCATAGCTGTGAGCTGGGGTATGAGGGTGTCATTAGTGATAGAGGCCATTACTATTTGGGTCACACATCCTCTCTGAGTGTGGCTTGCTTCTCAGAGGAGATTGATTGGTAGATGTCCTGCTTCTGCACTCAGAAATCATGGTGGCCTCTGGGATGCTGAGACAGGCAGACAGGATGCTGGGAAGGAGGCTGCTCCTGGCTGGTCGGATGAAAGGGCCTTGGCTATCCCGCAAAAAAAAGAACACATGGCCTGCAGGAAGCTGCCTAGGGCAAGTGCTGAGTGCTAAGTTAATCAAACTTTACCCAGCTCTTTCCCCTTTGCTGACAATTCTCCCGAGCCCTTCTTACCAACCACAGGGACGGCAGTGTCAGCAAAGGCCCCTTTGGTGTTGAGGTGACTGCCTATGTAGAGATAACACCAATGCTGCTAACATTGCCTCATTTTTAAGCAAATGTCACAGCTACCACATTTCATTCTTATGACTTGCAGATTTCAACTTTCAATGATGAATGAAGCCTATGCCAAACTTGAAAGAATTCCAGCCCCTCATTACCTATTTAGTATAGTTTTCTGCGGGCACCACCCCCTCCCTGCTGTGAAATTGACACACTTCTTGCTGTTTTTGTTTTGTATATTTCAGAGTCTTTCCAGTATCAAACACTGTGGCAACAATTCAAGGAATTGGGCTTATTAATTATTTGGACCCCTCTCTAAGTGGATCCAATAGATCTTTACAAGATAGATGAATTGCACAGCAGTAGCCCAAAGGGTCAGAAGATAAGATTGTCTGGTTATTCCAAAAGATGAAAAAAAACATATGAAATAAGTGATGAAAAATTAAGTAAGTTACCTGACAGCCCAGACGTAGAAAGCTGGGGAGGGTGGTTTCATTTGGGTAGAATCCCACCTACATGGCCATGAGTGGGATACAGATGTGACTGTCCCAGCCCTGCTGGGTTGTATAGAAATGATCTGTTAGTATATATCACTTTCATTGAAGTCTGGACTCTACACAGGAGAAATGCATATCATAGTGCAAATTATTTGATACTATAATTGTTTGTTAAAAGAATGAGCTGCTTTCCCTCCTCCTTTCTGGTTTGAATGATGGTCAGATGAGAGACTGATCTAGCCAGGTGGCTCATGCTTAGAATCCAGCTATTCAGGAAGCTGAGATCTGAGAATCAAAGCTCAAAACCAGCCCAGCCAGGAAAGTCGGGAGGACTCTTATCTCCAAGTAATCACCAAAAAAGCTGGAGGTGGAGATGTGGCTCAAGTGATAGAGCAGCTGGGAAGGTGGCTCAGTGGTAGAGCGCTTGCCTTGCATGCCTGAGGCCCTGGGTTCGATTCCTCAGCACCATATAAGCAAAAAGAAAAAAGCCAGAGGTGGCGCTGTGGCTCAAGTGGTAGAACGCTAGCCTTGAGCTGAAGAGCTGGGGGACAGCGCCAGGCCCAGAGTTCAGGCCCCACGACTGGACCCTCCTCCCCAAAAAAAGCCAGGTGAGTGCTCTCAGCCCCGGTACCAACACATTAAACAAACAAACAAACATTAGTATACAGATGTCCCTTGGGAAAGATAAGGCTGTACCCCAATAAGCACACTGTCATTTGAAAATGTCATGGCTTGAAATGTCCTAGGTACCGCAACCTACTGAACATCAGAACTGAGCTATTCAGCACCCTGTAGTTGGTCACCAGGGTCACCGTTGTGATCATGTGGCTGCCTGGCAACAGTGGCTCACTGAAATACTGGCATCAAAAAAAAAGTATGGCTCTGCCCACTGCCAGCCTAGGAAGAGACCCAAGTTCAAAACTTGGAGCATGACTTCTATTTGAATGCATGCTGTTTTCATGTCATGGTAAAGTAGGGAAAAATCTTAACATGAACTACTATAAATCAGCAACCATCTGTACTTAATTAAAGTATGATTTAAAAAATTATAACAATGTGGCTCCTATCATCACTTGCTAAACATAAGTTTCAAGTGATTTTTTTTTTCCTGTGATGAAATGAAATCCAGAATTCTAAATGAATCCAGAATTCTAAAGCTGAATTCTGTCCAGAAAAAATGCACAATATCTGTAACTTTTCACTTTTCTTAAATGTATGATTTCTTTCTCATTAAGTTATATCAGATGACATTTAAGCGATGGTCTATCTTGCAGTGAGCTGTCCCAATTTCCCATGAGTCCCCAGAAAGCATCAGGTTGATGGTCCAGAGTTGTTTATAGAACTCAGTCATGCATACAACCCACATTCTCAACCTGGGAATTTATCATGTGTGAAAGACAGCTTGGAAAAATTAAAACAAAAGAGAGCATTTAAAATAATCTTGGGTTGGGAAGGTGGCTCAGTGGTAGAGTGCTTGCCTTGCATGCATGAGGCCCTGGGTTCGATTCCTCAGCACTACATAAGCAGAAAAAGCTGGAAGTGGCACTGTGGCTCAAGTGATAGTGTTAGCCTTGAGCTGAAGAGCTGAGGGACAGTGCCCAGGCCCAGAGTTCAGGCCCCAATGACCGACCAAAAAAAAAATCTTGCTTAGAATTACCAGAATGCAAACTGAGCTACAGGATATTTTGATCTTAAGTAATCTGTAACATGACCCACCAATGGGACCTTCTATGATCTGTAGAATTCATACCACAACACTCTGTGCCACCTGCAGGGCCATCCTTCCTGGAGCCTTCTGATGTCACAGGCCAGCATCCCTCATTAACCCATCACCAGTGACCTCAAGTCATATGTTCAGTCCAGCAAGTGATCCATATACATCTTACCAAAGGTCAAATATAGTCCATCTTGAAAGAGAAGATCAAGAGTTACAGCCATCACGTACTAGGTAGTTGAGTAAAGATCAGTTACTATCTGGAAGCCATTAGGGTCCTTCCAGCTCATAGGCATCTGACTTTAAGAGCCCATCTGTCTCTTTTTTGAGCTCTGGGATGAATCAAAGTATATTTGGTAGACACCAGTGCCACACCATCAGGCCAAACTCCACGTTTAGTTTCTTGGATTCAAAGGTAGGAGATAGAAATTTAGATGCATCTTCTACATGTGGATATCCAGTTTTTCCAATACACCTTGTTAAACTAGAATATCTTTTCCAGTATATGTTTTTGGTGCCTTTGTCAAAAGATACCACATCTGTAACTGTGTGGACTTACTTTTGGGTCTTTTATTCCATACTATTGGTTTATGTGACTGTTTATGTGCCAGGACCATTATGACCATGTCTACATCCTTACTTTCATTTTTTTCCAAAGATCAACTCAAAATAGATCAAAGACTTTCATGGAAGACCTCAAATGTTGAAACTATTAGAGGAAAACATAGGGAAAACATTTCAAGATTTGGGTATAGGCAATGACTCTCAGAATGTAAGAGTTAGGACTGAAAGATGGATTGGCATCCAAATAAAAGGCTTCTGCATAGTAAGAGAAATAGTCAAGAGAGTGAAGAGGTAGCCTGCCGAAGGGGAGAAAATCTTTGCCAGCTATACATTCAATAGAAATGTATATACAGTGTAATAAAGAATTGTAAAAAAATTAAACACCAAAGGAACAAATAATTCAGGCAAAGATGAACTGAATCAATACTTTCAGTTGAAGTACAAATGGCCAATAAATAAATATGTAGAAAAAACATTCAATGTCTTTAGCCATCCAGCAAATGCAATTAAAACTACACTGAGATTTCAACGCATTCCTGTCAGAATGGCTATGAAGAAAACAAACATTAACAAATGTTGGTGAGGATATGGGGAAAATGGAACCATGATACATTTCTGCTTGGGATGTAAATGAGTTCAGAAACAATGGAAATAAAAAAATTAAAAATAGAACTTTCATAGAATCCAGCTATACGATCTCTGGGTCTATAGTTGGAAAGAACAAAAGTTCTTACAAAGGAGACACCTTGCAGTTCCACATTTATCACATCCTTACTCATAATAATCAAGTTGTGAAATCAGCCTAGGTACCCATGAAGTGATGAATGAATAAAGAAAATATGATATATATGCACGATGGAATGACATCATTTACAGGAAAATGGATGGAACTGGAACACATGTTAAATCAACTAAGCCAGTGTCCCAAAGAAAAGTGTCACCTATTTTCTTTCATATATGGAATATGGAGGTCTCAGAGAGGACTTGAAAGTAAAAGGGAGCTATAAGGAAGCAAAAAGGGAACAGAAAGAGGAAGAGAGGGATTAAGAAAGGGTATTTAGGTCTTTCTATTTCTTTACAAATGGTACAATATCTTTCTAATGGATGAATAAAATTTCATTATATATGTGTATATTACACATATACATTTATGTACATATGCACATACATATACATATATACATGTATATGTATGAACCTATGTATATATGTATATGTATATATATATTAATCCATTTGAGAGGCATCTGGCTGATTTCATACATTGGCTATGGTGAATAGTGCTATAATAAACATGGTTGTGCTGGTGGCTTTACTGTATCCTGGTTTGTAATCTTTTGGGGAAAAGCCCAGTTGTGGAATTTCTGAATCATGGGATAGTTCTATGTCTACTTCTTTTTTTTTATTGTGAAATACCGTACAGAGGGGTTACAATTACATAGGCAGGATAATGAGTACATTTCTTATCAAGCATTGTTGCCTCCTCCTTCGTTTCCCCTTACCATCCCTTTCCATACTCTCCCCACCCCACCTCCACACTGCTTTCCAGAGTGGTTAAGAAGTTAGCATTCCTACCAAGAGTGGAAACTAGATTTAGCTTATAAACTCATAAGTAAATCCATTGAGTGTTATACAAATGTATACAAATACTTTAACTGAAATAAGGTATAACCAAGAAAGAACTCAAATAATGTAATTCTTTAGAAAGGCAAAATCAAAGCTTAGCAAAATGAAACAAACAAACCAAAAAAAACCAACCAGGAAGCAAGTACTTGAAAGGGGAGGGGGCTAAGGGGAAAGGAGTAGACAAATGATAAGGAGAAAAGGTCAAGAATTCAACATATATCTTACAAAATTAAGAAGAGTGAGGGAAGCCGGGTGCTAGGTGGCTCACACCTGTAATCCTAGCTACTCAGGAGGCTGAGATCTTAGGATCACAGTTCGAAGCCAGCCCAGGAAGGAAAGTCCAAGAGACTCTTACCTCCAATTAACCACCAGAAAACCAGATCTGGCTTTGTGGCTCAAACGGTAGAGTGTTAGCCTTGACAGCACCCAGGCCCAAAGTTCAAGCCCCACAACCAACAACAACAACAAAAAAAGAGTGAGAGAAGGTGGGTAGGGGAAATATGGGTGAGAATATTGAAAGGGTAACATTGATCAAGATATATTGTATTTATAAATTGCTTTGTTACATGAAAACTCCTTTGTACAACTACCTAAAGATAATAATTTAAAAAAGAGAGAAAGGGTAGCTGGGTCCAGTGGCTCAAACTGGTAATTCTAGGTATCTGGGAGGCAGATACAACAAGATTGTAACTCAAAGCTGGCCCAAGCACAGACATTTGCAAGACTCCATCTCCACCTATGACTAGGCTTGCTAGGGCACGCCTGTTGTCACAACTATGGGCATAATGACTAAGCACAGAAGTGCACATGTCAATTTTATACACAGAGGAAGCATAAGTAGGAGGATCAAAGTCCAGGCCAGCACAGGAATATTTTCAAGACCCTATCTCAAAAAATAACCAAGGCAAAAAGGGCTTGTGGAGTGGTTCAAGTGGAGAATACCTGCCTCGAAAGCATGAGACTCTGAGTTCAATCTCCAGTACTATACTATTCTCAAGAAAGAAACAGGGTTAATAGAGGGGCAAATATAATCACAGTATGTCATGTATGGAAAATTATCACAGTCTATTATATGCACACATGGAAACATCACTATGAAATATAGAAAAAGATTCAAAGGTAAGATAGGCTCTGTATCTTTTCCTTCTTTTTAACCAAAAAAAAATTAACTTTGCTCTGTGGCAGACCACTTACTACCTCACATTTTTTTGGGTCTAAATGGGAAAAGAAGAGTGTAGGTTATTTGGTTTTTGTTGTTGTTGTTGTTTTGTTTTTTTTTGTCAGTCCTGGAGCTTGAACTTGGGGCCCTGAACCACTTTGTGCTCAAGGCTAGCACTCTACCACTTGAGCCACAGTGCCACTTCTGGCATTTCCTGAGTAGTTTATTGGAGATAAATGTCTCATGGACATTCTTCTCTGAGCTGGCTTTGGACCAGGATCCTTAGATCTCAGCCTCCTGAGGAGCTAGGATTACAGGCATGAGCCACTCGTGCCCAGCATGAGTTTTTATTTGTTTAGCTTCAATTTCTCCTTTTCTTCAGTGAATTGTCAAGTATGGTTGGCTCTCCATATTTTATGTTCTAAATCTGGAGGTTCAACCAATTGTAAGTGGAAAAAATATTTTTAATGAGTCTGTACTGAATTCTCTTCCTTTTTTCCCTTCTCCACCCTCCATTGCCGCTTCATACTTGCTCAACTTATTACTTAGCTGATGCTCTACCACTTGAGATTTGGCTGGCTAGTTTGAAGAAGAGGTCTCATAATCTTTTCTGCTATGGCTGGTTTTGAACTGTGGTCCTCCCATTCTCAGCCACCTGAGTCGCTAGGATGACAGGTGTGAGCCATTGGTGTCTAGCCTCCCTTTTCTTTTCATTAGTCCCTAACTAGTACAGTATGACAAGTACATCACATTTACATTGTTTTCAGCATTAAATGACTTGAAGTCTATGAGAGAATGTGTGTGCATACTATGTATATGCTATGCATATTGAATATGCATTTTGGGGACATGAGCACCGCGCCTTTATCAGGAAAGATTACATACAATGCATCTTGCTGACAATTTGTCTGGGAAAACGTATTTTAATGCTTCTAGTTGTCAAGGACTTATTGAGTCAGAATATAAAGCAAGGCATTTGTGGTGTTGTGGTTGTGGGGTTGTGAAGGGACACTAGCTCCTTCTAGTGAGATGTTCAGATTGACCACAAGTCCCACAGTTTAAATACAGGCACTGTTTGTTTCCTGTCACTCATTCATTTACCTTTTTCTTTTTAAACTTATTTCGTGATAAATTCTATGAATGGACTCCAAATTTGAATATTCAAAATGGTTTTGCATATTAGATTTCTTTCTCTTTTGCTTTTCCTACCCTTGGCTCCACCCTTGTGCAGACTCAGCTGTTTCTCCAAGTCTTCCCTGATCACGTGGCCACACTGGCATGATCCTTTCCAGTTTCCCGCGGGACCATACAATTTGCTCCTTGGAGTTGTGACCAAAGGGATGTCATTGTTCATTGAAGTGAACAGGACATTAGGCTTTAGAAGAAACTAGAGTCAAGTTAAGTTGGAAAGGTTAATCTTGGTCTTAACATGCTGCAAGTAGAATGCCACACTTGGCTGCTATACAACATTGGACCAAGGAGTTGGTCCACCCAACTCTTTGTGTCCATAGCCATATACAGCCCCTTAAGCCCACCAGTGTCCAGGAAGAAATGAACCCATTTACCATAGCTAAGTGGGCATCCAAGGGGATAATAGTTTTATTCTGTTCAGAAAAGGAAGGCAAAGGAAGAGCGAGGCAACAACACAACAAAAAAGAATGAAGGAAGGAAAACGAATTCAAGGGGAGTAGCGACGGGCCCCCAGTGGCCTCATTATACGAATAGACTACAGATAACTCCATCGTTCCACCACAGTGCTTCATAAATTCTGTTATCTTGTTAGAACTGTCAGAAGCATGCTGACCTCACTTCCTCCATTAACGAGCTCACCCTCTTTGGATGGGAGATTCTTTGTGAACACACAGCTCAGAAACCCCCCTCATAAACATCTTGTCAGCCTTGTAATTCTGGAAGGAACAAACTTTATGCCAAGGGGAGACCATCACCTCTGAAGCCAGCTGAACAGTTGAAGCTACTGCTGAGAGGTGACTGGCCTGGGAACAAGTGGGCAGAGGGTGGTCACAAATACTAGGACTGTGAAGCCATTGAAAGCAAAGTTGAATCCCTGCCTTCCCAGAAAGGTGTCAGAGAGAGATTGGTGGCTGTGCACACAGCAACTAGGATTCCTTTTATTTGCCTGGGTGTTTCCCGTCTTCAGCAGGGCAGAGGGCGATTCAGGTTCACCGAGGTGCTACCTACAGAAAGGGATGCTGCGTGCAGAGCCTGCTCTGAGCTTTAGTCTTTTGTTTCTGAGAAGCTCTGCACCACTCCATCCGCTCCCACCAGCTCCCTGTCCTAATCGGATCCTCTTAGTTCAGGCTAGATGAAGAAAATAGCTTTACATTCCCAGTGATCCAGGATGGATTAAATGGTCAGAAATTGCATTTCTGCTTCTAGGAGACAGAGTTTGTGCTAGAATCTCCCGGACAGTCATCAAAAAGAATCTCGACTCTATAAAGGCCAGAAAAACTCCCCATGGTCAACTTATGCACCCGGCGAGCTCCATAAAGTTGCTCTGGCTGGCTAGACTGGGTTTTAGTGTCTCAAGACAAACTGCGCCAAATTATATATAAAAACAAAGCATCTCGAATGCCAACGAGGACCTTATCTCTTATTCCTAAGGTGTTTCCCTCTTGCTCCCTAGCCAGCCACTTCTCATCCCTGTTGATTTATGCTTTCTCCGTGGACAGCAAAGGTGGACTGAACACAGATTGTTTAGTGCTTATCCTGGTACCTTGGGCAGATAATGAAAACAGCTCAGAGGCCTGGACTTGCTGCCCTTCTTTTCCTGTAATAATAGCCCCGAAAACCCTGCACAGTACATGCCATAATCAGCGCTCATGGAAGGCAATGGATTCATCAAAATTCATTGGATGCATTTTGGGGTGGGTAGAGGTGGCATGAGAGAAGGTGGGCTCTGAGCTCACCTTTACTCTTCCTGTTTTCCATCAAGGTGTGGAGGCTCGTCAGTTATTTCCACTTGCTATTTTGGTCGGCCACATAAAAAATAACCCTGACAATTCGGAATTGCATGTATAAACCATTTTATGGCTGTTGGTCTTCTTGTTGTTCTCACCTCTCTTTCTGAGCTTTCCCTCCTCCCCCTTCTGAGTATCTCATATTTTCTCCTCTCTGCTCTATCCAACATAAACATTTATCTTCTTGGACCATGTATTCAAAAAAAAAAAAAGGTAAAGGGAATAGTAAAAATACTGAACCAAATGTGAGTGGCAACGCCATAATTCTTTATGAAGTAGCAGGTAAGATTGATTGTCAAGGGTCAAAAGGCTAGGTCAAACTCTGCTCATTCGTCAGCTGAATGTCATTTTTGTTTTCCCTGTCACCAGATAGCTTTAAAAAAATTGCAACTCCTTCCTCATTATCTGAGACTTGGTTCCTTTTCTGCCATCCAGTATTAATGAAACCCTGCTTCAAGCCTGCCCCCTCATCTTCTGAGGTTCTTCTTCCTTTCTTAACCATTACCGAGAAAGCACCATTTCAAAGGCCATTTTTCTCTCACAGCTGCACTGAGAGATTGCCACTAGAGTGAGAATGATTTGAAAACACAGGCAAGGTAGAAACGTTTGGATGAACAAAGATGTAATTAAATCATGGCAGGTGTAAACCTTTGTGTCCCACGTAATTGGATGGTGGTGAGATCCTTGCATCTCATAAAGAACAAAACAGAATGCGAAGCAATATCTGGAAACCATCTAAAATCATGTGTCATAAATGAAGAAAAAAGTCCCTCTTATATAATTACAGTGGGTCACAACTGCAGAATACAAGACTGAAAAGAATGCATTGATTTCTCTGGGTGTCTCACATGCTGTCCATCGCAGGTCAAATGTAGGTTAACACTACCAAATCATTTCACCTCCAGAAGACTCATTTAATTAGCTTATGTTTAATTTATTCTAAACTGAAAGAGAATGATGATTAGTCAGATGGGAATTAACGTATGGGTTTTTGAGCATAGATCTGTCAAATGCTGTAAGTTATCAGCTAATAGGAGGAACTCGTGAAATATAGATTTATATCCATTGCTAGATAATAGTGTAAAGTTTAAACCATCAGCAAAGGAGGATGAGTGTCTTAGCTTTCTTTCTCTGAGCTGTTTCCTCCTCCTGTCTTCTTTCCCTGGATATAGTTAGTGCCAAGACTTGAACCAATGTGAATTGATAAATCTATATTAGCAGTGACATTATTTGAACAAATTGTCTAATCTTCTCATGTTATATGTATTTGTGATTTTCATTAGCCCATCTCTTCCTATTGGTTAGCAATGATATGGTGTGACTCAAGTCTTTTATGGCCCACTGAGTTCCTCTTTATTTCTCTTTCATGATTATATACTTGCAGTTCCTAAGGGAAGTCATGCACAGAAAGTCCTGCCGGGTATTTCTGGGCATTGCAAAGAGAAGGTGCTTGTGGAGCACCAAAATCAACCCAGAATCTTCTTCTGTGGAGGAAAAATAATGAGGATAATTTAAAAAAATCCCCAAGAATATCCTAGTCTCATTTCAAGTTACTCAGAACTGGCGATTAGCTCTTACTAGAGTTTGTTTTATAATACAATATGTTTGGTTCTTGAAATCTAGTATTTGTAACTGCTCACTGGGCTTGGCTTGAAGACCTCGATTGCAATGGACAGGATGGAGCCATAGTGAGACTCTGGAATGAAGAGCTAAATGCATGGAGAACAAGCTAAGTACCAGTGGCTCATGTCTGTAATCCTGGTTACTCAGAAGGCTGAGAGCTGAAGATTGAAGTTCAAAGCCAGCCCACGCAGGAAAATCTGTGAGACTTTATCTCCACTTAACCAACAAGAAGCCAGAAGTGGAGCTATGGCTCAAATGATAGAGTGCCATCCTTGAGTGAAAAAGCCAAGTAAGAGTACAAGTCCCTGAGTTCAAGCCTCATGACAAGTATGCATGCACACACATGCACTTTTCATTCCTCTCTTTAGATTGTGTTTAATTTATAATTTCTAATAAGGAGGAATGGCTTTATTTTTTGTTACTCTGATTCTTATGTCTATTGTTTTTTTGGGGGGGCATCACTGGCTTATCATTTTGGTGGTGAGTATGGGAAGTCTGTGTCCATATTGTTTGGCAAAGACAATTCAGTAGCAACTCTGCTCATACTGCTAACAGCAAATGTGAGAGGTACATTCCAGAGATGACATAAAAAGCCCCATGAGAATTCCCCTCAACTACAAATCACAATGGAGATACAACGTCTCTGACTGCAACTGACCTAGATTCTGTACTGTGAGGCTTGGGATATTTGTTCTAATGGACTATCAAAGCCAAGGCCAACAATTACAAAACATAAATTCTGATTATTGACAAAAACTGTTAAACATCGACTGGATATGTTACTTTTAGCAGACCATTGCAATGCTGCTGAATGATCAGTAGCCCACTGGAACTACAAACAGCCCAAGGATTGAGTCATGATAGATAGCACATTGGTGAAATACAACAGCTAGTATTATATCCATTGGGTCAAAATGCTAAAAAAACCCCCACAAAACCCCAAACCCAAACTGGCTTTGTGTATGTGTGTGTGTGTGTGTGTGTGTGTGTGTGTGTGTGTGTGTGTGTGTGTGTGTGTGTTTGTGTGTGCTATTCCCAGGTCTTGAACTCAGAGCCTGTGTGCTGTCTCTTCTTTAGCTTAAGGCTAGTACTCTATCACTTGAGCTAGAGCTCCACTTCTGTTTATTTTGGCTGGGGGGCAGTTAACTGAAGATAAGAGTCTCATGGATGTTCTTGCCTGGCTGGCTTTGAACTGTGCTCTTCAGATCTCAGCCTCCTGAGTAACTAAGGTTAAAGGCATGAGACCTCTGGCATCTGGCAAAATTGGCATATTTTAATGTGAGTATACAAGGGGAAAAGTATGTGAAGTTCTACATTTAGGTAAAACAGAACAATGCATCCATAAGATCAGGGAAACTTGGTTTATAGCAATGTATAGGACACAAAAGATTTTTTAGTCGATGATATGTCATTGGACAAGGCTGTAAGATGGTCATGTGGGGGTGTGGCTTTATGACTACATTGGAGTCCACACTGAGACACACCATCTGTCCTGGGCCTGTGCAAGTACCTGGATTGAGTCATTCAGGCCAAGCAGGACCTATGGCTAGACAGAATGTGGCATCTACCAGAGGCAGCTGGAGGTTTGAACCAAGGCACAGGAGATTATAAGGAAAATGATGAACCCAACAAGGAGATCTGAATGTTCAAGGAAATAATGGTGGTCAAGCCTTTAAGGGTCAGGGCTTACTGAGAGGAGGTCTGGTCATCGAGAGTGCCACATTCATAAGTATTAATACTTGTTTCTTGGAGTGAATCACCTTTTCCAAGACCAAGTTGATATAGAGTAAGATATTGTAAAGTAAAGGCGCCCTAAAGTCTTGGTGCCTTTGATGTACATTGAAGTAACTTGAAGCCAAACAGATTCATATCCCTAATCTTGGTCTTTCAGCCTTCAAAACTTCCAAGCTAAGGAGACCTCTGTACCTAGCCTCAACTACTTTGTTATAGACACAACTAAATAGACTGTCAAAATAGCCAGTAAGGCCTGGCACTGGTGGCATGCCTGTAAGCCTAGCTACTGAGGAGGCTGAGATCTGAGGATTACAGTTCAAAGCCAGCCCAGGTAGGAAAGTCTGTGAGACTCTGATCTCCAATTAATCACAGGAAAAAAACTGGAACTTGAGCCATCACTCAAGCGGTAGAGTGCTGGCCTTGAGCAAAAAGGAACTCAGGGATAGCTCCCAAGTCCCAAGACTAGAAAAATAATAGCCAGTACATATTATAATTATTTGCCTCATTATGATTTTCAAGAAGAAAAAGACACCAATATTTCCTGAGTTTCTGTTATTTATGTCTCTCATATGCATAAACATGTTAGCCTACTTTTTTTGCCCTCCAGGATAGACATTGCCATACTCCTGTTATAGGTGAGAACTTTGAGGTACAGAGAGGTGAGATGATTTGCCAAGAGAAAAGGTAGAGCTGATCTTTGAACTCAAGACTGTCTCTATGCAAAGATACAGCATCTTGTTGCCTTGGAGAATTCATGGGATTGTTAACATTCTCTCACACAATTTATACCTTTTACTATAATGGAAAGAAGTTTAAGCAATTAAAAACAATGCAAAAGAAAAGATCATTCAAAAGCCAGATTTTTAATTACCTTGAAGTGCTTAAAATGTAACTGCTCTTTGGTCTTATTTAACAAATTGTGGTCATTACTGTGAGGTAAGCCCCTTCTACTTACTTTGAATCCAGAACTTCATCAGAAATCCCCTCTCCATACAGGTCTTGGTTCTTTTTTTTGTTTTTGTCAGCCAAGGGGCTTGAACTCAGGGCCTGTGTATGGTGCCTGAGCTTTTTTGCTAAAGGCTAGTGTTCTACCATGTTGAACCACAGGGCCCACTTTCCATTCTGGAGGTTAATTGGAGAGTCTCATGAGGACTTCTCTGAGGACTGTGATCCTTAGATCTCAGCCTCCTGAGCAGCCAAGATGACAGGCCTGAGCCATCAATGCTCAGCTTTCCTGACAGGTCTTATATGGGTTCAACTAATAAACATGGACACTAGTGAGCCCCTTTGAATCCCTGCTGTATGCAGAGTATGGGTGTGCCTTTTGTGATCACCTCATGGCTATGCTCACAAATCACCTGGGGAATCTTAGGGAAATATGACTTCTGACTTAGTGAATCTGAGCTGGAGTTGAAAGCCTCCATTTAACTGGTGATTAGAAAGCACAAGACTGCTGGGAACCAAATAATGACCATAAACAGGTATGATGTAGATCATTAGATGATGAGCCCTATTTCTCTCTGTCTCTGTCTCTGTCTGCCTGTCTGTCTGTCTCTCTCTCTTTATGGGTATTATGGAATCTGGATGTGAAAGTCAAGGACAAACATGTTTAAAAGGGAATAGATGCTAAATAGGAGAGCAGACAGAATGCACCTCCAAAGCTAACACTTGTACAGTGTTCTGAGCTCATGAATATATCTAGTTTTCAAATGAACTCAGTGATGTGGACTTTCCCCATTTTCCAGAGGGAGACTAAGACACAGAGGAATCGGGGAACCCAGCAAGTACAAAGCTAGACTTCAGTCTCATGTGCTGTGCATGAGAGGAGAGACAGAAATTCAGTAGGTTGAGAAGGTCTCAGAACCTATATATCACTCTCAGAACTTGTCTTGCTCACACTTTTCTTCAGCTGTTTGGGGAGCTGTGGGTTTATTTTGTGTCTATTTAAATGACTGCCTACAAGCACTGCCTGTTGGGCTACTGGTCTTAGACCATGCCCTGTAGGAATAAAGAGCTGCTGTGGGCACAAGGATGCCCTGTGCTCATTCTTCTTAGAATAGATTCCATCAGATGACTAAAGAAGAGAAGCCTTCAGGACAGTAGGCTGGCTTGATGAACTTTAAGTTAGGACTTCCCCAACCTCCATATCACTCTTCCCTCAGGATGCACTTTGGAAAATGCAGTTGTAAACACATGAGTCAGAACCCCAGAGTGAAAGTTCCAGAAAAGTAGATTTCAACATATTCTAACTGTGCACCCTGCCCTAAACAATGATGTCTCTATCACAAGCAATGCTCAAGGAGGGCCTAGCCTATTTGAGTGAAAGCCGAGCCCAATCTGGAAAGACATGCCACTTAACAGAACATGCGGCTGATGTTAGGAAACCACTTGAAGTTTACATGGTCTTGTTGACTTTCCCTTACCTTGACAGCACAATGGAACTCTACCATAGTTACTCAAATGGTGACATCAGGAAGTGATGTGATAAAAAGTGAATACGAGTAATCAAATTATTTAAGATTTACTGCTGAGCCGAGATGTTTTCTCCATACAAGCCATATATACCCCAAATCATTTGCACCTCATTTCTGCTACAAAATAGCTTTATAATCCTTTCATCACTCAGTGCCATCTCTATGTGAAGCTGGCTAGGTGAGCACCCCTATAAATTATGATTTCAGGTTCCCTCCCCAGTGCCTTTGTCACAGATAAATTTCCGTGGCTCTCTGGTGGCTGAAGTTCTGTTTCTAAGAAAAAAAAAGCCATACAGCCAGCTGGAGAATGGCTTCCATACAAGAGCTAGTGGGAGCAGTGACATATTCATTCATTCATTCATTCATGCATGCATGCATGCATTCACTTATTCTCCCCATCCATCAGCCTTTTTGGAGAATCAAATGTGCTCTGTGGTGGGGACACAGAGTTACCTGCTTCTTCCCACAAGGGAGAGGCTGACTCAGTGCTGAGATGATGGGCAGTTCTGAAAGCAGGCATGGCTCAGGGAATGAGAAGGGAGGTGCCAGTAGCAGGAAAGCTGCTCAGGAGAACACGGAGTTCCTGGGGATGGTAAAACTTTAGCATCTCTTAGGACTCAAGGCAGGCTAGTCCCCTATGGCATTTCATATAATTCCAACCCAGTCCCCTGGTTGATTCAGTTTTTTTTTTTAAATCTAACTCATATCATTGAAAAAAAATCAAGAATCAGGAGAGTGCTTCAGTTGTGCAAAATGTTAAGATGTGTACATTTGACAATCAAGTTATAGAAACATTGGACAGCTATTGGATTCTGCACAAATACCAGGTTTTATTAATTTGTGTGTGTGTGGGGGGGAACTGGGATTTGAAATTGAAATCAGTGTCTGGGTGCTTCCCCCCTCCCCTCAGCTAGCACTCTTATCACTTGACTCACAGCTCCACTTCTGGCTTTTTTGGTGGTTAGTTGAAGAGGAGTCTCACGACCTTTTCTGCCTGGGCTGGCTTAGAACTGTGCTCTTCAGATCTCAGCCTCCTGAGTAGCTAGGTTTATAAGCATAAGCCACTGGTATCCACTTCAAGTATCAGGATTTTTAATAAAAGCAATGGGCATGTCTGTATTCCCAAGTAGGACTTCTTAACCTTATGCTAGGGACCCACCCTGTGCATTTAATGAGCTGTTTGGTTAGAGATTCTGTTGGCTATAAAATGGGGACTGTACTGATACTGTGCTATACCTGGTGTGATGGATCTGGTGGCCATACAGCTTGGATTTCTGGAATGATGTTGGCAAATTACCTGTTTATTAATCCATACACCATACACAAAATCAGCATCAGCATCAGAGTTTTCAGTTGGAAATATGGTATCTGCGGAGAGGGGGCAGGGTTTTACAGGAGGCAGAAGAAGAGTTAAAAATCTTCCCATGAACAAAATGCAGTAAGTATAGCTATAACAGATTAGAAAAATGATTGATTTAGGATCTGAATACTTAGAGGTGAAACCCAGGCTTCACCACCACTCTCTGATGACTAACTCCAATCACTGGAACAGCCTCATTTTCCTTCTCTGTAACATGAGATGCTCTCCCCCCACCTTCCAACTAAGGGAGAGTATACACTGAGGGCTTGAGAGTGATGCAGAGATCCAATAGCTCCACTGGGCCCAGAAGGAGTCAAACTTCTAGCCTTATGTTCATTCCACTAAGCTTGGGCTGTTGAGAGCAACCCCTTGTGTTGGGGGTACATTACCCTGGGGTCTCATATACTCAGGGGGTGGAGGAGGTGGCCTCTGAATTTAACCATCCTGCCTGAATTTAACCAACGGATAAATAAGAGCCATTTTTTTTCCTTCCTTGAATGACATGGAGAAATGCAAACCTGTTATGATATTAATGTCAAACACATTAAAATCCCCAACAGAAAATATTTGAAAGGTAGCACATAGGAAAGAGACATGGCTTTTTCCAAAGGATATCATCTCTTTTTCCCACTCTGAAAGCAATATTGCTATTTTTTTTAAAGAACAAAGATCAAATTAAATGTTCAGTACTCCAACATGCTGTCGCCACGTATGTCAGTATATTTATGAACAATTCATAATTTGAACTGTTTTCCAGACAGCTGGTCATATGTACAGTAAAACAGTCATAATAACCTGTCAGGAAACATTTCCTAGAGCACATTCACTGGAGGAAATACGGGTGAACGGGGTGCCCTTTTCCAACCCCACCAGATCCTTTTATCTTGTGAGATGCTTGCCACCCAAGCTGAAAACCCCCACAGAGAACGTAGAAATGACAGGAACCCTAAAGTAGGTAGATTGAGGTTCAGTCATATGCCTAAATGGGAAGCAAGACCCTACCCCCCAAAAAGTAACCAGTGCAAAAAAGATTATAGGTATGGCTCACATGTTAGAGCATTAGCTTAGTAAGCATGAGGTCCTGAGTTCTAACCTCCACTACTGCCATTGAGAAAGAGAAAGAGAGAGGGGAGAGAGAGAGAGACTTCTAGTACTATTAATACACATAGAGAAAGAGACAGAGAGAGCGAGAGAACATGTATACCTGCGTGTTTCCTGCAAAAATATCATATTTTCATACTTTTCCCTGTTATTTTCCATTCTTTTATTCTCAAAAATGTTTATAGTTTGCTTGGAGCCATTTCATCTTTCCTATGAAGGAATTCTGGAGGGAGATCAGTGGTTCTAACTTTCTCACTGCTTGTTGTTTAACTAGAGTTGAGTTACTGCTTGTTCAATAAATACAACCCAGGTGCTAAATCCTCCCCTATTTGTTATAGAAGGCAAGAGTTTGGGGAAGAAGAGATATAATGTCAATGAGTAAATCAACTTTACTTAAGGATAGTCCTCTTTTTCTATAAAGGAAGTCTTTGTGAAAATATTTAATTATGGGTCCCAAAGTACAACATAGCCAATTGACTAGTTATTTTTTTCGTTGTTGCTATTGTAGATTTAAATTTAACAAATACTTGAGGATCTGGATCTTGAAATTTAATTTTAAAGAATTCCCGGTGATACAATACTTAGCGTATTATTTCCACATATCTCTCAAGTCAATCAAAAAGTTCTTTTCAACTTGTCAGGTCAAGCTAAGTGGTTGATTTTATTCAGCAAATATTTAGCTATTGGGCCGTTATGATGTCTCTGACTCTGAAGGCAGCCCTTGGATTCATTGAGAATAAAACAAGACCTGGTTTTTAAGGGTTGGCAGAGAAAGAAGACAGGAGGGCTCCCCAGCATAGCAGGAGGAGGCTGGACAGTGCGGGCTGGGGTGATTTCAGCAGTAAAGGCAACATCAGCCTGCCCCCCAAATCCCTCTGTGGGAGCTTCCAGGGGGGTGAATTGATTCATTCTTCATAAATTTCGATTTGGTTTTATGTCTCATCTCTATGTGAACAACTAGTAAGTGCTATGTTTTCTCAAAACAGCAGAAGAGTCTCTTTGGTATCTCCAGATTGCCCGTCCCTCCCCCCCCCCCCACCCAGTTTTCTACAAGGTCATCAACATATTTAAATTTATCTCTAATTCTAACACTGAAATGGTTTTCAGAAGCTCTTGCTTTTCATAATCCCATCTAATAACAACACCCAATCCTCCCTCTCTCCTTCCTCAGTCCCCCCCCCTCTCTCTGTCTCTCTGTCTCTCTATCTCTCTGTCTCTGTCTCTGTCTCTGTCTCTGTCTGTCTGTCTGTCTGTCTGTCTCTCTCTCTCTCTCTCACACACACACCCTAGTTCCTTATCTTCTTTGTAACATTTTAGATCCAGTGGTATCCAGTCTCCCACTAGGTTAGAAATCATCAGATCTCCTGGTTTGGTTTTGTTTTCCCCTTCCCTACCAAATTGGTTTTGCTGAAAATATTTCCATTTCCAGGATTTTTTAGTTTAGTTTTTTTTTTAAAGAAGAAGAAGAAGAAGAAATAAATGGAATAACTGGTTGAACTGCTTCTGGATGTCTCACCCCACATTACAGCAAATTATCCCTCCTGGCAGAGATAATGTTGGAAAATGAGCATTTAGGCATGTTACTGATGGAAAGTTGTGGCCCACGGAGCAGGTTTCCTGAGCCACCAGTGGGGACTTTTGCAAAGCTCATGCAGCTGCACTAATCTCCTGCTCCCCATGGCTCCCACAGCTGCCAGGGACACTTTTACAGGCACAGTGCCAGGCCGCAGGCATCCTGTAATTTCTTGGCCGTGGAGACTACTGCCTGGTCAGAAGGGTTATTTGTTTCCCTGATTGAACAAGGCTCGTACTTGTATTTCCTTTGTTTAAAACAAAACAAACAAACAAAAACCCCCAAAGCCAACCTAGAAAAATTTCCTCTTGCTATTCCTTTCGATGTAGGGTTAGCAAACTTTTTGTGTAAAGTGCTGCCTAAAGTCTCTGCCGCAGCTACTCCCCTAGGTGATTGAGGCCAAGAGCAGCTAGAGATGATGCATGAGAGCATGAACAAGGCTGGGTTCCAATAAAACTTTATTGCTGGACACTGTAGTCTGCATCACATGTAATATTCACGGGTCATGAAAGACAGTTTTGAGGTTTTTAAACATTTAAAAATGTAAAAGAAACTATTCTTAGTTTGCAGGTATAGAAGGGCAGGTGGTGGGTTGGTCCGTTTCACCCACTGTAATTGGCCGATAAACAGAAATGGATATCTTGCCCAGGTGGCCTTGGGGCCATTCTGGACTCCAGCTGAACAAGATTGCTTTGTGTTTCATGGGGTAAATGATGGTAAATTAACTATCCCAAGACACTGAACGAGAATTCCAGAATCTTTCAAGAGTAAGGGGTCTCTGAGAACATTGAAATGAAACAGTCTGATAAGGCTAGAAGAGAAATCACTACAGGGGAACTTGGAGAAGCTAATTAACGGATCTAAAGATGGTCTCTGAATGCTGGTGTGTGTGTGTGTGTGTGTGTGTGTGTGTGTGTGTGTGTGTGTGTGTGCACTCACACACATGAGCGAGCATGTGCCAGCTTGAACTCAGGGTTAGGGTGCTCTCTCTCAGTGGCATTTCACCACTTGAGCCACAGGTCTACTTCTGGGCATTTTGCTGGTTAGTTAGAGATAAGTCTCTCAGATTTGCCTTCCCTGGTTGGCTTTGATCCCCAATCTTTAGATCTCAGCCACCAACACTCAACAGCCAACATCTGTAATTTAGCAGTTTCTATGATTCAACATTCAAATGATAATATAGTTGATAGGAAAACAAAACTTGATTGATAAGAAGTACCTCTATTACCCTAAGCCGAGTAGTGACCAGTAAGAATGAATACTACTTTATAACCTGATTTGCAATCATGGCCAGACTCAGGGCAGATTCACTGGACTTCATTGCCTGCCAAGGCCAAGTTCTCTCTCTTACCCTCCTCCCCACAGGAGAAGGAAAGACAATGAAATAGCAGCAGCAGTAACAACAGCGACCTTTCCTTAAAGTGTTAACTCATTTGCTGGAAGTAAATACTCACAAATAACCAAAGTCAAACTGCCTGTATTTAAAACTCACCTTACTATATACTTCCTATGGGACTAGGGAAGGTTCTTTACTATCTCTGTGCCTCAGTTTCCTCACCTACACATTAAGCTTGTTTTGAGGATGGAGTTTATATCTACAGGCTGCTCAAGGGAGCACTCAGTAGTCTAAATCTGGGGTTCGTATCTGTAATCCCAGCACTCAGGAGGCTGAGATCTGAGGAGCACAGTTTGAAGTCAGACTGGATGGGAAAGTCTGTGAGACTCTAACCAACAAAAAGCTAGAAATGGTACTGTGGCTCAAGTGGTAGAGTGCTAGCCTTGAACCAAAAAAAAAAAAACAAAAAACCACTCAGGGACTGTGCTTAGGTCCTGACTTCAAACCCCAGGGTGGGGACAGACATAGAGTCAACAGCCCAAGATTGTAAGACTGCCTCTTTCTGTTGTCACATGTTCCCATGCACAGAAGAATAGCTCATTGTGATTATGACTTTGCAGCCAAGGATTGACCCCATCAATGTAGC
Organism: Dipodomys merriami; assembly: GCF_024711535.1. Classification (NCBI taxonomy): domain Eukaryota; kingdom Metazoa; phylum Chordata; class Mammalia; order Rodentia; family Heteromyidae; genus Dipodomys; species Dipodomys merriami. The sequence goes on from NW_027202316.1 coordinate 3,689,577, forward strand.
CCTGGGAGACGACACCAGGAAACCACAACTCACTTCAAACTTAAAAGAAGAGGCATCTGGGAGGGCAGATTCTCTGGCCTGACAAAGAAATGCCTGGTGAGAATTGAGGCCTTCCCCTGGCTCCCTGAAACAAGTATGTTCCTGAACTAGGGGTTGTCCAGGAAAGTCGATATGGCAGTTAAATGATGTAGCCTTGTGCCTGGCTGGACATAAACACTGCTTAAAGACGGCCTTGGACCTTCCTGGGCCAATCCTATCACTCCTACTTTTTTTGTAACCTGTTTTTTTGACAGTCCCTTACCAGGCTGAATTGAAACACTATTCCTACCTAACAGACATACTTTCTTAAAAAAAAAAGTTAACCAACTATAATATAAAAGAAATAAAAGGGAGACCATTTATGATTTTAAAAAATAACATGTATTTCATTGGTAAGAACTCAAACCTGAGTTCTTACTAGATACTGAAAGTCATGGTGAAGGCGTTAGATTGTTGTGGCTAGGTAGGACACTTCTGGCCCAGGAGTTGGGATTAGCAATTTAATACCCCTAGCACGATTGGAGACTTTCTTAAAGCAGTGGAAAGCCTTCTCAATCTAGTGTCAGCTGAGACTTCAACAACAACCAATCCCCTCTTGATGCCAGTGGCAGGTGCTTTCCTGTAGTAGTAACTCAGTACAAGAAAATTACCTGGGTATACATGTAAAGTGGATTTCAAGTTCTCAGGGGAGTTTCTCATGGACAGAGTGTTTTGAACGCAAGCATCTGGCAGAGCCATGCTGGGTTAGGAGGACTTTTCTCTGAGGAATGCTGACTCAGGCCCAAGCTTCTCTGTCCCTCACTTGTTATTCTACAGATTACAAAGCGACAGGGGAGTCCCTTTAAACACTGCCATCTGCAACGCTTGCCAGTCCCTTCTGTTGGCGCAACTGAAGAATGATTCTATCACTCTGCTTCAAAAAAACACAAATCCACTGAAAGTCATCAAGCCTCTTTGGCCTCAGTACTTTCCAGACTTCTGTGCTTTGAGGTGTCAACCACCTCTCCGACTTATTTCATGTGATTGTTCCAGAAGCCTGGACACTCATAAAGATAACACCAAGACAGAACTAAAGCAGTGCCAATTAGAGTCGGGCACTGAAATCCCAGCCCCAGTGGGTACAGAATGGGCAATGGGATTTTATTTTTATCTACTTTCCATTATATTTGATGGACTTTACAGCAGTAACAAAATCAGACGAGCTGGGCACGTGACTCCATGACTTTCACACTCGGCTGCTACATCTTCCTATGTAGACGGCACATAAAAAACATGGCAAGTTAGCTCAGAGGATGAAATTGAGAAAGTCGCCAGGAAGGATGGCTCTGGAGTTTGCAGGTTTAAACAGACCCTTGGCCACACCTTGAGATGTACTGTGACTCTTTCTAAGACTCGACTCTCAAGCAGGCTGGGCAAGACACCCCTGATTTATTTAAAGATGAATAGATAAGCGTCATGGGCTGAAGAAATGAAGTGCCGGAAAAAAATATCACTTGAGGATACTTCCTTATGTGTTATCCAATGACCTAATTAACAGTATACCTCCAGGTAACTAAAAGTATAACGAAGAGTCAACTGTTAGACATATTCTTTTAGAGAGGAATATCACCTCCAAATGACAGGATAACAGAGAAAGAGCTTTTCCAAATCAGACAAATTCTAGAATGTTCCCAGGATGTTCTCTCCACCAGGGTGGGTGCAAATTGGACCACAGTAACATGAAAGAGATTTGAAGCTCCCTCATACCCCTCCCTGACAAGCCTTGTTCAGATGAGGCACTGGATGAGCACTTACTGAATGCACAATGACTTAATTCATGAATCAAGGAAGAAGTACTGGATGAAAGTGGAAAGTCCAAAAATGTCTTGGAGAAGGCAGAGTTCAGAAGTCAATGAACCTCAGTGTCCCTACCATATGGTCTCATGTGTTGGGGTGTCTGCCTTCTGTTTCTTGTTCCCCATCCTCCTGCAGTCCTTCATATCTTAGTTCTAACTTTTCCCCGTGATTTGTAAATTTCTTTCATTTTACTGTCTTACTCTACTCAGACATGCACACTACCTTCAGCCCTCATGTAGTATTATTTTGTTTCTTTTTGTGGTGGTGGGGATTGAACTCAGGGCTTCCTGGTATTTTTATTTCATTTTCAGATTGTCTTTCAGATAGAATTTTTCTTGGATTTTGCCCCTTCTTCCCCCGCTACCCCCTTCCTGAGAAGCTGAGATTATATGCTTGTACCACATTGTACCCCGTGCCAAGGAATTTTTGATCATGTTTACAATAAAATACACATCAGCTTGCTTTCAAAACATAAGATCTTCATTTCAAAAACTCATTATAGAGAAATATTACCCAAAGGGTCAAAGCCTAGGGCAGGGTCAAGTGTGATTTGGAAGAGCAGAGAAGCAGTACAGAGTGCACAGGCTGTGCGGTTGGTCAATTGTGGATTCCCTGGGCAATCAGCTCACGCCAGGTGCTTTGCCTGAGAAATCACAACTTACATATTCCTTATCCAAAACTCTTTAGCCAGTACTATGTTGTATGTCTTTAATCCTAGCACTAGGAAAGTTAAGTCAAGAGTATCTAGAGTTCTAGGCCAGCCTGGCCTACATAGCAAACCTGTCTCCAAAATAAAAACAAATGAACAAACAAACAAACAGCTGGAGACCAAGAAGTGTGTCAGGTTTTTGCTTTGTTTGGGTCATGATGAAGATTGAACTCAGGGCCTCAGGCTTGCTAGGCAGATGTTCTACCACTTGATCCATGCAGTTTGCCGCCTTCTGTTTTCAGTTGTGGGGCTTGAACTCAGGACCTGGGTGCTGTTCCTGAGCTTTTTCACTCAAGGCTAGCACTCTATCCCTTTAAACCACTGCTCCATTTCCGTTTTACTGGTGGTTAACTGGAGATAAGAATTGCACGGAGGGGCTGGGAAGGTGGCTCAGTGGTAGAGCACTTGCCTTGCATGCCTGAGGCCTTGGGCTTGATTCCTCAGCACCACATAAGCAAAAAGAAAAAAGTCGGAAGTGGTGCTGTGGCTCAAGTGCTAGCCTTGAGCTGAAGAGCTGAGGGACAGCACCCAGGCCCAGAGTTCAGGCCACCCTTCCCCCCCCCCCCAAAAAAAAAAGAATCGCATGGATTTTCCTACTGGAGCTGGCTTTGAACCAAAATCCTCAGATCTCAGCTTCTGGTGTAACTAGGAATACATGCATGAGCCACTCACACCCCACAGCTTGCTTCCTTTAGAGGACACTTCACCACCATGAAACTGTCATTTAAATCTCTTGTGGATCTTTGCCAAGAGACCTAACTCCGCTGATAAGTCAGATACAAACCCACTGTGCTCCAATCTCTGGAAACAACCTGGTGAAGCAGGGCCTTCCTTCCCACTGGGGTGGGTGCTCTGATGCAACTGAAAATCTACATTTCCAACGATAGACAGAAAGACTTTGTCTCCTCATGATTACTTGACATCTTAGCAATTAGACAATGTAGGGACTTTGAATGTGAAGGGTTAAACAGACTTTTAACTGATAAGGGCGAATTCCTCCAGGAAACTCCTTGGAGACACATGTAATTAATTTGATCTTCTTCAGTCATTAACTCAGACTTATAGTGACTCGTCGGCACATCGCTCTATTAATTCACTGGCGATCACTTCCTGCGATTCATTTGGTTAAGCAGCACTGTTGGATTACATTTTAAAACCCTTAAAACGTGTTGTAATTGATGTCTGTTTATAGAAGCTTACTTTAATGGAGTCCAAGTGGGCTGGAAGACTAGCAAGGTCCGAGATGCAGCCTTTCTGTAAGCAGTCCAGTTTGGAAATACCAAGTTGGAGGAAAAACACCACTGCTCAGAACAGTTTTCTATTAAATTCACTTCTTGTTTTAATAGTAATGGTAGGTTCTACACTGTGGTGTTTCTCAGTGATAATGGTATGGATAATGGATTGAAAACCATGTTCTCAAGGAACACTGGTCACTTAGACAGACACTTTAAAATGCAACCCCTCCTTGTACAATCTTTTGAAGTTCAAAAGCAAAATCAAACAATAAAATAAAATAACAGTAAAATGAGAAAGCCGTATTATCTTCTTGGAATGAACAGGTGAATGTGTCATTTTTATCTATTTTAGCTTAGGATAAATCGAATGATAAGTATTGAACACATTAGTTAGATTCTATGACATCTTCGTGAGGTTCAGGAAACTCTGGTTTCTTCCCTGGACTAAGTAGATGCAGAAGGTAGAAATGACCATTTAGACTTCCTCTAAGTGGAAATCTGACTGCAGATTGGCACTCACATCCCAGTGCTGGGGAACATAAGCCTGAATTTCTCACCTCAGGCATGGGGGAGGGACAGGGGAATTTGTCCCTAGTTTTCTATAAAACAGCAAATCAAGAACTGCCTGATATATGCAATTTGACCTTTTCTGTTTATTTCACCAGGCTGGCTTTTCTCTGCCTGGCCAAACGTTACCTTTTCTTTCAAAGTTCAGCTTAAGGTCTAACAGCCTTCTCTAAGAATCCTTTCCTTACCACATCTGACAATAAGAGCAAAGACTATTTTTGTTGTTTAACAACTGCGCTTTTCCCAATCAATTGAGGATGGCTTCTTCTTGGATTTATTTCTTAGAGCAGTTCATTGGAGTTAAGGGCATATGCATCAGCAGCTAACACCTTCACACATATGTGTACAAACATATATGTATATATAAAATATGTAGTCAACCCTTTGTGTGCAAGAGTTTCTCATTTGCAGTTAACCAACTGTAGATCAAAAAATTCAAAAGGATTCAGTATTTGTACTGAACTCTTGTAGATGGGTTTGTTTTTTGTTTTTGCTGTAAATTCCCCAAGCCACACAGTACAGAAACTACGTCTACAGCATTTGCATTATAGTAGGTGTAATTAATGGAGCAATGGTTTTAAACATATGGAAGGATGTGCATAGGATATATACAAATTCTGTGACATTTATTTAAGGGACTTGAATATTTGTAGATTTTGGTATCCTGGATTGTGGATCTAGGAACCTATCCCCTGTGAATGCAAGGATGACTATATTTGCATATTTCTCTCTCTTTGTCTCTCTGTCTCTCTGTCTGTCTCTCTCTCTGTATACTCATATACTCTGAACACCATTATTAGTTGAATGTCTTATTTACTCACTGATTTATAGAATGTTAAGCCTGTGGAGTACCAAGCCTGCCACCTGGCTCTGACTTTATGCTGTAGGAGGGAGCCAGGCAGGTAAGGAGTATACAGCACCATCCATTAGTTCCCTAGGTGTGGCCAGGCCTGGCAACATCACACGGGGGTCCAAGGTTTGGGAACCAGCCTGAACCCTCACCACATCCTAATAGTGCAGGGAATGATCTTGTGAGCTGCAAGCTCATGTGTAGGGTCAGACAGCATTTCTCAAATATGTAGTGTAATATCGATATTGAATTTTCAAATCAAGCAATTTATTGTTTTTGATAATGGACTCCATTTCCTATTTGTTACCAAGCCTTCCCTCACTCTAAAGGACAAACACTCCAGTTCCTCTTCTAGTCCAATGACATTTCTGGAGGAGACAGGCTAATAATGAGGGAAGGGTTGGTAAAAGAAGTCACTAGGATGGTTGGAGTCCATTTGAAATGCTGTCCACCTTCTCATTTCTCTGCTTCCCCAATTTCTCCCCTTTAAATTGACATCAGAAAAAAAGAAAAGAAATAAAATTAACATCAAGGAGCGTTTCCCTGATTGACATCAGCACTTCCGGTTTCATATTAGGAAGCACTTCCAAGAAGCACTTCCTATTTGCCTGTTCTGAGAGCTTAGTGGATATAAATCACTGGGCTCCCAGGGAAGGGATGAATTGCCCAAATAACACAGGTAAGAAGTAGAGGAACTGCAGCATGCACCTCAGAAGTCAGCTCTAAGGCTCCTGCTCCTCATCACTTGCTCTGGGTCTTCTGGACTTCTGATTTCCTAGAAACTTCTGATTTCATTGGCATTGGTAAGAAAGCCTTCCTGTCTCAAACAGGAAACCAGAAATTTGTCCGTGAAGAATAGGGGACTACAAGGCAGGCTTTGGCCCTACATGCATCTTTATCACATTAAACCCCAACTGGGAGCTTACTACGTCTCAATCACAAATGCAGGTTATGTGCATACAATTGTGAACTAAAGAAAGTTCTTGTCCTCATGGAACACTCCTCTTCACCAAATGTGGGAGTGGAAGGTGGTGACAGGGGCTGAGGGGAATGAATTCATTCACAATAGCCAGTGTTCTGTCAGGTCACAATAATGTCAGTTAGAAAGTAAGAAGTGGCAAGTGACAGGGGATGTGTGTGTGAGCTGGTGTATGTAATTATGTTTCTCCGTACAGTGGCCATAGATCCCAATAACCCATCCTAAGAAGAAAATATCATGAAGTCAGTTCAGTTAATATACTTGAGCTACTTCACATCATAGAGTGGCAATATGCCTCCTGTAGGGGTAGGGGTTTTTTCCTTCATCTAGGAGCTGTAGCTTGCTGTCCAGCCCAGCTTGGAGAGAGAGAGAGAGAGAGAGAGAGAGAGAGAGAGAGAGAGAGAGAGAGAGAGAGAGAGAGAGAGAGAGAGAGAGAGAGAGAGAGAGAGAGAGAGAGAGAGAGAGAGAGAGAGAGAGAGAGAATGAGAATATTGTATCCTGGGAAAACATCCTAATAAAAATTCAAAGTACAGTTTCTACTGAATGAGTATTACTTTCATACCACCAGAAAGGTGGAAAATCTTAAGTTGAACAGTGGTAATTAGGGGACTCTCTGTAGCAGGTTTCACAACCCAAAGACCAATGGAAGGAGGTCACTACATTATTTGACTCATCCTAAATCAGCAAATACACATGCCTCTGATCTTCAAAGGGCTACTTAAGCTCAAGGGCAAAGGTGTAGTTTTCAGAATACATTCAGAAGAAGATGCTGAAAGAAAACAACTTGACTGCTACCAAGAATTTCACCCAAGCTTTTAGAAACATAAATACACTATGTCTGATTAGGGAAAATATTGAAGTTACTCTGATTTAATATTAACATTACTTATATATATTATTTATTGGCAGTTAACTCTGATTTATAAGATCATGGGCAATTTCAAAATCTACTTTCTTATTTTAATAATACTAGAAAAGAAAGAAGGAAACAATATTTTCCTTTATTTCATACCAAACCAAATATGAGTTTAGTTTTCTGTATGTTTAGAGTTTTACAGGGGTGTACATATCTGTAGAATAAGAAAAGGCACACAAAAGGTGTTTCTAAAAATGTGGCCTGAATTTCTGGGGACAGCATGTGGTTTCACAAGAGAAAACAAATTGCCACAATCATCTTTAACGTGATCTCATATTGGATGAGCTGAACACTGTACCATAGGAAACACATTGAAACTTGTCTGCTTTCAGTCAAATAAAAGTGAAAGAAAAGGGTGATTTTCTGGGCAATAGCATTCTTGTTGTCAGAGAAGAAGAGAAAAGGAGTCGGATACTATTCACAGAAAATGCACTGGGTAATTTTGTTAAGTATATGTTACAGGTTCCAATGCATTTTACATTAAAAAAAATAGTCTGATTCCATGATTCGTGTGGGTTAGAAAAAAACACAAAACAAGTACAGCCATGCTATAAAAAAAGCAGACGACAAGATTTGAAAGTAAAGACGTTTATAGTTTCATATAAGAATTCTACACATTTCTGGGTTGATCTACTTAAAGTTTTCCCTGTATGGTGTTGATTGGTATATTCTTATGCTTTTCTTTACTGTAAAAAATGATTCAAAAACCCCAACAAAAATAGTTAGGCATAAAGAGAAGGAACACAAGGTTGCTCCACAAGGCTATATGGTTGTTGTGTGGTGGGTTTTGTAGATTCTATCAATGAACTTGAATTCTTTCAACGCCCACTAGGGAAATGACAAGGCTCTTGATATTGAGCTCCAAGGGCACCTGAAAGTCCATGAGTTTGTCAGGATCTCCAGCCACTGTGACCACCAGAAGAGAGCACTGAAGCTGCCCAGGGCTACTCAATCCCATTTGGAAAGGCCATACTTTTACCAAATGTGGTTGTTGGTAGTCTAGTCACTTTCTCTTGATGTCCCATTGAGACCTCAAACACAAGCCTGTTTTCCTCCCATGAACAGGAATCTTTTGAGCCCACAATTTCCAGCTTGCTTATGCAATGTGTGAAGCTCCTGTCTGGCCTTTAACTAACTCTGGGGGAAAGATTCAGAATCATTGCAGACTTCACAACTTGCATCTCCCCCACCCCCCCCCCCCCCCGACTCCGGTGACTCTTCTCTCATCCAAGACCCCTTTCCCCAGTCTCCCGCCATCTTCCATGTCACTTCCTGCAGCAGCCAACCCAGAAAACACATTTCACGCTTCCCTCACGTCCCATTTCTCAGGAGGCCCGGGATCCAGAGAAAATACTGAATGTGTTTTAGAATTGCTGGCTCATTTCCTTCATACCTCCTCTGACTCCTCAAAGATACAAGGATTAGTGAATCTTCTGATTAAGCCATTCTGCATCAATATGACAAAAACAAAAACTCATTTACCTGGACAGCATGGTTGGGAACAAATAACAGCATTATAGAGATAATCAGCTGAGAAATGGAAGTATGGCATAGTGTGGTCCAGTCCAAATTCAAATTCTTCCTCTGCCACTTATAATCTGTGCAGGTTAAACGAGTTATTACCAACATTGTGTGCTTTGGTTTTCTCATTCATAAATCAGGATTAATAATAGCACCTTCCTAAAGACTCTAGGTAAGTTTTAATGGAATACTTGAAGTTAAAAACGCCAACCATGCCTTATCAAAGTGAGGGCCACAAATGTTGATTTCCTAAGAAAGACAAAAATAAGAGGTAAGCTCCAAACAAATATGGAACATGCAATGGCTTAGGTAGGTACAAATAGGAAGTCCTTAGAATTATGAATCTAGTAAAGTACCATAAAGAAGTAGCAAGGGAGGTATGCAATAAGGGTTAGAATTTTTGGAAATGTCTGAGTGAAAGAGAACTAATGAAGCAGGCTGGGCATCCTATTAAAATATGTTCCCTTCAAGTTAGCAGTCTGGCAAAGCTCTGTCTGTTGGTCTATGGAATGAGGGGTTGCAGAAATGTGGCCTAAGTTAGTCTCCAGAGTTGTTTTGCTGTTGGCTAAAGAGGTAGGGGACAGATTGGTAGTGTGTAGAGTGTGTATTAGTGGTATGTATGTATGTATGTAGTGGTATGTAGTTTGTATGTGTGTAGCAGGGTCATGCACAGTGCACATGGAATAAATGTATGTGTTGTGTATGTTAGTGTAGACTATAGTGTGTGTGTGTGATGTGTACACACGTGGGATATGGTATGCATGGTTCATGGGACTGTGGAGTGTGCCTGTCTGAGGCTGTGGTTATGCTCACGGACTGTGGCAACTCTGGGTATCTGGGCTCTGTGTGTTTTATAAGAAAGTGGGGAGCTAGCAGCAGGAGAAGAGGCTAAAATGAACAGGACACATATCTCCTTAAGGAACAGAGAAAGTTGTAAAAGTGGAAAAGGAGACCAATAAGAGAGAAAATCTGGAGAAGCCTGGAGAAAGGATTTGAGTCATGAGCATGGAAGGAAAATGGGAGGAACTCCTATGTAAGGAAGAGTGAGTCATGAGATTGGAAGAGAAAGGCTCCATTCAGTGAGAGCTCAGAGCTCCGTGAGTTCACAAAGCTGCTCTCAGGGCTCAGGAAAGTTAGCAATTCATAGGCCCTGGCCATCTCCACACCTTTCTCCTCCTGACTACAGAAAAGACAGCTGATTTTGGAAAGTTCCCAGCATCTGGGCTTCAAGTGCTTAAGGCTATGTATGTGGCCATCTTGATTGCACAGGGTGGGACCATTTCCTGTTATCCTCTATGCTTGATTCTTGCCTCTCCATTCTTCAAATTAACCTGTTATCTTCTCATGCCCTCCATGCACATAGCCCCATTTTGTTTTTTCTCTCTTCAAGCCCAGGTTGTAGTATGTGCCTTGTGTTGGACGATCTGTTGTCTAGGGCTGGGAAACTTCTCAACACCAAGTCAGAAGAAAGAACATATTCAGGATTACATCTGTATAAATATTGATTTAAAAAACTGCCCACTGTTTTATTAATTGTTTTCTCAGTAGAGGATAATATTGAGACTAGAAAACAGAAATCAACTGCTGCTGAAGTCCATAGACCATATTATTATGAAGGCAGAGTGATTTTTTTGTGATTTTTTAAAATCAATGTATTGTCTTTAAAATTCTTTGTTTAATATGGTTCTAGATAATCATCCAAATTTGATAGAGTGATTACCAGGTGACACTATCAAATAACAATCACGATTAAGCAAGTAACGTGAGCTCTTAGGCCCTAAAGCAATTTCTGTGAAGAATGAGTTTGTCCTTCAAATGGCATAATGAGAAAAAAATTAGGTGCAATTCATCCAGAACACTGTGTTACTCTGGGAGAAGCATAATATGCTTCTCCATTCCTAACACTTATGGATGGACTACAATTAGCTTGTTTTCTTTTTAGCTTCCTTCCTTCCCATTTGCCTTTTGCATTCTCTATCAGGTGAGATAAGCAAGGTGGATTAGAGCATCACTGGGATTTTCTGCACCTGGGCTATTGCATAAAAGTTCAGCAGTCCCCTTTTAAATAATTAACTAATTTTCCCTCTAAAGATACACAAAGCAACCAAAACACAAGTTATGGCCATTGGTGATTTTTATACCCAAGACATAAAAACATATCTGTCGGTGAAATAATCTGAGGCCAGAAGCAAATTTAGCAATGAGCAGTTGCATTGCCAGACCATTATTTATCGTAAGAGGGTGTCTTTGGAACAAACCAATGGGCTGGCTAACTTATTATATGAAAGATCTAGGCTTAATAATCATATTCATCTGAAAAAGGCTGAAACTAGATCCCTATTTCTAACCTTGTACTAATACCAATTCCAAGTAGATCAAAGACCTCAGTGTAAGACCATTCAAACAACTATAGGAAGAAATAGGAGAAACAAAACTTATTGGCATAGGCAGGAACTTCCTGAGTAGAATTCCAGGGACTGAGCAGAATTGACAAATATAAATGCATTGAGCAACAAAATCTTCTGCATAGTATATAGTTACTGAGCTAAAAAGAAAGCCTACTGAATGGGAGATGATTTGTGCTATTCATCAGTACACAAGGGTCTAATAACCAGAACATATAAGGAGCTCAAAGAACAAAATCTCCAAAGAATCAATGACATAGTAAATAAATGGGCAAAGGAGCTAAATGGAACTAATTCTCAGAAGAATAGGTACAGATGGCCAATAATTACATGAAAAAATACTCAACATCCATGGCCATGTGATCATTACTAAACATATGAGCAACAACAAATGTGTGTGGATGTTGGGAAAAAGGAACCCTCATACACTCACTGTTTGTGGGAATTAAATTAGTGCAACCACTATGGAAGTATGCAGAGTCCTCAAAAACGTGAAAACGCAACTCTAAGTGATACCATTTTGGGCATTTATCCAAAAATTTGTAAATCAGGACACAGTAGAGGCATTTGCATACTCATGTTCCTTTCGATGCTATTGACCATAGCCAAGTTACGGAATCAGTCTAGATATCCTACAACAGTGAGTGGATCAAGAAAATGGTGTGTGTGTGTGTGTGTGTGTGTGTGTGTGTGTGTGTGTGTGTGTGTGTGTGTGTGTGTGTGTGTGTGTGTGTGTGTGTGTGTTTCTTTTTCTTTATTTTTCACATTTACACTCAGTAAATATTTTCAAAAGGTAAAGAGGTAGATCTTCCACCTTAAAATCTCTGAGTACAGCATATTGTTGCGTGTGGATACTTCTGTTCTATTTGGGGAGATGATTAAAAGACAAAAAAATAAAGAGCGCATAACTATTGTTTCTCTTTCATTAAAGCTAAATCAAGTTGCCTATGTGGGATCATCTGTGAGTTAAAGCTACTACTTGAAGATATGTGATGGACTGATTCCCTAGGTTTGACTCCATTTTCACACCATACTTTCTCCTCAGCACACCTCTGATGAAAAACAGTGATATGAAATAGTAGTGGACCTAATAATTTAGACTCAAAACTGTGGATATAAATATTATTAAGAACTGGTACTTGCTTTTAAGATTTTTTTTGTTGCCTTTGCATAAAAGTTATAGATGTATGAAAGCTTTGATATACATGAAAACATATCTATAGAAGAGAATAAAAATGGCACAAGTACAGGGAACAGTGCGTGTATAAATTTCCCCTGTGTGCACTCTGCCTCAGGAGCCCAGAGTTTCAGGAATGTGGATTTTTCTCAGTTGAATTTGTGATGTGTTATGTGATGTTTTTATTCAAATGCATAAATATTATCTTTTTATTTGAGGTGTTTTAGGCTTAGGGGTTGCAATTGAAAGTTCCATTCGAAGCCCATTTCTCCTGCCGGCTTCATTTTGTTCTTTATTTCCATGCAGGCATCTCCCTAAGCTGGATAGGTACACGAAGAACATGGGGTTATGGCTTTGCCCCTACCCAGGGCTGGTTTGTGGGTATGCAATCCTGTGGAGAAACAATTTAAGTATTTATGAGAAGGTCAGTTATAGATTTGTTATGAGATACCACAGACTGAGTTTTACGTGGACACCCCAAAAGAAGAAAAAGAAAAGGAAACCAATTCAAATAGAAATGTAAAGTTTCACTGTGTTATAGGGATGGTTTATTTTTGTTAATTGAAAATGTTTATCTAAGGCATATTGAGTTATTTGACATTCTAACCAGGCTTTACAATGGCTAAACAATATGTAAATTTCCCACAACTCAAATCCTTCCTTACTCCAGGTGCTTGTATTTCTTTCGAAGCATTAGGAAACATCAGGGTTCCCACAAAAGGAGTCCCAAAGTATTCCCTGATGTTCCTTTGTTATCCAGGCTGCCTCACCAAATGTAAATAGGCACACTTATGTTGATGAACTTAGCTTGAGCTTCTGTAAATAAACCAGTGTAAGAAGCCTTAATTTGAGAGGGCTGTTGGGGGTCACCCTGGGAAAGCCAGCAAGCTGTGAGGTATGCAAGTTTTGAAAAGTAAACTCCTATGTGGCGTATTAGCTCTCTGCTGTAACCCATTACCACAAGGTTAGTATAGATCGCATTCAATGTGCCATCTTACATTTCTGGACACTCAAAGTCCAAAACTGGTTCTGCTGTATTGAGATCAAAGTGCCACTGGGTTGTATTCCTTTATGGACACTCTAAAAGATGATGGAGGCTGGGCATGGTAGTCCACACATATAATCCCAGCTGCTTGAGAGGAAGAGATAGGAAGATCAGGTTCAAGATTGGCCCAGGCTAAATTAGCATACAACCTTATCTGAAAAATCAACTTTCTCCAAAAGGACTGAGGGCAAGGCTCAGGTGTAAAGCTTTTACCCTAACAACCATGAGGTCTTGAGCACCATCCTTGGTATAGCGGGAAAGTGAATGCACACACACACACACACACACACACACACACACACACACACACACACACACACACACACACACACACGCACGCACACTTTCCTTAAATAAAGGCAACTAGAATTTCCCAGCACATGGACCTAAATCCCTTTCCTTACCTAAGACTGTTACTTCTAAAGCTAGATATAGTACCAGAAAACACAACTTGACTGTTGCTTAATTCAAACCAGGCATTTGGCTAAATTTAATTTTTAAGTAAGTTGAGTTAAAACCACTTCCCAAAGTAGCTTAACATTCTGTTCCATTTCATCAAATATGAAGACCAGAGTCATTTATTATTAATCCCCAAACATATTGACCATTGAATGTATGTAAGATTCTTCACAAAGACGGGAAAGGTGTACCTCTGTGTCTTGAATTATAAAACAAAGAATGAGGCATTGTCATTCAATGAGGCATATGGCACAATGGAATGGAGCTTATTCTTAGCCACTCTCTGAAAATGTTTTTCTACTGCACCTTTTGCTGCTTTAGTCATTTACTACTTCACTTTAATCTAACCATGCTGATTTTCTCAATCTCCAAACCGGAGTCTAAATTAAAAATGATATGGACAATAGTAAATGAGAATCACACACTGAGAACTCCACTTTTATTTTCAATTTAAAGCAACTCCAATTCACTTTTTTTTTTGGTCAGTCATGGGGCTTGAACTCTGGGCCTGGTGCTGTCCATCAGCTCTTCAGCTCAAGGTGAGCGCTCTACCAGTGGAGCCACAGAGCCACTTCCAGCTTTTTTTGTTTATATGGTGCTGAGGAATCAAACCCAGGGCCTCATGCATGCAAGACAAACACTCTACCACTGAGCCACCTTTCTAGCCCTCCATTTCACTTTTAAGGTTTTGATAATTACTTTGAAGCCAAGTTTTCATTTTGAGGAGCATTTCAAGCTAGTATTTCTAATTTGAAGACTTAGCTCCGTATCAAAAGAAACAGTCACATGCTCAAGGTTATTTAGACATTTTAAATATCTATCATATGATGTGACATATCTCTAGATTAATCATGTAGTTGACATTGGCCTGCAAAGAGACATGGATGAGTCAGAATTTGAAACACTCTGTGTTGAGAGCTTTTGCTGCAGTTGCAGTTCTGAACTAACCTTTTTCTTCTTGACACCTGTGTTGTATTCCATTCTTCAAATGTGTTTATGATATCTCTCAAATGAATGAACAGGTTGATCACATTTCTTGAAATTAGTAATTGTGAGATCTTTAGCAGTGGGCACTGTGCCTGAGATGACAGTAGAGCTAGAAAGCAGGTGGAGGATGATCAAAATGGTCATAAAAGACAGATGTAAGGAAGAGATTCTGGAATGCTGGAGGGGTTGTGGACAGAAGGGAACCTTACTTCATTGTTAGTGGGAGTGTAAACTTGTTCAACCACTTTGGAAAGCAGTATGGAGGTTCCTCAAAAGACTTCACATAGAGCTCCCCTATGACCCAGCAATCCCACTTTTGGGCATTTACCCAAATGTTTACAAACAAGACCACACTAAAGCTACCAGCACAACTTTGTTTATTGCAGCATTATTTACCATAGCTAAGATATGGAACCAACCCAGATACCCCTCAGTAGATGAATGCATCAAGAAAATGTGGTATATATACACAATGGAATTCTATGCCTCCATCAGAAAGAATGACATTGACCCATTTGTTAGGAAATGGAAAGGCTTGGAAAAAATTATATTAAGTGAAGTAAGCCAAGCCCAAAGAAACATAGGTTCCATGGTTTCCCTTATTTGCAATATCTAGTATATGTATGACTCAAGCAGAAAAGGTCAGATAATGTGATGTTAGGAAAATGAACCCTTAGATATGTATTTAAATGGTTTTTTTTCTTTCATGCATTTGTTTCTAATGCATTTATTATTTCTTTGTTGCTTTGTATGTCCCTCCCCCACAGTATAATCCCTGCTTTCACTATATTTGATGTAGGTATAATTTGTGGAGGAGAAGGGGAAAAACAAGTCATTTAAGGATACAGGTGGACCCGTTGCAACAATGAGAAGTACAAGTTGTCATGTCGAAAATGAACTTTACAACTTTGGTGGTGGGGGGAGGATTGGGTGGGGGGGGCGGGGGAGGCTGGGAAGGGATGTGAAGGGTAAACAAAGGTGGAGGCTGCAATGCTTGATAAGAAATGTACTCATTATCTTGCCCATGCAATTGTAACCCCTCTGTACAGTATGTTCACAAAAAAAATAAAATAAAATAAATAAATTAAAAAAAAGAGGAGATTCTGGAAGAGAATTGGAAAGGAACAGATGCTTGGGGAGAAACAATCAGGATGACAAACACAGGACCATGGAAAATGCAGAAACCTAATGTAGTCTGATTCTTCTCAATGCTGTATTGCCAAGATTTGAGCACTGTCATGTTTTTATCCAAGATTTGATGATTGATTGGTCCGAAGTTCTCAGGAGATTATCTTCGAGCTTTTTGTTGTTGTTTGGGATGGTACTGACAATGGAACCTAGGAACTCCTGCTTGCTAGGTGGTACTTGAGCTATGCTCCAGTCTTTTTCTTGCTATTCTTGTTTGCCTGTCTTTGTTTTTGAAACAAGGCCTGTTACCTTTATCTGGCCTGATCATCCCACCTCTGCTTCTCCTGAGTAGCTGGGATAACAGGGATGAAACACCTTGCTTGGATTCATTAATATATATATGTGTATATATATATATATAATGTATCCTTCATTTTTGGAAACTCTTTTTTAAATTGTTTTTATAAGGTTGATATACAGAAGGGTTATAGTTACATAAGTCAGGAAAGGATTTTTTTTTTCTTTTTGGGCAATGTGACCTCTTCTCTCACTCTCTCCCAGTTCATTAATATTTTTTTGTTGTTGGTTATGGGGCTTGAACTCATGTCTGGGCACTGTCCCTGAGCTCTTTCACTCGAGACTAGTGCTCTACCACTTTGAGCCACAGTGCCACTTCTGATTTTCTGGTGGTTAATTGGAGATAAAAGTTTCATGCACTTTCCTTCTCTGGGCTGGCTTTGAACTGTGAGCCTCAGATCTCAGCCTCCTGAGTAGCTAGGATTACAGGCATAAGCCACCAGTGCCTAGCTTTCATAAATATTTTTAGTGAATGCTGTTAGTCACATTTTTTGTTACTGTGATACAATATACCTGAGAAATTAATTTAAAAAGAAAGAATGATTCATTTCCACTCAGTTCCAAAGGTTTTAGTTTATGGTCAGATGGCTCCCTGGCTCCTCTCTGGCTTACAGTGAGGAGCAAAGTTGATGACTAAATGGTGGCCAGGAAGCAGGGAGAGATGCAGGAAAGGCTGGGGCAAGAAATAGCCCAAGGATCTGCCCTCGGTGACATACTTCCTCCAGCTAGGTCACACCTTCTGAAGTTTCCAGCACCTCTCACAATAGTAGTGGGGCTCTAGTCTTCAACACATGAACCTGTGGGAAACATTTCATATTCAAACCATAAGAGATGCCCTCTCACTGGTAGAAACCCATGTGGGTTTACTTCTCCCCCTGAAAGAGCCAACTAACTACCAGGAAACAGGGTTTGGCCCCTTCAAGCTGACGTACATCACAAATCTGGATACTCGCCCCTGACTACTTTTGGCAAATCAGAACTGGACCCTCTTTGTAGAAGGAATGGTGGTTTGATAGGCATTGGGCTGTTGGAAATATTTGAAAAAAATAATGAAAAATAAAATCTCATTGGCATCTGAGTTATTCAGTCTTCCATCTTTTACACAATTGTTTATATGGCCTCATTATGTGCATGGTTCCAGGGTTGGAGAGGGGTCCTCATATCCAGGTAGAATGAGTTAGTGCTTGCTCAGAGGCTATGCAGCCTCCAGGGTGGGCTAGGGAGATGGGAAAGAGCAAGAAAATTGACATAGAAGCTGGTGTGTTCAAGGAGGGAAGGCAGAGCTCATCTGTGGGCACCTCCCTTGCACTGATTTTCTTCCCACCTGAGATTGTTTTTTAATTTTCACACAGGCATATGGTAACTCCTGGTATATGGTATTTACAATATGCATTCTAAGCAAGGTAATTTCTTTGGAGCTGGTCTGGAGCTTGAACTCAGGGCTTCACACTCTCCCTTAGCGTTTTTTTTTTGCTCAAGGCTGGTGTTCTACCACTTGAGCCATACGTCCACTTCAGACTTTTGCTGGTTAATTGAAAATAAGAGTCTCACAGTTTTTGTCCACCCTCACTGGCTCTGAATAACAATCCTCAAATCTCAGTTTCCTGAGCAGCCAGAATTAAAGATATAGGCTACTGGTTCCTGGCTATACGGTTAGAATTGAATAAACGAATGGAAGTAAACCAAGATACAGAGCCAGAAGGTTGGTAATAAGTAGATTCAAATGGGCAAAATAACTGGTCTGGTTTTTGTAAGAGACCAACATAATAGGAAACAGTTAAATAACTTCTTCCTAAGGTTACAAGAGAAAAGAAAGAGAAGTTTGCTTACAGTGCCCATTTTTAGAAGTTGCCGTAGGCAAGTCCGTGTTTCTTCTCATCTTCCCATCCCCCAATGCCTTCCTCTACCCACCTCCCCACTGTCTTGGCACTGAGGTCTCCGGTTTCTCAGTATTCTGACCTACATTACAGGCTTCTAATTTAGGCAGTGGCCCTGGTGATCTGCTGATGTTCTGGGGTTGGTAGCGATTCCGTAATTTCATTCTGTCATTAGAAGCTGTGTGTTTATTAAAACTGCACACTGCCCAAAGGCAATGTACAAAAATATAGAAATACCAAAATTAAATAAAGGCTATTATTGCTGTTATTTTATAAAGCTTGTCTATCACAAATCTGTGTACATGTGTAGGATCGAGGTTGTGTTAACCGCATGCTCTCAGGCTCTTCAGTCGGCAAACTTTGTTCTTGTTTTCTACCTTGGTCAGTACACAGGTCTTCTTGATCCAAGGCTCCAGCATGAGGCAAGACAGAAAACACCCAGCTAGAATCTTCTAAAAACTTCTTGAGCTTCTAAACAATCCCTTCAAGTAGCTCCTGGAGTCATTCTGTGGAGCACAATGCCTCAGAGTAGCATGTCTGCGATTGAACGGATATTTCCGTCCTTCAATGGGGATTTGTTTATGTTGGACAAGCATTGTACCATACTTGGAATATCATGGAATGCTCACCACAGGCCACATCTCAGGAGCTGGGGAGATGGTAGGACCACACATAGTCACTACTGTCTGGAGCTCACGTTCCACACAGAGGCAGAAAATGGAGAAATACTTAGGGGAAATAGAAGATCTCTCACATGGTGATGAGAGTGACAGCTAGAGAAGGGACAGGGTGTCCTTGAGGGCTCATGGGTGCTATTTTCTATACCTGCTTGAAGGTTTCCATTACAGGATCTGAGGGAAAAGCATTCTTGGGTGAGGAATGGCAAGCTGGTGCTCTGAGCACCAGGAAACAAAGCCAGATGTTGCACCCTCTTTACACAAGAAGGTCATTGATAACCTGATAGGAGGACCATTTCTACCTGAGAGAAAGCTGTGTGAACCGTGAAATGTGTTTTGAGTTAATACTTTTCATTTCACACTGACAAGGATACATTCATTTCAAGTTTTCAGTCAGCTGGATTTTCTTTTTCAGAACCTTCAGTTTCTATACGAGAGCTAGGGTCAACTTTACCTCCCATACTCCAGGTCAGCCTGCAGACCTAGGCCTCCCTCTTCCCTTTTTCTCCTGAGCCAGAATCAGGCAGCTGTGTTCCATGTTAGGTGAAAAGAGTGCAAATTTGAAGTCAGAGAGAGCGAGATGCAAATCCTGATTCTGTCAACTATTGGCTGAGATCTTGGCCAAGTTATTTCTTTCCTTCCCCCAAAGTTCATGATTTTTATCTATAAATGAAGAGAATGATACTTACAAAGACTGTTACAGAGATTAGAATATATAATATTTATACATATCTTATTCTCTGCCTGGCATTTAATAAACAGCTGCCCATTCTCTCATCTTTCACCTCCTCTACCTCCTTCTCCTTTGCTGTCTCCCCCCTCATTCCTTCCCCCTTCCCCTCCTTCACCCACACCTCCCAGACACACAGGTGTGGGATTGGAGAAGGCTCTGGGGGAAGCTGTCATGTTGGTATCCAAAAATACCCATTTCTAAATACCCAGAGGAGCTAGGGAAGTTCCAGGGCTGTTCAGAATTCTGTGTGTGTGTGTGTGTGTGTGTGTGTGTGTGTGTGTGTGTGTGTGTGTGTGTGTGCATGCGTGTGTGTATGTATTTCTAGTGACTTTAGAGAGTCTGTAAAATGTGTGAGAGTCTGTACAGATTTAAACTTGGCAACTGGCATGATATATCATCACCCTCCCATTGCCTCCCAACCAGGATTCCTTCGGCTCAGCTGGAAGGAGATCCTTGTTCAGACTGAGGGACAGATAAAGGGGGGCAGGCTGTCATGTTTGCCCCAGCAAGTGATGGGAAGTCCACTAGGAGCAGGGGCTTCCTCCACTGCTCAGCTCCTTAGTGTCCTTCTCTGTCAGAGGCCCATCTCTGCACAGAAACTTGAGAAGGGTAAGAGAGATGACAGAGACAGCCACACATTGGGAAGGGCACCGGGCTGGCCATCATTTTGGGTAGGCCATCGATCAGGTAGGAACAATGTCAACCATTTCTACAGAAGCACCAGGCTCTCTCATGGCAATACCACAGATCCAGTCCTTCCACATCTGTACTGTCCTAGTTTTCTCCCTTGGTTACAACCAAGCTTGAGGGTAAAAGAAGTGAGGGTTGAAGGGAGGACAAAGTAAGACTTAAAAACTTCAGGATCTGTTCCCACAATGCCCTTTGTTTCAGGCTGATAGATTCTGGTTTCTGGTGCAGTGGTTCCACTAGTAATCATACTGCCTGCCACAGTTCCCTGAATATTTGTGAAAAATCTATCTTGTAGGTCCCGGGTTGAGACTAAATTTGTTGAGGTGAGGAGAGAAGTTTTAGAAGTGTCCGAGTGCTTAGGCTGGGGAAGCCATCTCTATTTATTTATTATTTATCTTTTTAAATTTATTTTCACCTTAAGGCTTTGCGCATTCTTATTCTGACCAGTTGGTGTGCAAGACCATTTTAGTTGAAGGAGGAAAGCAAGAGGTTTGCTAACAAGGACATTTATTCCATTTGCTCCTCAGATTTTTAGATTCCTCTAAAGAACAAAGAAAGCAAGTCTGCCACCTTCACACTCTAGCCCAGAGACTGTGTTCTCCTCTGCCCTAAGACTCACAAGTGTCATTTTGCTCATTCTCCTGGGCCACAACACATTTCTAAGAACACTGGTGGCTCTCATAACTTGGGTTTTAAGTAGAACTATCTTCTGAGATGCCATCCACTGGAAAGGAAAAGAACGTTTTTCAAAACTCTTTGCAAACAGCAAGCAGCTTTGATGAAGCCAGTAAAAAAAGCAGGCAGCTTCCTCAGGCACAGAGAAACATGAAAAAAAAATCAAAATGACTCCATCGCAAGCAATGGAGGCGTCCAGACAAATGCTCTTAAAAACAAATCAGAGTGCAGTTGGACTTACATAAATGAACAGCACCTACGTGTGAGCCTTGTATCTTTAATTAGAGGCTGCAGGAGTCAGAAGTGCTTTTTTCTGGGTTTAACACCTTTCTTCCTCCAGGTTAGCAAGCTTCAAGGTGTATGTTATTATGGTTATTCCATGGTTACACAAAGGGAAAAAGTGAGCATATTGGCAGTTATTCAATAGAGCAAGTCTTTGCTTGGTTCCCTGATTTTTATTTGAAAGAAAATGGGTTCTCCTTTCTGGTCGACTCTATCTGGCCAGTGTGTGTGTGTGTGTGTGTGTGTGTGTGTGTGTGTGTGTGTGTGTGTGTGTGTGTGTGTGTGTGTGTGTGTGTACACATATGGATGATTATAAATATAGATAATCTTCCCCCTCCTTGGGCCAATTCAACTTAATTTGAGAAATCTTCATATCATATATAAATTGATTCCATGAGATGGTTAAAGTCAATGTGAAAACACAGAGTAGCAATTATTCCATCTGAAATTAAGAAGGGCTCAGACCCATGGGTGCAGGATTAGACTTTCCTCTCATTTCCAGTAGCAAAAAAAGTCAGATGGTAGACAGATTTCACTTCAAGCAGAACATTCTCCATCATCAAGAGATGGGATCAAGAGCTATTAATGAACAAGGAGATGTCAAACAGGGCAGAAGTGGGTTAAATGGAAGTAGTGATTACGAAAGCTTGGTTTTCCTTGTACCTATGTATCAACGAGTCATATCTTTAGATAAGGCTTTCTCAGCAGGGTATCAGATCTTATCAAATGTTGTTACACACTATTTAGTCTCCAGGGCAACACAAAGGAAATGGCATCAACCTGTGAAGGTAACAGAACAACATGAAGAAAACCCAAAAGGCTGGGATGGGGGGAGAAAGAGAAGAAAGATGGAGAGGAGAGATTGAGAAAGAGAGAGACAGAGAGACAGGGAGAGACACAGAGAGAGAGACAGAGAGAGACAGAGACAGTGACAGCGACAGAGACAGAGAATGAATCATTGGGGGTTGTGCAGCCATTACCATGGGATGCTTTCCCACTAAACTCAGTTTTACCTGTGTGTGTGTGTGTGTGTGTGTGTGTGTGTGTGTGTGTGCGCGCATGCACACACGTGTGCCTGTGTGTGTGTGTGCATGTGTGTGATGTGGGAGCTTTTGCAAAGGATATGTGAAAATCCAGGAGAGTAGGGAGAAAATAAAATTGCACGTGGGTGCCAGGATGGAATGAGAGAGAGAGAGAGAGAGAGAGAGAGAGAGAGAGAGAGAGAGAGAGAGAGAGGCGGCTCTCTCTCTCACTCTCTCTCTCTGGCTTTTGTCCTTCAGAGCGGTGAGCGCCCACGCCAACGTTAATGTCTGCAGGTTGACCGTGCATTGTTATTATACAGTCTTCACATTCGCATCATGTGTCATCTGACCAAAGGAGAGTCTACAAAGTGAAAGGCTCATGCAAAATTTATGCTTATATGGCTGTTTCAGTCAGTGGAAAAATCAATACTGCAGGCTTGATGCACTGAAATGACTGAGGACTCTCTGGCTGACACTAAAAGCACCAGGAGATTGAGAGCTGCGTTTGCTGCGCACAGGATCGAGTGTATTAGGGCTCTCGTAATAGTCTGCTCACCTTATATTAGCCTTTCCTTGGGATTATTTTTTGATAACAATTATGATTGTGGGGTTTAAGGCAATTACACTATTACAAAGAAAAAGCTGCTTTTTATGCCCTGTAAAGCTGTCATATATTTCACACCAAAACTGCTTTCCAATTATTTTGCTACAATGCATTTTGGAAGCAAAATGTCCTAACTGATATATATTAGTCCTTTATGTTTTATAAATAAAAATCAAAGCCATAATGTAATCCTTCAAAAGGAGCTTCTCAAGCTCCCCAGAAAATGATTTTAGAAAAGCTCGGAGTTGTAGTGGATGTCATATATATATATATATATATATATATATATATATATATATATGTATATATATATATATATATATATATATGTTTTTTTTTAAGGAGGTGAGTTATAATAGTTGTAGTTCTGGGGGTGAGAGAGAACATGCATTCCCAAGAGCGGGGAGAGATAGTGCCTGCACTCTGGTCTAAAATGCTAATCGAATCTGGTAAGTAGAGCTTTAGGAAGGCTTAGAAGCTGGCATGTAATGATGAGATGAAAATATAGTCCTTGAAATGAATCCAGACAATAAAGAACTCAACAGTGCGTTGTGACAATATATTACGAAGTCAGTAAGAAGAGTGAGATTTCCTCTCATCTTCCAAACCCTGTTGCAATAAAGGTCTCACATGTGCTAGATCCCAGATGTCAGAGGACCGGGCAGGTAGGAGAATGTAGAGACTGGGCTAGGGAACAAATATGTACTGGCTAGAAAGGAAAACTCATAGGTTAAAATGAATCATCACAATAGAGATCTGTGGGTCGCAATGATATGAAGAAGCTCCATTTTGGTGAGACATGGAAAAAGCAAGCATGTCTTCTTGCTCCAGAGGAGGTTGGAGATGCTATTCTTTCTGATCAGAGCAAACTCAGCTCAATGTGTGACTAACAAAGCTATTGTTCCAAAGCCAGCAATGTCTCTGGGAAGTTGAGGCACTAAGAGAGTTGTCTGTTTGTTAATAGTATGGAAATTGCTGTATAGGTACAGTGTTAAGCAAACAGTAGTGATGTCAGACTTCTGGCTATTTTGTGCATATGGTAATTTTGCATGTGTATTTAACAAATACTTTCAACATGAATTTTATACATGCATGCAGCAGGAAATGCCTTACAAGGCAGACACTGGTGGCTCACAATTGCCATACTAGCTACCTGGGAGGCTGAGAATGGAAGGACATAGTTCTAGGTCAGTTAGGGAAACTCATGAGAGCCCTTTCTCAACACATATCTGGGTGCTGGGGCATGCACCTGTCATTCATGCTATGTGTAAAAGATTAAGATCGGGAGAACTGCAGTTCCAGCTCAGGCTAAGCCAAAGCAATCTGTGAGACTCTCTTTCCATGGAGGAGGTGGGTCCACAGTGATCATGTCTGTGACTCTAGCAGTGATGTAACTCTTAAAAGCAGGCAGATTTCAGCTCAGGAGCATGTCTGGGTAGAAACAAGACCTTTTCTTAGCAATAGCTTATAAAGACTGGACTGGAAGTATAGCTCAGT
The DNA here is from genome assembly GCF_024711535.1 of Dipodomys merriami. NCBI lineage: Eukaryota > Metazoa > Chordata > Mammalia > Rodentia > Heteromyidae > Dipodomys > Dipodomys merriami. The sequence continues at coordinate 3,713,844 of NW_027202316.1, forward strand.
GATACAGCACCAGCCTAGCAGCAGAAAAAGGAGGAGGAGGAGGAAGGTGTGGAACAGGAAGAGAAGAAGAGGAAGAGAAGGAGAAGAAGGAGGAGGAGGAGGAGGAGGAGGAGAAAGAGGAGGAAAGAGGATCCTTGAGCTAAGTCAGCAGAGGTGGAGATATGCCTGTACTCTCTGCTACTCAGGAGATTATGAGTCAGAAAGATCACTTGAGCCTACCTAGGCAACAGAGCAAGACATTGTCTCTAAAAATAAGCAAACAAATAAATAAAACATGTTTAAAAGAAAGAAAGGTCTTGTGGGCTTAAAAAAATCAATGCAGAAAAGAATTCCATGATCACGGGGCTGCCTGCCGTGTTGGCACCCAGCAGCACGGGCATCCTCTGGGCGGTCTGGGGGCATACTTGTGCTGGCATGGGCTGAGCACGGGGACCAATGGGAAGCAGAAGGGGCCATCTGTCATCTCTGGGCGGCCCTAAACACACCTTGATATTTTAAAATATCTTTCTATATCTCCCCGGTACAGGTTCTTTCCTGTGTTTTTTTTCCTGTCCTATGTGTTTGCTTTTAATTGGGAGAACGCTATCCTAGCAACTTCCCTTTATCGAAAGTCAGCTCATTGGCCAGAAATACTATTTTAATCTTCTACCTTGTTAAATATCATTCTGGCTCTTGAAGTGCCAATAATATCTCTTCATAAGCCAATATGTCCACTTCTCCCAGAGTGGTAATGCCACTGAGATTTTTTTTTTTCCTAGAAAACAATTGCTATGAGGTCAACTAAAACCAGGACACTAAATCCTATCTTTAATATTGGGTTTTCACATGGGATACATGCTAAGGAATGAAATGTACCTAGAATTTCTTAGGAAAAACAACTATCCCAGACTGTCAGAAAAAGACCTTCCTACCCAGAAATAATACAATGTTAGAGATTGTAGGAAAACAGCAGAAACTTCCAGGCTCTGATATAGCTACTACCTATTAGCTGGCCTGGAACATAGGCATTCTTGGGTGGTCTTCACTGAAGCCAGTGCTAGCTGGGCAAGTGGATGGTTTATTCCTTTGTGGTGTCTATTAAAGGGAGTTTGGTCATTAAATAGTTGCTGATGAATACCCAGTAGAGCAGTGAATAAGATAGTATAATGAATAATGTCTCAGTGGCTAGGTTAGATCAGAAAAGTCACTGGATTTGAGGTCTAAAGTCCTCTACCTGAATCCTGCTCTGAAATTTATTAGCTGTGCGACAGGAAGACAGTTCCAGCCTATTTGAGTCTCTGTGTCTTCAGCTGTACACAGAAATAATAATCCTTAAGGACCAATGCCAAAAATTAAATGGTGACAGAGCCGGGACTACCAGACTACATTCTTGCTCTTAAACTTGTTCTGCAGTGATGGTGATAATAGACTATTTGGATTTGGGGTGAGCTGGAAGATACCTCAAAACTGAGCAGAGAGAAAGCTTCCATCTTGCTCATTTGGGCTAGAAATAGCTCTGCAAGAATTGTCTAAAGGAACCATTGAAAAGACAACTGTCCTGACTCCTGGACATGTTAGGGTCTAAGCACTTCTATTTTTCCCACAGTTTTCCATGATGAAGATGGTGAGGATGGTTGATATGTATGAAACCACTTATAGGAATGAGCTTACTCTCCGAGAGTCATCCCATTAACTTAATCAGATAGGTTGTTTTCTCATCCCATTTGTGTGTGTGTGTGTGTGTGTGTGTGTGTGTGTGTGTGTGTGTGTGTGTGTGCCAGTCATGGGTCTGGAACTCAGGCTCTAGACACTGTCCTTGTACCTTTTTTCTCTACCAGTTGAGCCACAGTTCCATTTTCTGGCTTTTTAATAATTCATTGGAGTTAAGCATTCCATGAACTTTCCTGCCAAGGCAGGCTTCAAACCAGATCTCAGCCTCTTAAGTAGTAGGGATTACATGTGTGAGCCACTAATGACCAGCTCTCATCCCAATTTTACATGAGGAAACTGAAATTGAGGCAAAGAAAGTAACTTGGCCAAGATCCTACATCTAGGGCTGGAAATAATTCTGATAGCAGAAATCCTGGTGTAACCACTTCATCTTCCAGTAATATGCCTTAAATGTCACTTTCAGAAGGTCAGCCTGAACCACATCCATCTAAATTGCATCCTCTATTTTCGGTATCCTGACACAATGATTTCCCTCTTCTCTAATGTGTGTCACAATTTGTAATTACAGGCAGTCTCTGTACTTTCCCTTCAAGTAGAATGCCTCATGAAAAACTAGGTTTCTTGACTCCCTGTTGGTATCCCAGTGCCTACAACAGCTCCTGGCATAGGAGAGACTCAGGATATATTTACTGATGGAATTCAGTCATGGTTTTGGTGACTGTGTACCTAAAGTTTGACCATCATTAGTCCAGTGGCAATCTGAAGTTAATGATAGTAGCTGAGATTTATTGTAAATGTCTCATCACCATTTTTCACATGACATTTTAATTGGGTTTCTGCCTTTTCTACTTCATAGTCCTAAATTCATCTACAAAGAACAGATTGAAATCTTGTCTCTCATCTCATAATTGCCACTACTCTCAGAAGACAAAATCAACAAATGAACATTTATCAAACACTATTGTCTTTTGACTAGCCAATGTCTCAGATCTCTCTCAGCAAACATCTTCGGTTAAGAAGTTGAAGACTGAAGTGGGTCTTGGCATGTCAATAGCCTGTCAACTTCCTGGTACCAAAAATAATCTTGACATTTCCACCTCACTTCCTATCCTTTGCACAGCACATCAGATATATATATATATATATATATATATATATATATATATCAGATATCTATCTATCTATATATAGATATATCTATATATAGCTATATAGAGATGGATATAGATATCTATAGATATCTATATATATCATATATATAGATATCTATATATATCAACAAAAGGTACTATGTTCTTTGTAGATAGAAAAGCAAATTCTACATTTCCTTAATGAATTGAAGACAGAACAGATGGAATCTGGGGACTCCATTTCTGGAGGTTAGCATCCATGGTGAAAAAGCTGGGTTTTTCACACTCTTTCAATATAAAGCCTCTCCAACACTGTTCATGTTAATCCCTTGGATCTTAAGACTAAGTAATTGACTTTATAATTAGCTTCTCTTGTCTTTTCTTGGGAGATGCAGAGGGATCACTCTCCTACACTGAACCCAAAAATGGGAAAGGGTAGAGAGTTTTGTGCCTTATGGTTTGGCTGGTTTTCCTCATGCTTCATGCTTCTAGAAATGCTTTCAACTCCCATGCTACATATGTGAGTGTCAGGGTCTGTGCAATGAGCTTGCACTCAGCTAAGGGATGCTGTGGCTCACATGGACTGCCTAAGAGGATGGAGTATGTGTAAGGTGGTCCAGACCACAGCCTTGGTGGTCTTCTTTGATCCTAAGGAGGATAAATCTGGGAAGAATCACAGGAGATTGGTAATGAGCCCTCTGGTCCTCAAAATCTGGGGGACTACCATTCTTGATTTAGCTGGATTACTAAAAATTCATTCATTCAACAATACCTTTTGAGTACCCACTTTGTGCCAACTACTAGTTTTAGATACAGGAGACAACACAGTGAACAAAACAAGGTCTTCTTTTTTTTGTGCTGGTCATGGGGCTTGAACTCAGCTCCTGGTCATTGTCTCTCAGCTCTTTTGCTCAAAGCCAGCACTCTACAACTTGAGCCACAGCTCCATTTCTGGTTTAGTGCCTAATTGGAGATAAGAAGCTCATGAACTTTCCTGCCAGGGCTGGTTTTGAACTGAGATCCTCAGATCTCAGAGTATCCAGGATTAAGTATGAGCCACTGGTGCCTGGCAAAGTCTTTTTATCCCCAGTCAATAAGTGCTTTGTAAAATTTCTCATTCTGTCCATCTTCGAGCGTGTCACATTTGAGATTTTGAAGTGATTGGTAAAAACTGGTGTCTAGCCTTTCAAATGAGTCAATCATAATCCTCAGAATTATGAAGAATATTAAAAATCAACTTTCAATGGATAAGATGCTCTCCACTTGCAAATGAAGAGACAGAGGGGAAAAGGGTCTTAAGTGGTGGATCTAAGGCTGCCCATCAAGTGGGGGTGGAAGAAAGAAGCAGCACTTGGTCCTAAGTGCCATCGTCCTTTTCACTAAAGCAGAGACCTTTTCCGTGGATTATTTTCAGATACTGAAAATCCCTTGGAAAGATCATTTATCTTTACACAAATAGGTCAGAGATGGTGGAATCCATTCAAAGCTTCAAATATACATAGCACAGTCCCAATGCAAGAAATAGTGGTTTGTTTGTTAAAGACAGAGAGAATCAGCACTAGATAAAATCCCTCTCCCGGTCCTTCAGAGAAACCCTCATACCCTGTTCAAGAACACTTTAGCAATTTCTGGGCCTAAGAGGAAGAAGGATCCACTTGGAGGTCTGGTATAAAACAACTGCTATCATGAGAGACCCCTTGTGAAGTTTTCCTGAACAATATGCAGGGAATTGCTCCTTCTCAGAGGCCATAGTTTTCCTATAAACTTTCCACCTTTTCCCATAAAGTTTGTTCAAAGGGAAGTTTATAGACTATGATTCTTAGAAACTTGGGGCACATGAGACTTTTCATAATTGGTATCAACTGGCCCTAAGGAAAAGGGTAGTGACAAGCTTCTCTGTAGGGAAAGCCATGTCCACAATTAATAATCCTATCAATTTATTGAAGCTTTGAATGGGGTAGATATGACTCTAGTACTTTTCCATGCTCCTTCAATCCTAAACTCCCCCAGGAGGGCAAACATCCTCAATTCTTTCCCTGATAAGTCTAGATGAGGCAGAATTAAGACTTTTTTCATGTTTTAGAAAATTAATATGGGAATTACATACCACTCAGCACAGAAAAGTCCTTGAATGGCCTGGGATTATTAATATTGTTACATCAAGACCCACTGCTTTTCACATTCAGTGTGATAAATAAAACTAAGTAAGTATCGTGATCCAACTTATCAATTTGACTGCTGATTTCATCACAAAACACCTTTGCTGTTTCAGAGCATTTGGGATTTTTGAATTGTAGATTAATATATTTACAGTTATACAAGCTTTAGGCATTTTTGTTTTCTTTTGACTTGAACTCAGGGCCCGAGTGCTGTCTCTGAGCTTTTTTGCCCATGGCTAGTGATCTACTCTTGAACCAAAGCTCTTTTAGTAGTTAATTGGAGATAAAGAGTCTCACGGACTTTCCTGCCCAAGCTGGCTTCAAACCTTGATGCTCAGATCTCAGCCTTCTGAGTTAGCTAGGCTTACAGATGCGAGTCACAGGTGCCTGGATGCATATGGCTATTTTTATAGTGGAGAAATGGAAGGCCCAGGAAGAGAATCTCTCCACTGTGCTGGAACTAGTTGTTGGGACAGCTGGGAGTAAAACCTTGAGACCTCAGCTCAGAGGATTCCCTTCCCTTCTCTTCTCTTCCTCCCCTTCTCTTCCATTGCCTTCCCTTCTCTTTCTTTTCCTTCTCTTTTCTTCTCTCTCTCATGTGGTTCCAATTCAGACACAAGACACCACACATAGAGAACGCACTTAAGCATACCGTTCAATGAGTTATTACATACATGCCTATCTCCTTGAATTATGAGATCAAAGTTTAAAGCATCTCAACAGTCTAGGAGGTTTCTGCGTCTATTCTTCACAAGAGCTGTTCTCTTCTGAACTGTTATGACTTTAAAAAATATTTCTGCAACTGTACACTGATTGCATGAAGTGAGGGGTTTCATTGTGACATTCCTGTACATATATATACACAATGTCACATTCCTACTCTCTAATACTCTTTCTTGTTCCCCACTTGTCCAGAAAATGTTCTTAAAGCAGGCTTCATTATATCCCTTTTATTTATTTATTTTTTGGTGCCAGTCCTGGGGCTTGAACTTAGGGCTTGGGCACTGTCTGTGCTTTCCCTCTCTCTCTCTCTCTCTCTCTCTCTCTCTCTCTCTCTCTCTCTCTCTCTCTCTCTTTCTCTCTCTCTCAAGGCTAGCAGTCTACCACTTGAGCTGCATCTCAACTTCCAGCTTTTTAGTGGTTAAATGGCAATAAGGAGTCTCACTATCTTTCCTATCTGGGCTGGCTTTGAATCACAATTCTTAGATCCCAGTCTCCTGAGTAATTAACTAGGATTACAGGCATGATATGTCTTTTATTTGTATAGATAATGTACTTTGACCATATTTTCCTTCTACTTCCAGTTTTTCCCCCTTGTTCTAGGGTTTTTTTGCAGGGTGGGTCTGGTCGTGGGGCCTGAACTCTGGGCCTGGGCGCTGTCCCTCAGCTCTTCATCTCAAGGCTAGCTTTCTACCACTTGAGCCACAACCCCACTTCCAGCTTTTTATTTTTTTCTGCTTATGTGGTGCTGAGGAATCTAACCCAGGGCCTCATGTATGCAAGGCAAGCACTCTACCACTGAGCCACCTTCCTAGCCCCTGTTCTAAGTTTTTTTTTATATCAGAGAAAACTTACAGTAATATCTTTCTAAGTCTGGTTCATTTGCTTAACTGTTTTGGTTTGTTTCACATGATTATAAGTTCATATTCCATGTCATAGGAATTTATACACATGTGATTATACAACATGAAACTTTCTATATATGACTTCCTTTGATGGATCCATGTTCTGTATATAGTAGGAGTTCATGCTTTTACTTTTAGTGTACTGTACAAACATACCATAATTCATCCATCAATCCATCTTCCTCTTGGTGGACCTATGAGTTAGTTCCAATTGGAGCTGGAGTCTTAACTATCAGATCAGTCCATCACTAATTCTCACTACCTATCTCAGTTTTGGCCTCATCAAGGCACTGTCACAGTCAGCATAAACAGATTCATCTGCTCAGGAGGGAGGCAGCTGGCTTGCCTATGACCTTGACCTGCCTTGGTAATGTTAGAGTTAGGAATCCTGCAAGTTTCTCTGTAAAGGGCTAGAGAGTATACATTTTTGTTTTTGTAAGCCATGTCATCTTAGTGCCAATGAATGACTCAGCTCTGCCCTGGCAGCATAAAAACAGCCACCATCAACATACAATTAAACAAGGGTGGTTCATTTGCTTACGTCTAAAGCAAGCTTTATTTAGAGACCAGGAAGTGGATGAGTTTGTTTTGTAGGCTATCCTTCATCCAATCTTGCTTTCTAGCAGCATCTTTGCTTCCTGGCAAGCTAGTCTGAGGGAGGAGGAAAGCAGACATTGACTAAGCAACTATGTGGATTCTGTCACAGCACCGCTCATCATCTTCTTTAATCTCTACACGGTTCCATGTGCTACAGTTTGGATGTTGAAAGCCCCAGGGTGGCACTAGTGGGAGGTGGTAGAATCTTCAAACAGTGGGACCTAAGAAGAGGTCTTTAGGTCATTGGGGGTATATATCCCTGAAGGAGAGTATCGGACCCTGAGCCCTCTTTGCCCCCCTTTGCTTCTGTCTTGTGATGTAAGTGATTTGATCTGCCACATTCCCACCAGGATGTACTGACTCACCATACTGTGAACCCAATGTGGCAGTTGACTGCACAAGTAAACCCTACAAAACACTGAGCCAAATAAACCTTCTCTCTTTTCAAGTTACATATTTCATGGTGATGGAAAGCAAACACAACACCTGGGCAAGCACTGTCTTTGTACTTGTTTTATGGATGCTGAGAGTGAGTGCAAAGATGCTTAATAAAATCTGTCCATTTGTGGCTTGTGATTTGAATTCAGTGCTCTATCCCACACATTCAAGGATCTGTGAATCAACCTCAGTGTACTGTGCCCCTTTCCCACTGAAATTACATGCACACATTAGTATATTTGGGAACAAGGGCATTTTTCTGTAGATAAGGTCTATAGCTTTTATTGGCAACTCAAAGACATTAGGGTGTAGAGATGAAGAAGAATCAAGATCTGCAGAGTTTTATCAACAAGAAATGGAGAAAATCAAATGACTTGCTGCTATCTACTTACTCAAGATGTTTTTAAGCTTTCAGGAGTGATATTATATTTAATTTCTCTATCCAAACTTGTATTCCAGAAAGGAACATCTTCCTTTAGGAAGAAAAAAGTTAGTGAGATTTCATATGAGAGGCATCACCCTTTTTGAGTGAACGTTCCTGCAATGTAGGGCCTAGAAACAGAAATGTCTGATTAAATGTAGACAAGTGTGTGTGATGAGATATACCATGGAATTACAGCTGTTCCTGATGAACCAGAGTTCTAGGTAAGGAAGAGCCTGTATTTATACTTGTATATTTACGTAAGTGTCCATCACCCCAATCTGTCTGTGTAGGTTCTAGTCAGCCAAAGTACTTCCTGGACTGAGAAGAACAAGGAGACAGTAGACACATAATTGTTAGCTGCATTTCATGGAGGAGGATCCTAATTAGTCTAAGGAGTGTTTAATGTAAATCAAGTTTCATTTTCAAAATTCCAGTGGTCACATTCTGACAGAATGTAGATTTTTTTTAAATGTTCCACATAAAACACAGATGCTAGTAAAACACTGTAATGACAGTCAGGGGAAGGGCAGAAATCAATACATGAGAAGTTAGTGAAATTAGGTAGATCTGACCTCCTGCAGCAGCTTTGGAAAATCACCCTTAACAACCAGACTTTCTGAGGTCGTTGCTTTGAGCTGGGGGTCTATGCTTTTCTATTCCCTTCTGTGCTCTGTTTCTCTCAAGCCCATGTCAAACTTCTGTGAGTGTTGGTTCTGATTTGTGGCAGTTTTCACGTGTGGCAACAGGAGTATAAATGCGGAGATTCTTAAAGCCCTGATTCATTTCACAGTGCAATTTAATTATTGGAAATAGACAACATTTTTGTATCTTCCAAACCTCTAGTACACCAAATCACAAAAACCAGATCATTTCTATTAGTATTTGATAGTGCACGGCTAGCAGGGTTATAAAGAAACAAAATAAGAAGTATTTTACCTATTCAGTGTAAACTATGATGATTTTTTATTAAAAGGATGCAGGTATATATCACAAACTGACAATTTATTCTAAGATCTTTTTCTTCTGTGAGTTGGGTAGTTCTCTATGCAGAATACAGAATTGTATATGAGATATTTGAGTGTCTAAAACGATGTATGATAAATGAAGTAGCATGCTACTTATACGCTTATCATGTTCCCAGACTAGCAACAGGTTCAGCAAAGGGCATAGCCAGTAAATGAAATTTTCCAGCAGGACAATATATCATCACAAGAAATGTATGCGCTGGAAACTTACAAGCTTGCTCAAGATGCGGACAAGGTGTGAAATGGTAAAAAATGAAAAGCAGCCACATCATACAGCAAATTCCAAATTCAAGTGCATATTGCTTGGGGCGGATTCTTTAACTGTTTCAAACCATCATGGTGAGGGAGGAGATGCAAACACTGGCTGAAGGCAGGAATAAGTTTCCATTATTATCGACACCATGAAAAAGCAGAGAAAAGTAAAGGGTACAGAAATGTGAAAAGATGCCTTGATATTAATTTTAGTGAGAGACACTTCAGTGATATTCTCTGAGGACCCTTCATCATGTTTAACCTTGAGCAAGTCCCTTAATATTATTTTGCACCTCCATTTCTGTAGTAGTTAAATAGAAGGTGGGACAAATACTTTCTAAAGTGTCTTCCACTTAAAGAAAATTCCATGGTTCTCTGGTTTTTATATCTAGGGCCCTCAAAAGGAAATGGTCAAGGCAGATTGATTTTTCAATACACATTATACTAATACTTTAATACTAATACACTCTTTCTTGAGAGAGTGTCACAGTTGCTTTTTTTTTTTTAACGTGGAGCTTGAACTTGGGGTCTGGGCACTGTACCTGAGCTTGTCTATTCAAGACTAGAACTCTACTGCTTTGAGCCACAGCTCCACTTCTGGTTTTTGAGTCGCTAATTGGAAATAAAAGTCTCACAGACTTTCTTACCCAGGCTAGCTTTGAACCATAATCTTCAGATCTCATCCTCCTAGATAGTTAGGATTATAGGCTAGCAAGAACATTTTTTTTTGTTATGTAATCCAAGTATAAAAGACCTACTCAAGAGAAATTCCAGAAAATGCAGATGTGTGTGTTCAGTAGTTTCTTTCAATAATTGTCAAGCCATGAGTTTCTACTTTCCTTCTTCAAAATCATCAAACAATGTTCCTGTTAAGACATCTGCCCAACCCTGAAGTATGGGCTCACTTCCCTATGTGTGTTTGCCCTGGGTAACACAAAGGTTATGGGCGCCATGCATACTGTTTGCCTTTGTTAGCGACTTCTAGTGACAGTGGAAAGTGACAGTTGCAAGGGTGAATTACCTGTAGTGTGTCAATACATATAAATTACAATAGACCTAGGTGACAGCTATTCTAAGGAAGGGTTCTCTGTATGTTAAAAAACTCAGTGGAGACAACATCCAGGGAGTAAAAGGATAAGATGCAATCTGATACACACTGAATTATGTCAACATCAAAGGCCTGAGGGAAACAGGCTGAAATGTCATTACCTGGAAGGAAAAGGGCATTGTGGTATGGTGGAAGCACATGGTGACCTGGAAGGAGAAGGCCATTGTGGTATGGTGGAGGCACATGGTGACCTGGAAGGAGAAGGGCACTGTGGCATGAGGTAAATGTACTGTGTCTTTTATCTCAGCACCATTCTTTACCAGCTATGCAGTCTTGAACAAATGCAATGTTGATGACAATAGCCACTTCATAAAGCCATCCTGTGTGTGAATAAGATAATATTCGGAAAGTCATGCTTGAGACTTCAGAAACATTTTTTGCCAGTTCTGGGGACTTGAACTCAGGGTCTGGGTGCTATATCTTAACATTTTTGCTCAAGGCAGGTGCTCTATCACTTAAGCCACAACCCCACTTTCAGCTTTTTGGTGATTACTTTGGGATAAAAATTTCATGGGCTTTTCTGTCTAGGCTGGCTTTGAGCTGTGATGCTCAGATCTCAGCCTCTTGAGTAGCTAGGATTACAGGCATCAGCCACTAGTGTCTGGTGATTCTAATTTTGTTGCTTCTTTCTTGTTTTTAAGAATGAGTTCTATGGATTTGGTACAGATGAAGGTAGGCTGCCAAAAAGAAGTGTGCAACTGAGAAGCAGGTATTCAAAAAGGGAAAGGCAGATTGTATAAAATTAATTAGTAAGGTAAAACTAGTCAATTCTAGGACACAAGGGGATAACTCTGAATCACCATTTTGGAATGCAGTTTAGCTTCAAGAAAGACAAGACTTGCTAGATCTATCGGTATTAGAAACACACGGACTGAAAGTGGGGAAGTATGTTTCTGTTGGTTTCAGTGGAAAGAATAGGCTTTTGAGCAAATCAAGAAAGCAAAGCCTGGCGATAAGGGTAGAAGACAGGTTCTATTCAGCTGGGGTCAGACAGCAAAGTTGTGTTGTTACATGATGCCCTATCTAGATAGTGCTCTGTGTCACAGAAATAGGAATGGTGGCTTCAACGATACACTTCTGCATTTGTACAGAGAAAATTCTTTGAAAAGTCTTCGCTGAATAGTAGATTTGCTCAGATGCAGAAGGTCTGAGTGACATGATTAGAGCAAAAGATGCTTTTGGACCTAGAAGAAGATGGCTACAATGTAGCCAATAGGCAGGCAAAACCACCAAGTAAAGTGGTATCACATTGCCAGCTCATTTCTTTATGCCCAGAATCTTCCTTAGAGACGAACACAGGTGACTGCATTTTTGGCTGTCCTTGAAAGAGAGATCACTGAATCCAATAAATGAAGGAAATTAAACTTCTGAGCAGCAACATTCATAGAAGGTGAGCCTTAAACATAAGCTATTGTGGGGCTGAGAAGGTGTCTCAGTGGTAGAATGCTTGTCTCATGCATGCATGCATGCATGCATGAGGCCCTGGGTTTGATTCCCCAGCACCACATCAGCAGAAAAAACTGGAAGTGGTGCTGTGGCTCAAGTGGTAGAGCACTAGCCTTGAGCTGAAGAGCTGAGGGACAGCGCCCAGGCCCAGAGTTCAGGCCCTAAAACCGACAATAAATAAATAAATAAATAAATAAATAAATAAATAAATAAATAAATAAATAAGCCATTGTATGGCTCCATCTACACTGTGTTCGCTGGGACAAGGGTGGCAGGGACATTACTTAGAATTCAGTGAGAAGAATGCTCGTCTGGATGGTACCAAAAACACTCACGTGGTAATCAGAGGCCAGGAAGTATTTCCATTGAGGTTCATTGTCTCCCATCAATAATATAATTCCAATACTAACAAATCTTAGAGGGCCATCCTATTCAATGTTTGAATGGACTAGTTCCTCATTAAAAGGGAAGCAAGCATTTTCTTTCTAACAGACAAATGATAATATCCTGGGCTTCTTGTCTGTGGGATGGACTGCACATGGTGCGATGTGCTTAGCATATACTAAAGACAGAGTTTCCATAAAATTAATGCTTAAACAAGCATGCCAGGGGGTCCACGTATCTATCAGTAGCAGAACATTAAAGATTCAACAATGCCTTTCTCTGTGCTGAATACCATTTAATGAAAAGTCTCAGAGGAAATATCCACATGCTCTGATTTCACAACTGGGAGTCTGGAAAATACAAGTGGAGGACAATCGAGCAGATGGATTGATATAATTAAAGTCATCGGGTTTTATGTTTTTTTTCTTTTTCTTTTTCTTTTTTTTTTTTAAGAGTCTGCTGTGCAGGCAAAAAGAAGTCACCAGGAAGTTCAGTACAGAAACCTGGTTGCGGGAGCCACAGGCACACATAACCCTTTTTTGGGAGGACAAGTAATGAACCCAGAACACTGGCCACTGGCATTAGTGCCTCCACCCTGGGGAAGGTGCCTGGGAAGGGAAAAAGAGACCCTGGCCTCACTTGTAGCTCATTATGGCCCCTCTGGACAGAAGACCTCTGCTGTGCTGGGTCCTCCTACCATTCAGAAAGAATGAGGACATAGAGGAAGCTTTGCAGCAATGTATTTCTTTAAAACAACGATCAATTAAGCTATTGGCAATATTGGCAGCTTAATTAAGAAGATAGTGCATTTGTAAAGGAAAATGCTAAATTCAGAGTAGAGACCTTATAATCGAACTTGTGCTTTTAATCCCATTTTAAGTTCCTATGCTATCAAATCGTTTTGTAAATAATCTATTTTCAAGTCTACCTGCCTCACCAAACTATAACTTCCATAATTACTCATATTAGAATACTGTCATACTAGTAATGCAGTTCAAAATACTACATAATTATTCTCCCTGAGGATGGAATGAGGTACCTGGTAAATAAATCATCTAAAAAACAAATTAACAGACAAACTGCACATAATTTCTAAGAAAATATCATAAAGCTACCCCCCACAGTATGATCAGTAGTAAGTTAAAATATTATGGACAATAAGCTTAAAAGCCCCAAAATACTCCCAGAAAGCATGGAACTATTATACCGAGAGTAAAGAAATTCTGTAGATGCCCATGAGAAAGCACAAAACTTCATTTCATGGGTAAATCCTTAGTTTAATGCCATGGAAATTGATCTCACACTCGCAGATTCTTTGCCTTGAGCACGCACATTATTTCAGACAAATGACATGGGCCATAAGTACTTCTGATCTCAGCATGTCATGGAAACATTAAATGATTGCTACTGCAATAATATTTGTTCGAGATGTTGAGTTCAACAAAATCATAGGCAGCAAGAAGTTCGAGGAAAGCTACCAATGATTTTAGTTTACGTTCATTCTCTTAAAATCTTATAATAGACTATTCAGATTCATTTAGTAAGTACGTAAATACTTCCTTATGCTGGAGGGAGCTGTACACATTCTTATAAAACTGAATGTTTTCTATTGAAGAGTTCTCTCTCTAGTAACCATGAATCAAAGTCTTCTAGAAGCATTCCTCTTTGTTCCAGCCTGGAAATGTAATGGCTGTCATTCTAGTTTATGACCTTGACCATCCTCATCAAGAGTCATCACTTTAATTTGAGTCAGAAAGCTTTCCACTTTTTTTTCCTCCCTGGAAATCTTCATAATCTACTTATTCTTTTTGCATGGAAGAAAAAGAACAGCGAATCATTTATCTAGTTAATATCTCAAGAACATATAAAAATAATGTCTATTGGATAATCAAAAGAATAGAGTTAACTGTTTGTAAAATGTCCAAATGTTTATATACTTCAGAAACATATTTAAATCAATTTGTATTTTCATAATGAGAAAAATACAATGAATATTATGTAGTTTGACTTTTCCACTTTTTTTCCCCACTTTTCTTGAGGACCAGTTTTGTATTTGTCTTTAAAATATTAATAATTATTTATTTGTTATATGCTGGAATTTTCCCAAACAAGGGCTTTAGGACAAGAAAAACATTCCAGTCTAAATACAATTGCTAGCAAAACAAACAAAAAACCTTCCCAATTTCTTGGGGGCTTAATATAAAACATATTTCCTTTCACATTATTCCCCAGTGAAGAGAAGTAGGGCTCTTCTATTCTACTTAGGCATTCAGGCATCTAGGCCTAGAGATGTCTTAGGCCGCCTGGTGCTGTGCACCTGAGGTAAGAGACAACTGGCAGGGATTGTTGTTCTTGTGCATGATTGAGGCCAATACCCACATTCCTTTTGCCAGGATCAGTCACAGAGCCTCAGTCATGGCAAGAAAGGAGGAAAACACAGTCTTTGTGTCCAGTAGGACAAGCAAAAGGGGCTTGATGGGTTACAGTAAAACCTGTGCCTTACCACACAATCTCTTAAAGTCATAATAGTGTCGCCTATAAAAGGATCTAGTTAAAAACACCTTTGTAGAGTTGTGATGATTAAATCTGAGGCTTGTAAAGACTAAGTAAATGCCTAGCATTTAGTAGGTGATCAGAAAGTATACTCTATTATTTTTGCTGCTCTCCTGGACTTTAAACTTCATCTCTGAGTGAAATTTATTATGAGGCCAGTCCCATTAGCTGTGAAGCATACTGAACACATTAAGACTCTTTTGCTTATCACAATTTTTAGTCAGAACACAATTTCATTTTGAGATTGTAAATGCAGTCAAGCTTCTTCATCTTTGGTCATTTTTTTCCTCTAACATGACCCCTGACCTTTGGCAATATTCTGAGGCCTCACGGGGTATTTATTCTCTTCTCTGAGCTCAACCCGAACATGCCAGGGACACCTATACTTCATTGTAACTACAACAACAACAAAATGTTTCCAGACATTTCCAAATGTTTCCCATGGATTAGAGAAGGGGGAAGAGTCACTCTTAGTTGAGAATTTGTGTGCTCATTTTTTTCCCTTATCACTTTTGGACCCCAATAATAAACAGCCCTATTTTGAGTGGAGGTTGTATTCTAATATATTTTGATAACAAATATTGGCCAGACACACAAAGCTTATGTTGAGTATTGATCAACATTCTAATTTTGCTTATTAGTTTAAGAATGTTAGAAACTATTTGAATCAGTTCTGATACCACTTTAGACCCCCCAATGATTTTCTCCTTTTCTGAACTGACCTTCACAAGCCTTCCCCTAATGTGGGTGAGGGACAAATGGCATCGTTTGAAGTGAGTGGTTGTTCTAGTCAATCAACTTGAGGTCTCAAGTTTTACTGATCATCTGTGTGTATCACAACATTCCACAATCATGCTACTTTGCACTTTTTATAGAGGTCTATAGAAGTTATTTAAGACCTCCTAATCAATAACAAGAGAACCTACTTCCCAGTGGATGGATCTAGGTGTTGGAACTAGACCAGTTAAACTCCAGTGCAAATCTGTGGCTTCCTGGTTTGATCATTTCTTGAAAATTTCTTGATCACACATAGACCTGGTTGCTCACTATGAACATTGAGGAGGAGAAGAACCATGACAGAGTTGATGTAATAACTAAGCAAGGTGAATGTTGTAAGTGATTGACACTTTGTTGGTGCTCAGTAAGCGTGAACTGGATTTGAGTCTTCAGGTCAGCACTAGAAGCCACAGAACCCTCCCATTGGCATCTCCCTTCCTTTCCTACAATGGCCAGGATGACATTCATCACAGGGCAAAAATGGTAGGAGAAGTAGAGAGACATCTGTGAACTTCATGGGGTGCCAGGATAAATGGAGACACTCCCACTGCTATTATAAAGTGCTGGCCTGTTTCACCCGCACACTTTCTATATGAATGGTATCTTTTATTCAGATCATTGCTGAGAAACTCTGATCAAAAATGGTTCTTCAGTTGGGTGCTGGTAGGTGATGCCTGTAATCCTCGCTACTCAGGTGGCTGAGATCTGAGGATTATAATTCAAAGCCAGCTGGGGAAGAAAAGTCCCTGTGAGACTCTTATCTCCAATTAGCCAATTGGAGATAATTATCTCCAATTAGGGAGTGGTGGTGTGGCTCAAGTGGTAGAGCACTAGCCTTGAGCACAAAGAGGCTCAGGGACTGCATCCAGACCCTGAGTTCAAGCCCTATCGCTAACAACAACAACAACAACAACTAGTTACTTATCATCAGCTTTCTCAGGGAGAAAACCAATCAATTAATCAATCAATGAGTAACAACAGGGTCTTGTTAACTAATATCTTTTTTCCTCCTTCTTTCCCTTTTTCCCAATACTAGAGCTTCAGCTTTCTTGCTTAGAGTTGGTACTTTACCACTTAAGCCACATATCCAGTGTGGTTTTTTTGTTGCTTAATTGGAAATGAAACTTTGTGAACTTTTCTGTCTGGTCTGGCTTAGAACTGAGATCCTCAAATCTCAGCCTTCTGAGTAGCTAGGATTATAGGTGTGAACCACAAGTGCTGGCTGGTAGCTAATGTTTTATTAGTGAAGATACGTGCCAAGTAGGCCATAGGATGCTGATAAGAGATGGAGAAGGATTTTCTCCCTTTGTCAAGAATCCTCAAATCTACTAATGGATGCCTGGCCTGAGTTTTTGCTTTCCTATGTTTATTGAGACATAATGCTTTAGAATGAGCCTTTCCTGAGAAAGACCTTTCCTGAGAAGAGGTTTGAAGTGAGAGAAGGGGACACAGTGACCCATACAGTTGATGCCAAGTGAGAAGGGGAGAGACTTAGGGCGCGTGTTGCTGGACAGGGCACTGAAAACAAACTCCTTCAGTTTCCTTGGTGGCTGACTCTTCAGATAAGAGCTTTGCCATCACTCCCAGACAGTCTCCTGAAGTATATCTGGAGAGCACACAGACAAAAGCTCCTCTATCATTCTCTCTCTCTTGAGTTCTTTGTATATTCACAGGCCAGAGTGTGGCGGGGCTGTTGTCTTCTAACCAGAGCCATTGACTGGAAGCAGCTTACATGAAGAGCTCCCTTGAAACAGGAACCTGGTGCTGCACTGGAGCTGTACGTCCTGTTCCAAGCCCACTGCTCACCACTTTGCGGTCTGTGGAGATGGCTAACTGATCACCAGGGAGGTCCCTGTGGTTAGGAAGAGATGGGCATCAGGAGGCCATCAGCCCATGAGCCTGGACCCCAGGGTCTGTTTACTCCACTAACACGTTCTACAGAGGCCCAAAGCCATTCCCAGCACAGCCATTGTGAACTTATCCAGGAGCTGGGGAGCAGGGGGTCCCATGCTTCACAGCTATTAATTAAAGTAATTATTCCCAGGGCTACAATTACAACCCCAAAGATCCCACTTAGCCTCTCTTCTCCAATCTCTTGTTTCTGTAATGCGGATGTCGTAAAAGATTCATTTGCTACCACTTACTGATTGCATTTACTCGAGTATATTGTTTCAGATGGACAGGACGGAAAGCCGATACGGAATATTGACCTTGGAGGCATCCTGTGATTACGTGGGCTGCCCCAGCTATCATTAACCAGCCTGTTTGATTTTTCTGAGTGCCACAGACACGGCTGGTGACAGATCCATGACCTTTTCCCTATAAATGTTATGAACTAGAAGCGGTGCAGACATGACAGGAGGGAGGGATGTCACGTGGTCGTTTAAATGCTATGTCAGTGCCCTCGGTGACAGCCTTGTGCTCTGGTGTTAGAGGACATTTTGGTGGTGATGAGTGGTGTTGGTGTTGGTGGTGTCTGATTTCTATTTGTACAAATCAACTAAAAATAGAGCTGAAAGATGGAAACAATTGACCATCCTAAACCTCTAAGAACAGATAGTCTAGTTAGATATCATGGGCACTGTTTTTTTTTTTGCTTTTTTTTTTTTGAAAACCATTTTAAACTGGGATCAAAATCTCCATTTAAGTGACCAACCATAAATAACCAATGGATGCGGAGTTTACTTGGAGCATGGGATTTTAAACTGCCATTGAATACGTAATGCAGAATTCTCTTCTAACCTGATTTGAGTAAATGTGCTTTAGGCCTACATACAACTAAATGTTGCAGATAATTAGCTCTGAACACAGCAACTGCATGCAAGGCAAAAATTGAGTCCTCAGGTAACTCTCTTCTCCTGCCTTATCTCAAGCAGAGTAATCTCTCTCCAGCCTGTTACACAGAGCTGTAGCCTCAGCCTTAGCTGCCCAATTAACCTCCAACAGGAGGTTTTTTTAAAATTCCAATGTCTAGAAATACCATAAACACACTAAATCAACATGCTGTGATGAGACTTAAGCATTACTTCTTTCCCATTTTTCCCCCTAAGCAACCAGTATCATATTATGAGATGATACTTCTGAAAACCACTTGTCCAGTTAGATAGAAAGTGAAAGGCCAGATAGAAAGCTACCATTCTGGGCTGGGAAGGTGGCTCAGTGGTAGAGCGTTTGCCTTGCATGCATGAGGCCCTCGGTTCGATTCCTCAGCACCACATAAGCAAAAAGAAAAAAACCGGAAATGGCGCTGTGGCTCAAGTGGTAGAGCGCTAGCCTTGAGCTGAAGAGCTGAGGGACAGCGTTCAGGCCCAGAGTTCAGGCCCTTTGACCGGAACCAAAAACAAAACAAAACAAAACAATTCTCAATTTCCTTCTTAGGAAAAGTAGGGAGGAAGAACTGAAATGAGAAAACTTCAGAAATAGAAAAGTACTCGATGAGTGTAATAAAAAAGAAATAAAAGAGAACCATTCAAACTCCACAACCCTAAAAGTACGATTTGCCATACTAAGTGGGTTTATTTAAATAAAGTACAAGTATCAATGTAACCAAAGACTTTAATCTTTAGAATTTTTTAAAAATTAGAAATTCTACCAATAGTCAGTCATGGTTCATGAAGGAAGAGATGAAAGTTTGTTTTTATTTTAAAAAGAGCCAGAAGATGGATTTTGAAATTCTAAGGCAAATAATTTCATGGGTTTCTGCTCTAGCACAGGGTCAAAGTATTTACATTATATCAAATAGTTAAGGGACAGTAATTTAGAAATTATAGACTTTAAAAAGTCATGACCATCTTTCAAAAAGAGCACATGTAAAGAGACAAAAAATAGAGTGTGGGGTTAGGCCTGCTACGCGGTCCTCTTTCAAAATTTACACTAGCTCATTATAAGCAAAATGTGAGAGGCATTTCTTCTAAATCACACAGAAAGAGGCAGTCTTAGCTTTTCTTTCCCAGAATGTACGTGTCCAACCATAGAAACAATTGTGATTGCTCTCACAAAATTGGGATAAAAAGGTTCAGAAATGGATTTTGGAATGACCCATTTCTAGGAAAGATAAAAATTTACCATTTCGCTAACATGTCCTCGGTTTTGATGAGGTGACAATCACCCCTTTTGAGACCCTAAAAATAGTGATTTAAAAAATATACTTGACATTCTATGCACTTGCTTCCTTTGTATACATTTTAGAAGGTTCTTTCTTGGACATTACCTAAACAATGCAGAACTAAGGAGAAGCCACACTGTTGCTTTTAAATGTGCAGTTAGATTGTATTTGCGGGCTTTTGATGTCTTTTAATAACCTCAAGTAAAAGGCTGAATGCATTCAACAACAGTAGCAGAAAAAAAGTGCAATGAGTCATATTATGGGAAAATGGAGAAAAAGATCCAGGCCTCTCCACTGAACACAATCCTATATTGTAGGCAATCTGTGATAACACCCTTTCATTTCAGTTCAGTCCCATAAAATTACCACTAACATTACAACTCATGCAGAACACAGATAAATGTAAAAATGTCACAGAATTCTTCCAGATGGGACTTTTAGTTCCACTAGATCACCATCTACTTTTTTACTTGTCTAATATTTCATTACAACCTTCCATAAGTTAATTTTCTTTCCACTGACCATGTAAATCACAAATCAATTTTCATTTAAAATGCCTGACTACAGATTGTTCCTGAAAGCTTGGAACATATGCTTCAGTGAACTCTCCAACGTCCTTAGTGTACTTAAGAAAAATGTTGTGTGTGTGTGTTTAAAAAAACACCTCTTTTAAAAAAAGAAATTAATTCTACATTAAAATCTGGCATAAGATGCAGGGCATTCTATTTCTCCCCCAAATGCAGATGTATTTATAAGATATGAAATCACACGAGGCTAAACATTTATCACAATGAAAGTAATGAACATGGCAAAAATTTTATGGCAGCATAAAGGACAGCACATTTGTGAAAGAATACAACACACACACTAACCTATTACATATACAGACATGAAAAAATGTAGTTTAGGTTTTAAGAATAAAATCATAGATTGAGTTTTAGATAAAGTGTCTTTTGTACCTGCTAATTCTGTAAATGTAAAGAGGAACACACCTGGAATCTAGGTTTTTCTTTATTAAGAGAAGAAAGATTGTAAGCTCAATTCTCAGAAATATTTAGGTAGAGAAAGCGAAGCTTGTGGCTCAAGTGGTATAGTGCCAGACTTGAGCAAAACAGCCAAGGAAAACATGAGGTTCTGAGTAGCCCTCCCACCCCACCCCTACCTCACCGCCCCCCACCCCCCAAAGGAAGATTTGGATAGAAAATACTTTTGTTCTGGGTATGTAAAAATATCTTGATCCAGTGATTTGAAATTGGGGGAAAGAACTGGAAAGTTATGAAATAATATCAACAATTCTGCACAAAGGAGGCCTTCTGTTGAGTTTTAAGTCCTTGATTAACAGTGCATTCCTTTAATGGTATTATAAATTGGGTAGATTTTTATGTTTGATAGACATAAAAAATGTTGATTCCTGATTCCTTCCGTAATCTGTGATATTCCTAATAGTTTAAAGTTTTACATTTTAAATTCACAAGTGGAATTTGTGTGTGAACACAATATTGAAATATTCCAGGTGAGAAATTGGGAATCTCATTTTTGGAATTCAATTGGCAAATGATTGTTAACCAGAAATCACCTGTAATTCTGGATCTTTAAAAGGTGAGTGCCAACATGGAATGCTGTCCTGGAAAAGATGGAGAAAGTTGTACTTGGACACTCAGCCACATTTACTGAGCCCCCCTTCCCTGCCCCAACACACACACACCAGTGCCTGAAAAGATACAATAGGGGGAGAATAAGGATTTTTCTTGTGCCTACTATGTGAGAACGGTCTATCAACCATTACAAGGATTTGGCGGGCTGATCAGCTGATGTGGGTTATTTCTGATTTTTAGTAGAAGTGATTTTTTTTGTTTCTGTCTCATAATGCTACCACTCTTGTGTCTAAGCAAGCATACTTTCAAATTGGCTACTTAGGGTAAGGTAAGGCAACTATTTATGTCTCTCAGCATTGTGTATTGGCTGAGGAATTGGGTCAAATACTCCCATTAACATTCTTCCCTAACTGCTTTATCTCAATTCCCCAGAACTGGGGGGAGTTTAGCTAATATGCAGAGATGGGTCTGAGCTTGGGCAGAAATGCTATACCTGCAATAGATTTAGATAGCTACTTTTCCTCTTTTGTCTTTTTTTCTTTGTAAATAATGTGGTGGTATTAGTGTTTTGAACTTCAACCCTTCTCAGAGCAATGCTTTGCCAGTTGGAAAAGCACTACCTAGGAAAAACTCAACTTTCTGGCTGGAAGTTGGCCAAAAATTAATGTGATTTTATGACCTACTCATTAATCTCCTGAAAAAGTATGCAATATCATTTTATGAGCACCAATGACTTTATGACTCTGATGAGGCCTTTGTACAGTTGGGTTTTTTTTCTTTTGAGGTGACCTGGTTGACTTATCCTCTACTCTGTCCTGTTCAAAGGCTTGGGCAGCCTGGAGAGATTCAGACAATGCCAAAAAAATGAACAACTAAACTAAACTTTAAAAAACCCAAACAACAACAAGAAAGAAAACAAAACAAAATCCCAAATGACAAACACAAAACTTTGCTGGTGCAGTATACTTCTCACCATACATCATGTGAGAATACAAGAATTGCATGCAAGAATTGTTTTTTTAAAAAAATCCTAAACGGGATGCTGGGGGATCAAACCTGTAATTCTAACTACTTAGGAGGCTGAGATCTGAGGACTGTGATTGGAAGCCAGCCCAGGCAGAAAAGCCCATGGTACTCTTATCTCCAATAAACTATTCAGAAAAGTCTAGAAAATGGTGCTATGGCTCAAGTGGCAGAGTATTAGTCTTGAGCACAAAAAGGCTCAGGGACAGCTCCCAGACACTGAGTTCAAGCCTGAGGACTGGCAAAAAAAAATATCTTAGAAATGTTTACTAAGTATGTAAGATTGGATGGAAATGCTAAAGCAAGGAAATCAATGTGTTTCTGTTAATAACTTGAAGACCTTCATGGCAAAAACTTAGACTAATGTAAAGGAAGAACTATCACTCAAAATTTACTAGGATGATAAATACAGTTGAAATTGCCACTAACTGCCCTTTTCTCAATTGAAACAGGGACAGGGAAGAGATTTTTCTTGGCTTCCAAAGCAGAGACTAGGGAAATACTGTGGCATGGAATAAATTCTTCAGATCCAGGAAAGCTCTGAAATAGTTCTCAAGGTAGGAATTGTTTCAAGATTAGGAAAACAAAAACAAAAAACAGTGCCAACCTCCTCTTTCCACATAAAAAAAAATCTCTATTATTTTTAGCTGCCTGATGAATTCCAAAGGTCTAAATTCTACAGAACAAGTTGCTAGATGGAAACCTTTTCCAAGCAAATCTTTCTGTCATGTATATGTACTGTTTTTGTTAACTAAAATCTCCAGTTGCATTGAAGTCAACAGGAAAAGAGAATTTTCACTTCAAGGGTTTCTTTCCTGGCAAAAGTTCCTAGTGTTTACTAGCACATACAACACACTTGCAAACACCTGAAAATACCCATATTCAATGATATGAGTATGCTAGTGAGTCATAGTTGCCATTTGGAAGATGAAGAGGAGACATTAGGAAACTTCCAAAGCGTACATTCCTGTGATTAGTTTAAAATTTAAGATGAGTCAGTGTGATTAAGTAGTATTGGAAGTCAGTAAGTAATTGCTATTTCAAAAATGCTCTTTTTGCCAGGTGCTGGTGGCTCACGCCTGTAATCCTAGCTACTCAGGAGCCTGAGGTCTGAGGATCATGGTTTGAAGCCAGCGTGGGCAGGAAAGGCTGTGAGACTCTTATCTCCAATTAACCACCAGAGAACCGGAAGTGGCACTATGGCTCAAAGTGGTAGAGTGCTAGTCTTGAGCAAAAAAGGCTGAGGGACAGTACCTAGTTCCTGAGTTCAAGCCCCAAGACTGATAACAACAACAGCAACAACAAACAAACAAACAACAACAACGCCCCCCCCCCAGCTCCTTTAGCCACAATACAATATCACTTTTATCCATTATGGTAGCTTTGTTCAAGCAATCAACCAACCAGCCACCACCACCAAAAACAAAAATAAAGAAAAGGAAAAAATGGCAAGCCAGTTGACTTGACAGTGATGATTAATTTTAGGTGACAACTTGACTGGATTAAAGGAGGTTTCTGGAAGAGGAGCCTTTGGGTCTCTGGGCTGAGGAAGACATGTGGTCAGCCAACCAGGGCACCATTCACTGAACTGTGGACTCTGAATTCTCCCTCTCACTTCTGGAGCTGGGAGCCCCTTCTTCTGCCATTGGGCACCCTACCTTCAGCTTCTCTAGCTTGGACCAGTGTTTTTTGCCTCCCAGATTCTCAAGCTTTCAGACTTGGACTGAGAGTTGCCTTATTGGCTTGGTGGTCCTTGTTCTGCGGCTTCCAGACGAGGAAGGAGCCATGCTCTCAGCTTCCCTGATTCTCTGGCATGGAGAGAGACTCTCGTGAGACTCGTCGGTCTCCATTATCGCTCTGTTTCTCTGGAGAATGCTGATGCCTATGCTGACCTAAAATGGACACTCTCCCCATTTCCAATATCAAGGAAGTATGTATAAAATAGGTCAAAACCCTTATATGCAAACAAAAGGGAAATCTGCAAGCACTGGAAATGAGGAACAGGAAGCCAATGACGGCGATCCTGAGTCCTTGACAGAAGACATGGATACAGGCCTAACTCCTATTGGGCGGATGTTCCTACACCAACTCAGAACGCTGGTTCTCTGGGCCCTAGCAAGAAGAGGTGTGTGAATGACGTTGTGTGTGAATGACGTTCCTTAGGAAAGTTCAGAAATGTTCAAAGTAAAAAGGATTTCCTAGACAAAGGAATCAGGAGAAAAAAAGTTGTTCGTTTCTATAAAAAGCTCTGGTTAGGGAAAAAGTATCTGTGGAAAATTGAAACCCGGGTATACGTACTGCATGGTGGAGCATCTAAATTTATGTCAGGTACCTGGTATAGATATCTCTAAGCTGAATGATTCCTGAAATATGCAGGGCATAGTAGATGATACCTACTTCTTACTGAAATCCCTAGTAGAGCTAATTGAAAAATAAAGATGTTTACAAAAATGAATCTCAGAATCAGAGTGACAAGAGAAAAAGGCAAACTATAAAACATACTTACAATGTGCTATGCACCATCTCAGTACATCCAAAGAGTCTTATGTATTCTGTGTATACTGTAGTAAAGTATAAGTGTGTGGACCACAGATGTAGTGGTCACTTCTAGGATGAAAGGAAGGCCATAGATGATGGGGTGGAGGGAAAGAAGGAGGAGAATTTTAGCATCAGTCATAGAACTTTTTTTCTATTAGAAGGAGATTGGAAGCAAATTAACTAAAACTGTAACATCTGTTCCTTAAAGATTAGCAGTCTGTCTGTATCTCTATATCCATTCATCCACCCATCAGTATCTATCTGTCTGTCTGTCTATCTATCCATAGGGCTGAGGTTTGATTTCAGAGCCTCATGCTTAGCAGACAGGTTCCTTACCAGTTGAGGCACTTGCTATTTTTGAGACAGGGTCTCAAGTTTTTGTCCAGACTGGCCCAGATCACCATCTTTCTGCTTACAATTCCTGCCATAACTGAGCTGTCAGGCATGTTCCACTCACACCCAGCCTTTTCTATTGAGATAGAGGGCTCAGGCACTTTTTGCCCAGGGAGGCCTACAACTGAAATTCTCTTGATTTTAGCCTCCTGAGTATGTAGGATTACAGATATGAGTCACTACACACCCAGAAAGATCACGTCATTTTTATATAAATATATTTATAACATATATATGTATTCCTGTATTATATAATGTTACATACCACATACAATTATATATTATATAATATATAATATTGTAGTACATGTTATATATAATAGAGATATTTATATAAATATAAATACTTTTATATAAGTAGAAATAAAGTATATACACATTCATGTGCATGGCAGTAGTTCTACTATACTTCAAATAAAGTACAAAGAGAGAGATAATTTTAGATTCCAATCAAAGGAAGCTGCTTATAGAGTTGCAGCAATTTCCTCTCTGTAGAGATAAAAATCCCAACAGTTTCTAAGTGACAGTAGAGAACCTATAAAATGTGTTCTCTTTCTTTTTGTTATCAAAGTGGATCCTTTGAGATTTTTCTGCTTAGGGATCTAATATAGAAATGTATATTATTGTAGCTGTTGCTATTTTTAGTGAGTTAAACTTTTAACTAGTGCCAGACATATAGTATATATATATATATATATATATATATATATATATATATATATATATATGTATGTAATAATGCAAGCCACATATGTAATTTAAAATTGTCTGTTCACACTTTAAAGAGTGAAAACAAGTAGCTGGAAGCATGGCTCAAGTAGTAGATAGCTTGCTTTGTAAATACAACATCTTCTGAGTCACAACCACCCCAGTATTAGTCAAGAACTAGTGGCTCACACTTGTAAAAGTCCTAGCTATTCAGGAGTCTGAGACATACAGGATGGTAGTTTGAAGCCAGCTTGGGCAGAAAGGTCTAGGAGACTCCATCCCCAAATAACCAGAAAAATCTAGACTGAAGGCATGAATCAAGTGGTAGAATATCAGCCATGAGTAAGAAAGTGGAGAATGCAAGACCCTGAATTCAATCCTCTGTATGAGCATATATACTCACAAACAAATCTACATAATAAACAAATCTGTATAATAAAAAGTAAAAAAAATAAAAAAATTATTCATATGTTGTGCTTAATTCTCAATAAATAAAAAATAATTTCAACATGTCATCAAAATAAAACTAATGGGATAGTTTATATATGTGTGTATTTTACACTACAGTATATCATGGTTTCTGCCAAAAACAGTTCTAATTCTTAGTAGTCATATGTGGCTCACAGCTACCCTATTTGTCTTTGAAGCTCTTAATAATAAAAATAGCTGTCATTTATTATCCACTTATTAATGTTAGAGTCTACTGTTACACAGTATCACATTTAATTTTTAAAACAACCCTAAAAGACAGCTGAGGGATGCTTCAACACCAGCTACTCAGGAGGCAGAATTTAGGAGGATCGAGTTCCAAGGCCAGCCTGGCAACAAGTTAGTGAGATTTTCATTTTACACATTCATCTCATCCATTCCCAAACAAGCTGGGTGTGGTGGCAGCATGTGCCTGTCAACTTGGCTTTGTGGGAGGCATAGGGAGGAGGATCATGATCCAAGGCTTCCAGGGGCAATACCTCATGTGGTAGAGAGTGTGGCTCAAGTGATAGGGAGCTTGTCTACAAGTGCAAGGCCTTGAGTTCAATCCTTAAGACTGACAAAATTAAAAAAAAACAACTAGAAGATCCCAAATTTCAGGGGAAAACACAGCCTGTGGCTAACACAGTCAGCAAGCAGCCTGGGTAGATGCAGACTGGCCAGTGTGGCCACAGCTCATTCCATGGGCTTCCGTGCTCAGTGGTTGCCTGAAGGCAGGGAGCTCATCCTAGTGAAACCTCTCCTCATTTAGCCTCTGTATTAACCAAGCACCTCAAATCTCATTCTTACCAAGCACTTAGTTGTTCAGTTGAGCAAATGCCTTATCTGGGCTGAGAGATGGTGCCAGGGACCCCCACTTTTTATTCCATCTCTCATCACAGGGCTGGAAAATGGGATCCAGTATTTGCTCTGACTCCAAATCACTTCCAAATGAGACAAAAGGCAGTGGAGTAGCAACTTTTAGGAGAAAGGGAAAGACGAATGTCACATCTCCCAGTGTGCTTTTGCGGTCTTGGAGCCCATGGTGGGTTTCCATCATTCAGCTGTTTGACAAGCTTCCGCTTTTTCTGCATCTGGCCCTACTTGGGGCAGCGTGAGCACCTTTCATGGTTTCATAATCAACTGGAAGCAAGGAATAGCATCAAATCAAGGGGAATAAGACTCCAGCTGCTGTTGCTGCTGGAGTCGCCTCCTGAATGTGGCTTCTACAATATTTCATCTGTGCTGACACCTTTCACTCTCAATTATTTGGCTGCTGTCAAAACAAATCAATCAAATTAAGGCACTGTGTCTTTGTGTTACCATTCCATTGCAAGTTAGCGGCATTAGCTTTGAAATAGATGGAAGTATAAATTGTGTCTCTATTATTTATTTAATGCCACTTTCTCCCATGTGAATTATTCTCCAAACACAGTAAACTCAAGTGATCTTTTGCCCGATGTTGAAAATATATGTAGATATTCTGTGGAGAATCTGTAACATCACAGATCTCTGGGGAGGGGAGAGTGAGATACATGAAAACTTGTTCATGGATCTATAAGTTTGTGCTCATCTTAATCCAGGGACAAATAACAGACAACTTATATTCTCCTTTTTCCTTTCTCATTTTAACTGTAGCCTTGGTGAACGTGGTTGACAAATATTACTTGAGAGAAGATGATGTTAAGCCAAAGAAAAAGGTTAACATGGGAGCAAGAGTTTTTTCAAAGATTCATTTTGTTGACAAGAAGATAAAACATGAATAAAGGTATATCATTTCAACAAATTAAAACGATGTCCAAACTATATCTTTTACAAAACACAAACATCTTCTTCTCCTTATCTCAAAACTGAGAGGGTTACTTCCATTGTTTTTTCCAGACTATAGTGGGCATAAATTACACACATTCTTAAAGAAAAAGAAGAAGAAGAAAAGGCCAGGTGCTGGTGGCTCATGCCATAATCATAGCTACATAGGAGGCTGAGGATCCTCATTTGAAGTCAGCCCAGGCAGGAAAATGTAGGAAACTCTTATCTCTAATAAACTACTCTGAAAAAGCCAGTAGCGGTACTGTGGCTCAAGTGATAGAGTACTAGCCTTGAACATAGCTCAGACATGGTGTCCAGGCCCTTAAAAGATTAAAAAGCCAACTCACTGACAGATTTTAAAAAATTATTTCTTCTAATTGCACTATGGCCCTTGAAGGAGTACATAATAATTAAAGCTCCAATGTGAGTGTGAAGATTCTGCCAATGAAAGAGAATCTAGCTGGGTACTCATGGATCACACTTGTAAATTCTAGCTCTCAGGAGGCTAGGATGCTTATCTCCAGTTATCCATTAAAAAGCAGTAGAAGTATATATCCAGTGGTAGAACATGAGACTTGAATGAAGAACCAAAGGGACAGTGCACAGGCCCTGAGTTCAAGCCCCAACACAAGTAAAGAAGGAATGAAGGAAGGGGAAGGAATTAGGGAAGGAAGAAATTAAGGAAGGAAGGAAAGAAGGAAGGAAGGAAGGAAGGAAGGAAGGAAGGAAGGAAGGAAGGAAGGAAGGAAGGAAGGAAGGAAGAAAGAGGCAAGCAGGCAGGCAGGCAGGCAGAATTTTCTGGAAGCAAATTAGATCTCCACTCTCTAAAATGTAGGCAGAGAAGATTTGGGGACTAGCTTCCTTTTCCTCATTTTTATTTTAATTTATTTATTTTTGCCAGTTGTGGGGCTTGAACTCAAGGCCTGGGAGCTGTCTCTGAGCTTGTTTGCTCAAGGCTAGTGCTCTACCACTTTGAACCACAACACTACTTCCATTTTTCTGGTGGTTAATTGGAGATAAGAGTCTCACCTATTCTCCTGCCTGGGCTGGCTTTGAACTGAGATCCTCAGATCTCAGCCTCCTGAGTCACTAGAATTATAGGCATGAGCCCATTTCCTTATTTTTACTACCTCCTCCATCTCCCAGTTCCCTCACCTTCTCCCAGATAGAGAAGTTCATTTTTGCTCCAAGGGACAAGTGTGCATGTAAGTTTGCCTTTGCTCTAGGTAACTGATGCTGAGAACATCAAGCAAACTGCTCCTCTTACAGGCAGGTATCAGTGGGCAGCAGCCATCATAGAATGTATCTACTTGCTTTTGCTAACTCTGCTGGTTGCCTTGGAATCAAATCTAGTTTGCACATCCCAGTGTAGACACGAAGTTAGCTGCCATCAAACGCCCTGATGGCTTTAAAGCCTTATTTTGTGCAAACTTGGGATCACATTACTTTTCTGCCTTTTGCTTTGAAAATAAATGCTTTGGCTTTGCTTTGACATTTATGTGGCAGCTGGAAACCATTATCCTTTGACAATGCTTTATTCCATTGACAGTATCTCTTAAATACGCAGTAGACTAGTCCTACCCCTCATTCATGTGCTTCTGGTTTAATCCATGCCCCAGTGCTTCAGCAATGCTTGCTTCAAGGATAATGTACTGCAGAAAAGGCTCTCTAGGTATTTTTAAATAAAAGTCTGAAGTCTCAGAGATACAGAGGTTTGAAAACTGCCAAAGTAAGACACATTGCAATGACTTTTCATAACTTCTTTATGGTAGATTTGGTGTTAGTATATGATGCATCCTATGGAGCTCTTCTGAACCAGGCTGAAAATATGAACTTATGCACTAGGTGTTTTTAATATTGTGACAGCCACCCACATATCACTGCATACTGAAAGCCGGAATCCTTTCTTCTTGTATCTGGGGCTGGGACTGCACTGTCCTTTCTGTAAGGGGTATCAGACATCCGCTTTCACGATTGTGAAGCCACTGGGGGAGGTAACTGAGTATGGTCATCCCTGGGTAGTGGAACAGTAACCTATAAGCAAAAGCAGAGCATGGCCCACCTCCTTCCTGTCTCAGGCACAGTACTAGGTGATTCCATGCACATGTCCACCCCTTCCCCCTATACCCCAACAACTTCTCCCCCAATCCTGTGATCAAGCTCATTAAAGACAATTCAGCTAGCATTATGTCTTTTTTTATACACAATGAAAATTATTTCCTGGTTATATTATTACCTGAGAAATTCACGCACTTGGAGTAGTCAGGGAGTCAACAGACTGCCTTGAACACTAGACATGCTAGAAATTATTTTTTTGCTCGTACAACTTGGTTTTCTTTCTTTGGTGGTATTAGGGGTTCAATTCAGGCCCTCATGCTTCCTAGGAAGGTGCTGTACCACTTGCATCACTCCACTAGACCTTTTTGTGTTGGTTATTTTTGTGTGACAGTCTTGCCTTATGAGAAGTGGCCAGCCTGAGCTCTGATCCTCCTATTTGTGCTTCCCTTTGTCACTGGGATGGCAGACCCCTGCCACAGCACTTAGACACTGATTGAGATGAAGTCCCAAGAAGTTTTATGTCTGGGCTTGCCTGGAACCATGCTTCCCTTCCCCATCTGTACCTCCCAAGTAGCTGAGATTATAGGTTTCCATTGTCATGCCTCACTAGGGATGATGTTTTAGGCAGTACTAAAAATATTTTTATTTAAATGTTACCATTATTGATGTAGGCACTTCAGAATATTCAAAAAATAAATCATATCATTTATAATCTCTTCCTGTCTAGAGTCTAACAGAAACACTACTGTGTATAGTTCGGCATTTTTACATATTTACTAGTTCTACATCCTGGTATTCAACAACCATGGATAAAATGTGTCTGTATATGTTTAGAGTTTGGGAGTAATTATTTCCTAAGCAATACAATGTAATAAATACATATATTTTACTTACAATGTGGTAGGCAATCGTCATCTAAAGGTAGTCTAGAGCATTGGGAGAATGTGCCTAGGTGTGTGTAAGTCCTCTACCATTTTATATATGGGGCCTGAGTAATCTACAGATTTAGGAACTTTGGGGACCTGGAATGAATTCTTGGTAGGTATCATGTTTATTTTTTTGCCTGCTATGGCATGTACATATGTGCATGCATGTGTGTGTGCGCACGCGTGTGCAAGCACACACCCGGGCACACCCTTGGGCTCCTTTGAGACAATCAGAATCAAATTCTATGCACTTAGAATCATTATTATTTTGTGCTACCCTCTAAATCTGAGCAATGAAGTCAACAAGATGCCTTAATAGGAGAACTTGAGTCTGCTGTTCCTATGGACCTTTTCCTGCCTTTAATTCTACCCGCAGTTTTGTCCTCACATATTTTCAGTCAATGTTTTTTGTATAATTTCCCATAGTAAACGTCCCCGCTTTATGGCACAAATTGGATGGACTCCTGCACTCACGCAATCACAAGCCTGGCTGAGACAGAGATCGTCAGCTCCCAGATCTTCATCTCCCTGATGGCCACTACTCCAGCCTGAGGGAACAACCACCGTATCTGGTCCCTATAATTTTTCCTCTTGCTAGATATTACATAAAGGAGATCATGTTTCTAAGTCTTTGCTATTTTAAATAGTCCCTCAAGTTATTCATTGTTTCTGCATTCAGAATCCATGCGATTAGCCCCTTCTCCGAGGATTCCTCTTCCCCCACACTGGACAGCTCAGGTCCTTCCATCCTCTGGGGTTCTGTAGAGTGCAGAGACAATGGCTTATGATCTCTGTACAAAATAGTTCAGTTCCCTACTTCCCAACTACCAGGCTGGTTCTTTAAGGAATGTCTTGGGTGACTTCCATATCTCAAGTTTAGATAGTGGTCTAGTATACTATAAGGTTTAGAAAATTACTTGTTCAGTGTTGGTGACAAACAAAACTAAGCAAACCTGTCTTGTGTTAATCTGGTTATGGTTCTATTTACAAGTTCCTTCTAGCCTATCTCATCTAATTTCTTGTTACCTGGAACTCTTAATTTTCACTAGGATAACAGCCAAACTTTAGAGGACCTGATAGTCTCTATTCCCCTATGCCTTCTTCTCTGAATTGAGTGTTCCATTGACTTTTTTTACTTGATTAACTCCAGAACTCATTCATCCATCGATCCATCTATCCATTCATACTCTATCTAACTCCATCATTTATACTTAAGCACCATTATTTTCTGTTTTTGAGACACATTACTGAATCGGATTCCATTCTAGGGACAGTGAGATACCATTCACACATATTATATATAATACATTCTACACACCGATTCTTCTCTGTAGCACCAGCCAAGTACCCAAGGATGCCACCACTGTCTCTGATGGCCATGGTAGGAAGGAATCAAAATGCTTTAAGAAAAGAAAAAGAAGAAAGGTAGTTTTGGAGGTTTTTGTATATGGTAATCGATGTTAGAGAAAAAGTAAATACAAATGCAGCTAAGCGGGACAGGAGAGCTGAGGGTGACAATGAGGAGGGACAGACTCCAAGCAGACATGCCAGCCTGTGCAGAGTTAGTGGGAACATGTTCAAAGAAGTCAAGGAGGCCAGTGCACTCTCATACACCAAGGTTGATCAAAGTTGCCTAAATCCAAAGAGAATGGTATGGTGGTAAGAAACCAAGATGAGTTGGAATCAGGATCTATGTCTTGGACAAAACTTTGGCACATGGAACTGACCAGAAGCAGAAATGACCAGAAGTGGAGAGGACTGCCTTCCCAACCAAAAGCTATAATATTTTTAGCTGCTGGAAACTTCAGGCAGCCATTTGGCCCCTAATTGTCTGTAAGACGGATGTGGACTGAGAAACTTCCCAGAGAACTTTCCACATCCTCATCAGATGTGGCCAAGGTAGTTAACAGACAGGGAAGGACCTGGGCTAAGAACTGTTAACCAGGGACACTTCCCAAGACATCTAGCACAGGGTTCATCACCCAGCTCCCACACAGACCCATCTACATGGTAGTTGCATGCTGCTGTGTGGTCATATGACTTGCTTGGCCAACAGGAAGTGTGCATACTTGTTTGCTAAAGGGAGTTTATACTTGCTCACTGTTGTACCCTCAAGTTGTTTGGTATAGATGGGAACTCTGCTATAGCTCTAGGGTAGAAAACTACTAGGGAAAGAAAGGACAACAGATGTATACAACACAGATGAATCTGAAAGTCACGCTGAGGAAGAAAAGACAGACACCAAGGTACAAGAACAGACCTTGTGAATCCATTTGTGGGAAGTTCTAATCTATGCTGACAGAGAAGAGAGCACAGGTTGCCTGGTTGGAGGAAAGGGATTGCCTGCAAAGGGAATTTTGAGGAAGGATGAAATGTGTGATGTATTGATTGTGGTTGATGGAGATTGTGTGTGTGTGTGTGTGTGTGTGTGTGTGTGTGTGCGCGCGCGTGCATGCATGTGCACAATTATCAAAATTCAGCACTCAAGGTCCACACATTTTCTTACATGTAAACAATATCCTTGAGAGAAACAATGCTGCCACAAGTAACAAGGAAATGTAATATAACTTGCACACAAAAATGCCTATGCTCCAAACTATTCCCAATATTAGTTTTAGGGGTACAATGCTTGGGATATGGTTTGTCCCCTAAGGGAAAGTTTGGCACCTGGGTGGAAGAATCTTTAAGTGGTGAACTTAGTAGATAGTAGCGGCAGGGGCATCACCATCAGAAGGGATTAATGCTGCTCTGGCAGAGCTAGTTAGTTCTCATGAGAATGGGTGATTATAAAGCAATGGCACTCTGTCTACGTGGCCTTTCTGGTGCATCATTGGTTTCCTTTTTGCTTCTTCATGTGTAAGGTAGCCAGAGACCTTCACCAGAAGCCAAACCTAAGAGGCCACCCAATCTCAAACTCTGAATTTCAAAATCATGATCTAAGCAAACCTTTTTCTCTATAAAACACCTACCATAAGGTATTCTATAATAGTGGCTCAAAATGGACTAAGGAAGCAAAGGAAAACAGGGTGAGTTTTCTGCTATAGCTACGGGCAGGAAATGCATTCTAGGCTTTGATTTTTAAATTTTTATTTTATTGTAAAGATACTGTACAAAGGGGTTACAGTTACATGAGTGAGGTAATAAGTACATTTCTTGTTACCTCCTCCTTTTTTCCCCTACTATCCCTTCCTTCCCCCTCCTCTCCCCCAAAGTTGTAAAGATCATTTCCATCATAGTGACTTGTGAGTATCATTGTTGCAGTGGGTCATCCTATGTCCTTGTTTCAGCATTTTGTTATTCGCCTTCCCCTCCCCAAATTAGGTAAAGGTATATACAAGATACAGAGTACCAAAATCAAATACAATGACAACAAAAGATAATTATTTTTTTGTCAGTTGTGGTGCTTGAACTCTGGGCCTGGGCACCGTCCCCTGAGCTCTTCAGCTCAAGGTGAGCGCTCTACCATTTGAACTACAGCGCCACTTGAAAATTTTTTTTAAATTGTTATTTTAAAATGTTGTACAGAGGGGTTACAGTTACATAAGTCAGGTAAAAAGTGTATTTCTTTTTGGACAATGTCATTCCTTCCCTCAAAAAAATTTTAAACATGCCTTGAACCTAATTGCTTTTCCATGTTCAGGTTAGGCAGTAAGCTCTAATGTATTTTTGGTCATTAATTTAAATGTTGTGTTTGACTTAACTGGAATGTTCACACTTTGGTATAAATCAGCTACAGAGCACATTTATAGTCCCCATTTATGTTGCCTGCAATGATTAGTGGGTCATTCTGGCCTGTGCCATGAGAACCTTCTGGAATTCACACCTCTTTGTGGCTACATCTTATGTCCAGGTCACCTATGCCTACATTCACATTTTCTGCCTAAGTTTAAGAAAAGCAAAAGACCTGACACATTTGTTTGAGTTCCTTAAAAAGAATTTTCCTCTGCTAGATCAACTATTAATTCATTTTATTTTTCCTCTAGATCAGCTGCACATTGTAGTTTTAGCAGTTTTTCTTTCAAGCTAACCAGTAAAAGGGAAGGGAATGACTTTTCAAATGATTTTGGAAAAAAAATCTTCCTAGATCCTTATTTCTTTTTTTTTGGGTCCAGTCATGGGGCCTGAACTCTGGGCCTGGGCGCTGTCCCTCAGCTCTTCAGCTCAAGGCTAGCGCTCTACCACTTGAGCTACAGCACCACTTCCGGCTTTTTTCTTTTTGCTTATATGATGCTGAGGAATCGAACTCAGGGCCTCCGGCATGCAAGGCAAGTACTCTACCACTGAGCCACCTT
This sequence comes from Dipodomys merriami, assembly GCF_024711535.1. NCBI lineage: Eukaryota > Metazoa > Chordata > Mammalia > Rodentia > Heteromyidae > Dipodomys > Dipodomys merriami. Next base: position 3,749,327 of record NW_027202316.1, read on the forward strand.
CCCAGCCCTAGATGCTTATTTCTTAAATCACCAGGAGAAATGGCAGATTTCAGTGGGAGTATGGAGAGCCCAAGATTCTGTATTTCCTGGCAGTTGATGTGAGGTGGATATGAGGTAGATGCTGGCAGTGTAGAGGAGACTGGAGTATAACTTCTTCTGATTGGGGGTAGGGGAGAGCTGCTCTTTATGCAGGTTCAAGGTAAGAGTGCTTATTTAAATACACGTGTGAATCATAGTCTCCAAACTCTGAGAGCCAGACTATGTTCTTTAGAAGAGGATGTAAAGAAATCACTTTAGTAAGGAGGAAAATATTTTAAAAACTTATCCCTGTATTCTAACTTATTAAGAAACTGATGCTGCTGGGTGCTGATGGCTCACACCTGTAATCTTCGCTATCCAGGAGTATGAGATCTGAGGATCACAGTTCAATGCCAGCCCAGGCAGGAAAGTCCATGAGACTCTTATCTCCAATTAATCAGCAAAAACTAACAAAGGAGATGTGACTCAAGTGGTACAGCAACAGCCTTGTGCAAAATAGCTGAGATTGAGAAGCCCTGAGTTCAAGCCCAGTACCAGTACCTGTGCGTGTGTACACACACACACACACACACACACACACACACACACAAAACATATGGAAACCACTTTTTTTCTTAGTAAATCTGTAGCATTTGAGATAGAAGAATGTTCTGATTGGCCAGCTAAATGCGAAGGCTAGAGAATGACCAGAGACCTTTCCCATTGGTCAAGATAGTTTGATGAATCAGAGCTTCACACTTCACAACGAGAAAAGAAAGAACTCTCTTGGAGTAAGCATGGCACACAGGCACATAAGCCAGGCCCAAAGAAACATAAGTCCTATGGTTTCCCTTATTTTATTTATTTATTTTGGGTCCGGTCGTGGAGCCTGACCTCTGGACCTGGGCGCTGTCTCTCAGCTCTTCAGCTCAAGGCTAGCGTTCTACCACTTGAGCCACAGCGCCACTTCCAGCTTTTTTTTTCTTTTTGCTTATGTGGTGCTGAGGAATCGAACCCAGGGCCTCAGGCATGCAAGGCAAGTGCTCTACCACTGAATCACCTTCCCAACTCCCTGGTTTCCCTTATTTGCAACATCTAGTATATGTCTGAGTCAAGCAGAAAAGGTCAGATAAGTTGATGTTAGGGAAATGAACCCTAAGATATGTATTCAAATGTTTTTTTCTTTCATGCGATTGTTTCTAACATATTTATAAGATTATTTCTTTGTTGCTTTGTATGTCCCTCCCCCATGGTATAACCCCTGCTTTCACTGTATTTGATGTTGGTATAATTTGTGGAGGGGAAGGGAAAAAACAAATCGTTTAAATAGGGATACAGGTGGACCCATTGCAACAATGAGATGTATGAGTCGTTATGTCAAAAAACGAACTTTACAACTTTGGTGAGGAGGGGGCGAGTTTGGTGGGGGGGGAGTATGGGAAGGGATGGGAAGGGGAAACAAAGGAGGAGGCTACAATGCTTGATAAGAAATGTACTCATTATCTTGCCCATGTAATTGTAACCCCTCTGTACAGTATTTTCACAATAAAAAAAAAGAAGAAAAACTGCAAAAAAAAAAAAAAAAGAAAATACAATCAGGCTGTGTGTATTACACTTCAATCTCTCCCTCTCAAACTCCACCAATAAAATTTGTTTAATAAAATCACTAGGGAAGGCAGGTGCCGATTAGAGACGATCAGGCTTACCAGCCATCTTAAGACTCTGAAAGCCTTGGCCTGGGGTTGCAGTGAGAAATAATGTGTTTATTGTGGATAGAGTAGTTGGGGGAGAGTGGGAAAATAGGAGGCTGTGGGAGAAGGTCCCTCTGTCCCATTTTCTGACCATATAAATGTGTGTAAGGATTTCTGCTGAGGCACCAAGAGCCCATTTGTATGATTGCTATCCCTAAGAGAGAAGATAACTTGGAGACATCTTAGACTGGCTCAGCCTCAAATCAGGCCAAGAACACTCAGATAATTTTCCTGCCTGCCATCCACCCACTATCCCCTCAGTACCTGCGCTATATCCTTAGAAACTGAACAGCTGCAGACACACAGATCATTACAGACAGCAACAGGTCACCTGAAGGTGATGGAATTAGCCTGGAGTTGGCTGCTAGATCACAAGATGGCAGCTGGTATTATACTTCAAGTGGTGGACAATGGCTTTGGGCATGTTGGACACTTCCTGTTGTCTCTGGATTTCTCAAGGCATTTGAGAAATTTAGTTTGTTTGTGAGTTTCCAAATATTAATTCTGACCATTTTGTGCTCTGGGAAATCTCTCTTTTCAGCCAACCATAATGGTTAATTTCTTAGACTAGTGAAATCTGAGTGGTGAAGAAATGATGAGGGATGATCTGAAGTGAAGAGAAAATTTCAAAGAAATGGAAAGATGGAAATCTCTTTTATCCTGACTCTGATAGGTTAATAAAGAGAAAGGCATTGGGAGAGGATTCGATGTCAATTAGCACAGGTTATAGTTTCCATACCCTGGTTATTTGCAGCTGGGATGTGTTTTATTCTGATGACATCACTGACTCCCTTCCACATCACTGAAAGTTCAAAGATGTAGACAATGTGGGAAATGCTCATACCTGTGCAGTCAGCAAGAGCATGGCCATCAACTCTAACACTTCAGAAAAGGAGGCTAACGGAAAGTTGAGTCAGAAAGATAAAGAGATAAACAGACCTAAGGTTTTGGTTGCCTCTACTTACTCAGGTCACAGCCCTGGGATTCATTTTCTGAAAGTCAAGGAGCCAAGAAGAACCAATTTCCAAATCATAAACTACCCCATAAATTAGATGTTAACAAGAAAACCCAAAACAAATGTAAAAAACAAACTTTTTTCGTTTGTTTTGGTTTGTTATTGAGATAGGATCTCACTGCATAGCCCAGGCTGACCTCAAACTTGTCGTTCTCCTGCTTCTACATCCCAAGTGCTGGGATTACAAGTATGTACCACCATGCCCTGGCAAAAGAAAACTCTTGAATGAAGAGGTCCACCTTGAACTCTTAAAGTAATAGACACCAAGTTCCTGAACAATATGCAACCATACATAACAAAGATATCAAAGACTTCTATTTTGGACCCTGACTCTAGTGTCCATTTTAAACAAGCTGGATTAATTCATGACCAAGGAGCCTTGAGTGCTTATGTTTATTTATCATATTCAATATTCCCATAAGCACAAATGTTCCAAATGGAAGGCTGCTTTTTGTTAATGCCCACTTCTTCATTAAGATTTCATCATCCACCTACATTAAAAAGCCTTTCCCTACACTTTGTAGCCGTTGCTTTCACCTTGTGTATTCCTGTGTTATTTGCTTCATCTTGAGTTCCTGATTTCCAAGGCACTCAAATTCGAAACAAGCAAAGTTTGTGCATTAGTGTATCCTGAACATACATGATTTATGAATGGCAGGTTTCTTGGCACAATTGAGAGAGACTTTATTTTAAACATTAAAATGAGAGTCAAGAAGTGGCAACAATGGGTGGAAAGAGGTCCAGAGTTCACCATTTCTTACCTGGTCCATTTTTGAGTATGCGGACTAATGCTCTTAATAAATTATACAGAGCCCTGACATTTGACCAACTAACGAAGTCTCTTAGATTGTTATTCTGATGACTTACCTAGCTGAACTGCAAAAATAAAAATTATTAACATTGATACAAATAAACACTCTTGCAGAGTTGTAAAGCATTCTATTGTCTTCTACCATAATTTTCTACCATAATTCTCCTCTAACAGTCTTTTGAAAATCCAGTCCATCAGCCAATGTTACAAAATATTTTAAGAAACAGTCAAAACCCTCATAATCTCAAGAGGATTATCCTTCCTGAGTAAAAATAGTCTTGTTATATGCCTAACACAGAAAGTTCACTATACAAGTATTTTTTCTCATTACAAAAATAATGCACAATAATACATCTGTTGTATAATGAAAACCTAAAATCTACTTGGCAATAATCATGAAAGGATTTGTCCCATATAATACCTTATATTTGAGGTCCTTTAACAAAAATCCCCCACAAAGAGGCCACAACTAAATTTTCTCAGTGCATGGTTCAATGGAAGAACTTGTGAGATTATAACTCATGTCTTCAAATGCCAGCATAGGAAGTTTACAGTTACATGCTTGATGTATCTTTCAATGATTAGTCCTAAGTGCTTCCAGAAGACCCAAATGACTTCTGTATTCACATGAGGAAATAAGAGTGGACAAAGCCTATGGCTTAAGCAAGCTCAGGATTCACAGAGAAGTTCTTCTGCAAGCCTTTCTGCTCTAGGGTGGAAGTTCTCTAAACCACATCCATTATTCAAGGCAGTTTTCTTATCCACTCCTAAGAACCCTGGCCAATGAATGGGTACAGTACCACCCAGCACATGGACACAATGAGTTACCTTGTAGATTTTGCAATGGCAAAGTCATGATGCCTCCAGCTGCAGCTGCTGCTACCAGCCCTTGGATGTTGGTGAGATTCGCTGTGGGCAGGGTGAGGACCAGGCCTTGCTGACCCCCTAGCTGTCCAGCCATGTTGAAGGGGATGAGGATGGGCTGATTGAGGGCTGGTGGGCCTCCTGGCATCACGCCGGCCACAGCAGAGGCTAACTGCTGTGCCGTCAGAAGCGGCTACAAGAAAACAAGAGAATTCCTGCTCAGTTTACAGTGAACAAGACATGGGCTTTCAACACTTCTTCCCCACCCCCACCTTAGCAGGATCAGAAAGTTCCATAAGTAACAGAGAAATGTTCTATCCCAGAAAAAGTGATTTATCTAGTGTGAAAAATATTTTGAAATTATATCTCATTGGAAAATTTTACCTGGTTTGGGGAGTTCAAATACTTTTAAAAGTAGTATCTTGTAGTTGGGCACTGTAGCTAAGATTACTCATGCTTGTAGTAGTTGCTACTAAGGAGGGTGAGCTCTGAGGATCACAGTTCAAATCTAGCCCATGTAGAGAAGTCTGTGAGACTCTTTTGTCCAATTAACCAGCAGAAAGCTTAAAGTGGATCTATGGCTCAAGTGGCAGAGTGCCAGCCAGCATGAAGCCCTAAGTTCAAGCCCCAGTACTGGCACACACACACACACACACACACACACACACACACACACACACACACACACATGCACGTATGCACACATGTACCTTACTCTTGTACATTACAATCTCAATAAATTTTCATTTGATTATAACACATGTATTTGAAGCTGTTACATGATTTGTTATCTATTGGTTCAGAAAGAATTCATTGAAATGGATGGGATTTGGGGGTTCAAAAGCAGCAATGAAATACTATTTTCAGCTCTTGAATTAACAAAAATAAGGTAAAAGGTTTTTTTTTTTGATTTTTTCTTTTTGATGCTGATAAGTCTACAGTGGCACTGTGATGCAGACCTGGGGCTGGATGACACTAATCCTTCAGGAACGCAACTTGAAAATAGGAATGAGAGCTGCAAATATATCCATCCCTCTTTGACTCAGAATGCACTTCTAGGGTAGAACTTGAAGACAGAATTTAACAGAAAAATAGATAAATGCATGGAAATATGCACTATATTTTAAAATATGTAAGTGATAGAAAAATAGTTTGCTATAGTACCAATCTAATTGGTCTGCTACAGGGTTACAAAAGTGGATCATTGGGACACTTCAGAAAAATAGAAAATGTGTGTGATATAAAAAATTACACATATATTAAAATGTAATATATAATATAAATGCACATTATATAAGTCCATTATATGTTATATAAATAAAATATATGCACATATTTTATAATGTGTTATATGTATAAATAAAAGAATATATGTAAATATTATATTATACATATATAATATAAATATATTTACATATGTACATGGCACATATATTTGTACATATATTTATATAATATACTTAAAATTTTATATATAAATATAACACATTATATTTTGATATTTATATTTTACATGTATAAAATATAATATATTTACATGCAATATTATAAATACATATTATATACATATATGCATGCATATATGTATATATATTATACTATATATTATGTATTATATTATATATTATATACATATACATATTATATGATGTGCGCACATATAACTTAATATAAAATACTATACATATTTAAATATATGAAAAGAAACTGGATATTTAAGTAAATGGACAATTATTAAATGGCACAAAGGATCTCTGTACAAGATCTAAAATGGAATGTAAAAATAAGAATTTCAGATTTTTAAGATAAAATGTTTTTCTTTTGCTATCACTCTAAGGTTCCCTGCCCAATTAAAAGGATATTATACAGTCATTTGTTTCCTATGGAAAAGGAACAAAAGAACTTATTAGGGATGTTGTTTCTTACTGGGAAGGGGGCAGGGAGTGCGGTACAGGCGGGAAATGGAATGGAAGATGGTGTACACCTGTGAAGACCTAAGGATGAAATCTCCATGCCCCCCCATAACTGACATAAGCCCATAAAAAATAAAACAACAACAACAAAATGTTTGTTTATGTGCACAGTTAATCTAGTAGTCATTGGTCGAAACCCCACATCTGGTGCTTGGGGAGGGCCGGCGCCAGAGTAGCACAAGAAGCACCTCTCTGACTGCAATAGATGACCACCAGGGACATTTGACCTTAGAGTCCAGCCCATTGTCTAGGACGTCGATTGCAGTGCTGTGGTTGCTGCCATGTGAAACTTGATCCCAGGCCAACTTTCCTATGCAAGCCTCTCTTCTAGGGAGGGTCCAGCTTCCTTGTCCAGTGATGTTGTAAAGGAAAACATAACTAAATGTGGGCGCAGTACAAAGCTCGGTATATAGTAGCCAGCCACGATGCTAACAGTGTGACCATCCTTCAACGAAGTACAGTGAGACTAGCAGTGCATTTCCTGTGTGTAGAGGTCCAGTCCAAGTCCAGGAGGGACACTCTAGACTCGCTTTACACCTTTCTCTAATACAAGGAGAAGACTAGGAGGGGCGGGGTGTTCCATTTGAAGATAAGGGAGGAGTGGGAAAGGCTGAAGCCACTCTTTGGCCACCTGCTGTTCCCTGTGTCGCCTCTGGAGAGACCCTCAGAGCATATGTGCAGGCACAAGTGCACACAACACAAGAAGACATTGATGAACAAGTCTGCCCAACTTGGCTTCCTGATAGATGTCTCCTTGGCTTCATGCCCACAGACACAGAGCAGCCTGGGCATGGGGATGGGTGATGGGATCTGACACTTTCAGGGACACCGGGTGGTGATAGAGATAAGAATACCAAGATGGACTTCTGCTAGGCACCTGCACAGAGCTGTCTCAGAAGACCATTGATGGCAAGCAGGGATAGAAAGACCCAAATACCGGTTCCCACAAAAGCAAGATAAACTAAATGCTTCGTATTGGACAACAGAGGCAAAAATAAATAAATAAATAAATAAATAAATAAATAAATAAATAAGCCCAGCTATTTATAATTGTGTTCTACATCTCCATATAACCCACACCAGGCTGCAAAAAATATTGGACTTTAAAAAATAATGAATGTATTTCTTTATTAATGCAAGAGCTATGTGTGATGTACAGTATTGTCAAACCCAATAAGCTGAACTTGCATTAAAATTGCATTAACTTTTTTATATTAAATCACATCTTGTATTTCAAAAAAAGCCTATAGTAAGGTTGAAATAACTTAATTTTCTCTGCACTCCAGTCATTAAAGTTTTACTTTTGAGAAAACTGACTGGTAGACATTAGCACAGAAAGAGTAGGTTTTAAGGGGGGGGGGAGGAAACAGGGAAACAGAGAGAGAGAGAGAGAGAGAGAGAGAGAGAGAGAGAGAGAGAGAGAGAGAGAGAGAGAGAGAGAGAGAGAATGTTTCCAAATGATTAAAACCAATTCTTCCTTTGAGAAGAGGGAAGAGTTTTGCAAACACATATTTTCTCCATGGTACTTAATAAATAATGTAGCCCTATAGCTTCCCTTATACAAATTTATCACTATCATAGCTCTGCTGGAGTTAATTAGATTTAACTCATGATTATTTATTTGGTGATTTAGATGGTTAAGTCCTACTAAATGCAATTGTGGTGAAAAGCAGATGAGAGCTTACTAACCTGTGACCCAACAGGAAATGGAGGGTGTGTCTGGCCTGTCTGGTGGTGGTCAGGAGTGCCTGGGTCCGAGAGCGGTGCGCTTCCTCTAGCCCCTGGAATTCAAAAGGCAAGTATTCCATTAGTAAAAGGTCCAGCCTGGGAAGTGTAGATGACCCCGTGGCCTGCGATGTCACAAAGTCATCGGAGCACAAGGCACAGACATGACAATGGCTTGTTAAGCGCGCTGGTGCTCAGGTCATTCATCACCTGCATGAGTGATGCAAAGAGGATTCAGGATGGCCAAAGCGATCAGGGGTGGGACCCAAGGGCAGTGGGTAAAACACGGCACCAGCTGCAGTAATAGGCTTGGATTAGGTGGTACCTCGAGGCTCAGTCCCCAACAGTGCATCCTACATGGGAGAAACAGCATCCTTGATGCACAGACAACAGAACTGGGCTGTCGGCACCAAGCGAAGGGAAGTAAGATCTCAGACGTGACCAAGGCTACCCACATTATCCCCAAATATCGCTGTTCCCTTTTCCTCTGTGCTCCCCATCCTCTTTCATTCAGATTTCAGATTCTGAGGCTTTGGAATTCCCTTTCCTAAGAAATAAAGCATTTTCCCACTTTATCCCACATCCTAAAAGGAATACAGATCTCGCAAAAGAAGTTGCTTGGGGCTACCAAAAAGAGGGAAGACCCACATTATTCCACAGAGGGCCATTTTGCTGGGCATTGAACACAACTGATGTCCTAGTCAAGGATGATGTCTATACCCCCCAAAAGGAAAAGGGCCATTCCATCAGAATGGTAGATTCCTAATGGTCCCAGCGTGTGTTCATGTGTTTTCTTTCATGACAGACCAGAGAGGTTAAGAATTTATCAGAAGAGGGGAACAGGTGGACATAGAACAAATCACGCTAAGAGTGAGGTAAGCCAAGCTCAGAGAGACAAACAGTGCATGTTTTCTCTCATATATGGAAGCTAGATCTAAAATACACCAGGAGGAAGTGGCGCTGTAGCTCAAGTGGTAGAGCGCTTGGCTTGAGCTGAAGAGCTGAGGGACAGTGCCCAGGCCCAGAGTTCAAGCCCCACGACCGACAAAATAAATAAATAAATTAAATTAAATACACCAGGACATGATCAATTAGACAGGACTCTAGGCATTCACACACAGTGAGACTAAAAGAGGACAATCTTAATGGAGGAACACAAAGGTGCAAAGCTTCTGTGCCTCTGATCATGTAAAATACTGTTTATTGAAATGAGTTCTAGGAAAATGGAAACAAGAGGTTTGTTCTTTTTTTCTTTATTGTTTGTTTTTTCTGTCTTTGAGGAGGGGCAAGGAAGGAACAGAAATGGAGGGACAAAAGCAACCAATGCAGCAATGGTACTCAGTAGACTTTATCTGAAAATGAACTATATAACTTGTGGGCAGGGACAGGACGGAAAACCTGAGAGAGAGCAAGGGAAGGGGTGACATTGTCCTAAAAGAAATGTACTTGTCACCTGACTTATGAAAAGGTACCCCTGCTGTACAACATCTTTATAATAACAATAAACAATTTAAAGTAAAAAAAACAATAATTTGGAAACAAATATTTGCATAAAGAAGGAAACAAAACCAGCAGCCAGTTTTATAGGTTGCCTTGCTGGTAGCCTTTTGTTTTTTTGGAGTTTTCTCATGGGTAAGTGTGAACCCCTTCCAAGCAAGGTTTTAACAAGATCCCTCTTTCCTGATGTTTGTCCTATAACTAGCAAATGGAAGACAATTCAAACCCTGTTTGCTGGCATGCTATGGATGAACAGAGGGGAAAAAATAGATATGATTCTGTCACACTTATAAATTTTAAAGAAGGTATTATTGGCTCATTTAAAACAAATTCTTCTATAGAGTCTCCAAAGGGACAGGCTTATAAATAATGGAAATGTGCAAAAAATACTTCACCACATTAAGCTACAAATAAAATTGACTGCTACATATTATTCAATTGACTTCTATCTCCATTGTGATGTGTCAATCAAAACAGCATTTCATAATAGGATTAAGCAATAAATGTGGAAAGCCATTATGCAGAAATCTGGAAATCTGATTAATTTGTAATATTTTTGTGTGTGCAGAAAGTCAGGAATGGACATTGCTTGGGGAATACTTACAAGCATTCTATTGAAATTTCTAAATTGATTTGGAGCAAACTAATAAAAACATAGACTTGCTGACATTTTATAAAGTGAATTCTGTCAAAATATGTTTGGCATTTTAATGATTGCTGTCATTTAATAACAAGGGTATGACGACCCATCAAAAGATGCCAGCCATTTCCATATAATATGCAGAAGACCATTCTCAGACTTTTTATACGTGATTTAGCTATTACACTTGTAAAGCAGAATATTTTGTTAGGGAAGGCCTTATGCTGTGTAATTCTCACAGTTTCTACTTAGTCTTTTTGTGTGTGTCTGAAAATACTGTACAGAGGGGTTACAGTTACATGGGCAATGTAATGAGTACATTTCTTATCAAGCATTGTTGCCTCCTCCTTTGTTTTCTCTTACCATCCCTTCCCATCTCCACCCCCCTTCTGGCCACCACCACAGTTGTAAAGTTTGTTTTTCGACATAACGTCTTGTACATCTCATTGTTGCAATGGGTCCACCTGTATCCCTATTTAAACAATTTGTGTTTTCCCTTCCCCTCCACAAAGTATACCAACATCAATTACAGTGAAAACAGGGGTTATACCATAGGGGAGGGGCATACAAAGCAACAAAGAAATCATCTTATAAATAGAAGTCTTATTTTATCTTAAAATTCTCAGCAGAATTTTCTGTACTTTAAAAAGCTTATGGAATCCCCAAATGATGCTTTGGGTCAAATCTTCAGGTTAGGCTAATTTAAAAATGGCTAAAAATGCAGAATTTATTTTCATTTTAAATGACTGTTTTTCTCATGTTGTCAGACATATACTTTTTTACACTAGACCGTGAAAAGAAAATTTTACAACAGAGAAAAATGGGAAATCCCTTGCTTTAATAGTGCATTTGTGTGTGTGTGTGTGTGTGTGTGTATGTGTGTGTGTGTGTGTGTGTGTGCGCGCGCGCGCGCGCGCGCACTGCTACTGGGGCTTGAACTCAGAGCCTTGCACTCTTACTTCAAGGGGCTGGCACTTCTTCCAGTTGAGCCATATCTCTACTTCTGGGTATTTGTGAGTTAATTGGAGATTAAAATCTCTTGTACTTAACTTCCTGGGCTGGCTTCAAACAATGATCCTTAGATTTCAGCCTCCTGAGTAGCTAGGATTACAAGAGTGAGCCCATAATCCAGTTCCTGCTGGAAAGCATTTTTAAACAGTTTGTATCTATCTTAATTTTTACAAATGTCAATATTATGCCAGTCCCCTCAGTCTCCTATTTCAAGAATGTCTGTCCCTCTTTGACTCTGTAGTGTTTAGGATTGGTTCCATATAGAGACTCTGTCAACAAGGGTGTACATTTGTTCTTTGCAAGTGTGCACAGATCACATTTGCTTACATTTATTCTTTGTTGCTCGGAGGCCTTAACTGGTGTTTAGCAGCATGTTCTGGGGCTAGCTATTTCTCAAAAACCATATTCAATGCAGTCCGGGGCAATTCTACCCAATTTTGTGTGTAAAATGAAGTCTTTCACAGCCTCTGGAGGAGATTATGTATGCTCTCCTGCCTGGATCAAAAAGCAATGTTTCTTCTAAATGCACATCTCAATTTTCCCCAAACACATGTATCACACTTAACCTTGTAGGACCATCAGCTAATCTGTCTGCTGGAAGGCAGATCTCCAACAGGGGCTTCTCAGAGCCAGAAGGGAGCCCTGTGGTCAGAATAAATAAATGACGTCTTCTAAAGGTTTCAGAGATTTGAAGCAACATTTTGCTCTATAAAGATTAGCAGAAAATCTGAGGTTAGATCTATATCAATGGGCACAATTGGGAAAACAAAACTTGGATTTATTAGCATATGTTAATGGTACCAAACACCTTGTTTTATTAAGACCTTTGCATGCTTGAATATAATGTGCACTGGTCACCTTTATTCACCATTTACTGTTTAGTCTCCTCTCCTACCTTCCATTGCCTTCCTTAATACATCCTTCAACTGTAAGATCTCAAAGTTTTGGGGTTGTGCTGCAGATTCATTTCTGTCATTTGGTGACAGAACTCAGGGCCTGGGGATTGTCTCTGAGCTTCTGTGCTAAAGGCTAGTACTCTACCACTCAAGCCACAGCTCCATTTCTGATGTTTTGGTAGGTAATTAGAAATAAGAGACTCATAGACTTTCTTGCCTGGGCTGGCTTCTAACCACAATACTCATAATCTCAGCCTCCTGAGTAGCAAGGATTACAGGCATAAACCACTCACACTCAGCTTCGTGTCTCTTTCTTTGAAAAAATAGAATCACATGAATTACAGAGGTCTTCAGCTGGCATGACCTCATGGCCTTCCCACAGGCTCTGTACGTGTGAGCATTCTCCCATGGTAAACCTGATTTACTCCCAGTTTAGCAAGGGGAAGAGCCTCTCAAATATTTGTGTTTTATAGTTCATATTTGCTCCAAGGTAATTCAAGGAGTGCCCAAACTGGTTTTAAATAATAATGTAGAACTTAGAATTGCAATGCCATAGGTATTAATTCTTCCTAAATATAGAGAAGCAACACTTAGGGGAAAGAATGGATCATAAGTGGTGTACACATTGAAAGGCTGAGCTGGGATGGTATATATGATGGCGAATGCTAACTTTTAATGGTTAAAATGCCTGCTTGAGCAGGGTGCTAGTGGATCATGCCACTATTCAGGAAGCTGAGATCTAAGGATCTCCTTTCAAAGCCAGCTTGGGCAGAAAAGTCCGTGAGATATTTATCTCCAATTAATCACCAAAAAGCAAGTGGCAGCGTGCTAGCCTTGAGCAAAAAAGCTCCGGGACAGTACCCAGGCTCTGAATTCAAGCCCCAGGACTCTCCCCTCAACTCCCACCCAACCCCCGCAAATGAGAAAAGTATAGAGACTGCTTATCAGAGGACCTTTTCCTTCAACACCATCTTTCCTTCATGTTGGCCCATCTGAAATTCACAGAGCTGCCTGAAGACCCTCACTGCTCTGTGTGGATGAGAAGGGGACAGCATAGCTAAGAAGGGCCACAGCCCAACACTTCGCATTAAGTCAGAACTACCCGCACTCCACCTGCTTTAATTCAGTCAAGCTCAGTTCTAAAAGATCATCACTGCTGAAACTCATTGTGTTCCTCAGAGCAAATTCATTTTTGTTTTGCAAATTCTTTTATTCTCCCCCCCCCCCACCTTGTTGGAAGAACAGGTTTGTATGAATAAAGGCAAGCCAGGCTCAGCACTGATTGGTTACTCTAGGAGTAAAACAGTCTGTTTTCAAAAATGTCACTTTAAGAAGCACACACAAGATATTTAATATTAAGAAGGTAGACTCAGAAGCTTTAAGCTCTACCATTGCAAGAGCACCTGGTAATGGAACAGAGGAAGAAGAGAACACAATTGCAAATCTGATTTGCTCATCCGGGATATTCTCCCATGTGTCGGACATCCCTTTCTGTACAGCACAGTGCACAAGATTCCCGTGCTAACGATCAATTCATTTTTAATGACTCGAGTTCTTCAGATGTCTGAGTGCAGAATCTCTCCTCTTTACATTAGCACAAACATAATCACACGAAGGTCACAGGGATCTCTCGGCTCTTCCTGGTATTTCATACCTGTTTGTGGTTTTCACCAATGATGGGGGTGATACAAAGGTTACTTATTATAAGATGGACAGTTGAATGCATTATTATTTCATGTTGGGCAGGCGAACCCCAGCAAAGACGGGCAGAAGGCCCCTTTAAATTAAACTTCCTTTCCTTTCAATTTCTCCAAGATTACTAAATGCCAAGAAAAGAGTGAAGGTGTCTATAAGTCTTTTCAGAGTCTCTGCCACTGTTTGCCTCTCTTTATTACCAGTCAGGATTTCTTTATGACACTGGACACGCAAGTGCTCATGTATAGAACATGATACAGACTCTTGATGGAATTTGATGCTCCAAAGCAAGAAGTCTGATTCTGACTTTGCCTTCACAAAACTAAATATTTATTAATTCATATGAGGGTTTATGTGTTTTTGCCAATTACAGTGTCAGGTATTTGCAACTTCATTCACAGAGAACAGAGAATCTTTGATAATAGCCATGTGGAAAATGGATTCTTTCATTCTGGCAGGGAACTCTTAGGCTTTTGGTGAAGAAAAGCCCAACCTTTTTTGAGAGAGAAGTCTAGATGTCCAGTGATTCCAAGCACTGATCTTTGCTTTAAGTCTTCATGTACACATGACAACTTAGAGGAGGAATTTAGGATGATTAGATACAGCGTAAAAGGAACCCTACATATCCCTTCCATGGACTTGTTTGTTTAAAGACATTTTTATTATTTACCAAAAAGTATTTAACAACAATATTTCTTGTGGTAGATTCAAGGGAGATCTCAAACAGTGTAATTCCTTAAAAAGCAAAATCAAAGTTCAGCTAAGGTCAACACCAGGAAGTGGGTACTCAAAAGGGGTGAAGTGGGGCCAAGGGGAAAGGGGTAGATGAGTGAAAAAGAGAAGAAGGGAAGAATGCAGTCAATAAGCCAATGTATACCCTACAAAATTAAGGAGTGAAGGAAGGGATGGGTAGGGGAGGGATGAGTGAGAATGTTGAAAGGGGTGACATTGATCCATCCATATTATATTCATAAACTGCTTTGTTAAATGGCAACTCCTTTGTACAACTATTTAAAGATACTAAAAAGAAAAACATATTTCTGCTGTACATATGGATTTAGTTTCAGTTGTGTTGCAGAGATTTGGAAGCCTTTTCTTTTCCTTCAAAATTTACTGAATCTCCCTTCAGTCTTCCTCCAACAATTGTTTTTTTTTATCATTTATTTTCACATCCATCTAATAAAAGCAGAGCTGGACTTCTGTGATATCCTAGCCAATAAAGGTTTCAATTTCTGTAAATACTTCTTCTTGGAGAGAGATGGAAAGAGAATCATCAAACATACTTTCACAAAATTCCCTGTCACACTGCTGCCAGATGGATGGCGTTGGGGTAGGGCAGCCCTCCCCTAAGGCTGTCCTTACAGGATCAAGAGTTCTCTCACCCTTACAAGGCTCCAGGCTTTGGCCTGTGCGCATAGGTGTATATACACATGCATGTATGGATATTGATGTTTATGACTGTGTCATGAGTTAGGATTCTTAAACTGATAGAGTGAGATACCAGAGTGAGCTGAAACAATGTAGACACATCTTTTATGGCTTATGTAAACTTTTTTTTTTCATTGTGTGTGCCAGTAGCAGGACTTGAACCCAGAGCCTTACACCCTCACAGTGCTCTGGGGCTGTCTCTTCTCATGGGGACAGCATAAGGACCAGGTGCCCTCTTTCTGCCCCTGCTTTCCCTAGACAGTAAGCATCCTCCTTAAAGATTCTGACCCAAGCGAAGGAGGGTTGTGGGCTTTGTGTCCCCATCCCAGCTGGGATCCACAGTATCCCAGGGGGGAGATGGCAGTCATGAGAGATTGTTTCCCTCTGGGATGCACTGAGGTGGTGACCCTGAGAAAAAGGTAGCTACTTTTCCAGTCCCATAGCAAGAACTTGCGTTATTTTGTAAAAAAAAAAAAAATTTAATATTTTAGTATCTTTAAGTGACAAAGGAGTGGCCATTTAACAAGGCTGTTTATGAATACAGTGCGTCTTAATTGATGTCACCTCTTTCAACATTCTCACCCACCCCTCCCAGTCCACCCCTTCCCTCACTTTTCTTGATTTGGTAGGATATACATTGAATTTTGGACTGTGATTCACCTCCCCCCCACACTTCCTTCATGAACTTGCCTTTTCGTCTTGCAATGATACCCACAGATTTTATAGGTGGTGCTGGATAGAGGTGGGATGCGCCAGGAGGAAGCTGGGGTATAGGCTCCGCCGCAGGCAGACACAGGATCCACAGGGCGCCCACAGGGGCCCTGCAGTGGGCTGACACATAGGGTTCCACAGGGTTCCGCTTGCTGGGCCTACGTCTGAGGATGTGTTCTTGGAAAGGTGTGTCTACACAAGCAAAGTTTCTTAGATCTAAAAAGGCACTTCTAAAGTTACACACACCAGGCCAAAAGCTGGTGGCTCACACTTGTAATTGTGGTTTGCAGTCAGCCCAGGCTGCCATGAATGAAGAGAAGAAGTAGGGGGTGGTGAGGAATGCAGTAAAAAACCCTCAATGAATTATCCTACAAAATTAAGAAAAACGAGAATGACAACAGGGTGACATTGATGCAGGCATACTGTATTCATAAGATGCTTTGTTGAATGTCAGCTCCTTTGGACAACTACTTAAAGATAGTACAACTATTTTTTTTTAAATAAAAGTCTGACAGATTCTGTTTTCAATTAACCAGAAAAATGCTGGACTGGAGGTATAAGAATCAAAATGGTTAGATATTGTCTTCCACATTTAAGAAAACGTGGACCCAGCACACTGTAGGTTCCCTGCCTGGGCAAGTGGGAGACAAAGGACAGGAAATGACAGCAAAGGGGAGGAAATGAAGGTGAAGTGTGTGTGTGGGGAGTAGGGGCAGGACTGAGCTAGAAACACATGTTCTTTGTGGGCTCTTTTTTCTCTTTCTTTTTCTCTCTTTCTCCTTTTCCTTCCTTCCTTCCTTCCTTCCTTCCTTCCTTCCTTCCTTCCTTCCTTCCTTCCTTCCTTCCTTCCTTCCTTCCTTCCTTCCTTCCTTCCTTCCTTCCTTCCTTCTTTTTCTCAAATGCTTCTGGCAAAATTCCTAAGAAATAAACAACCCCAATCTTCTTTGAAACAGTATCAATACCAAGCTAAATGGTAGTTGCATTCTTAGTTTCAAGTCTTCATATTCAAAGATCAGAAGTGTGGGAATTGGCTGGATCTGGTAAGAAAAGGAAACTTCCGGCCCAGGCACCTGGGTCTTAGGGACCCCCCCACCCCCCCCACGCCCCCACCCCCCCACCCCCCCACCCCCCACCCCCTCACCCCCGCCACTGGAATCTACACATCAATCAAATCTGCAAGCATTTCAGACCACAGCAAACTATAAGATGAGATGCACTAATTTTGAGTTTATAACTATTTCCCCCCTCCCTTCCTCCTTTCCTTTCTTCCTCCTTATTTCCTTTCTTTTTCTTTTTTTTTTAACTTAGGTAGTAGTGATTATAAATGTACCCCAGTCTCCTAACTTTCATTCAATATTAGCAGTAAAGTCTTAAATCCTATCCCACAGGAGCCAGAAGAAGTTCAAGAACGCAGAGAAAGAGGAAAGTTTTCAATGATACTTCCAAACCTGTGCCACTCAGACCTAGGGAGGAGGAGGCCCAGCCCAGAAGTTCACAGCAGAAAGAGTGACCGTCCTTTAAAAAGGGAAGCATATTTATTCTTTTTATAACACAACCAAACGGATGCCAGGTCTAGCCCCATCACATTGTGCTGTGATTTATGGCAATTTTCCTGCCCACTTGCTCTTCCCTAGCCATATCTTTACCTCTCCATTTGTGAGGGTCCATGAAGATTAGAGTCTGTCCCGTCCATTGCACTTATTTGCTCTCAGAACACCACATCCTTTGCAAAAGTAGTCAGAGCGCCACTTTAAAAAAGGGAGAATGAAAATGTTCAATCCTTTAAAGCGGAAATAAAACTACATTTCTGCAAAGATACTCCGAAAGGGTAGCATTTGCAATCACTCTTGCGTACGACTCCAGATTGGGGAAAGTGGGGTCATTTGGAACTCAGAGAAGGACAGAAAGGAAATACCCCCAGAGGAATTACATTGCATGAAATTGTAGCATCACACCTAGTTAGCAGCCCCTTACAGTAATGGAGCCTCTGTAACAGCAGGACAACACAAAATTACTCAGGAGGAAAGGAAGTTGTTCAATACTCTAAGAACAAATCAAAGACCTACAAAACCTTCTTAGGAGAGGTTGGAACAAAATATTACATCCTTAACAAGATTAAGTAGGTCTCAAATATGAAAACTCAGATTAAGATTCTATCCACAAACTGTCAGTGAGATTCTTTTTCTTTTTTTTCCTTCCTGATAGTTGGTTATAAAAATCCAAACTGCCAAAGAACTAGGCCAATTCGTGTCTCTGGCCATTTTTCTCTCCCTCAGTCTATTTATTTCTTATCATCACTGTAATTGAAAAAGTATCTATTGCTAAAAGATGCTATTAACTAGAGTGCATTCATCGAGTGTTATAGCACTAATAGACTTAGGGCATATTCTTTAATCCGTTTAGCAAAACATTATTTTGTGGTCCTCTTGTTCTGTAGATTTTGTTTCACTTAAAGTCAAAGGAAAAAAAGCACCACAGAACTTGTTCAGATTATTTTTATTATTATTTTAACTTCATTACAGTACACTCTCAAATGCATAGTGATTTCCATTTGTTTTATTAACTCATTCTGGGGTCTATAGCAGAGCATATATTATATAAATATTCCCAAAAGCATGACTTGGGCTATAAATAAACCAAATATTCTAAGTCCAAATATTTTTAAAATCTCTTTTCTTTTTTCTTTTGGTGTTACTGTTTGTTTTTTGTTTTGTTTTTTGTTTTTGTCTGTCGTGGGGCCTGAGCTCTAGGCCTGGGTGTTGTCCCTCAGCTCTGCACTCAACCACTTGAGCCACAGTGCCACTTCTGGCTTTTTTCTGCTTATGTGGTACTGAGGAATCGAACCCATGCTTGCCTCATGCATGCAAGGCAAGCATTCTACCTCTGAGCCACCTTCGCAGCCCTGGTGTACTGGGGTTTGAACTGAGTGCCTTCAGCTTATAAGATAGGCATTCTATCACTTGATCCATGCTCCCAGACCTTTCTGTTCTGGCCATTTGTGTGTGTGTGTGTGTGTGTGTGTGTGTATGCGCGTGCACGCGCACATGCACACTAGTACTGGGGCTTGAACTCAGGGCCTACGTACTGTTCCTGAGCTTTTTTGATCAAAGCTGGAGTTCTAGCTCTTGTGTCATAGCTCTACTTCCAACTTTCACTGATTTACTGAATATCAGAGTCTCCCAGACTTTCCTGCCCAGGCTGGTTTTGATTGTGAGCCTTAGATCTCAACCTCCCAGGTAACTAGAATTACAGGTGTGAGTCACTGGTGCCTGGTCTAAAGTTTACTTGAGTCTACATTTACATGGACTTTGGTTTTGGAATTAAAATAAGAAATGGAGCTAACCCTTAAATACAATGGTAAAAAAGTGAAAAACTGTTGGTGCAAAACTACTAAATATTTGATGCTGCACTAAGACAGAAGAAAGGCTACCAACGCCACTACCATTTCTCTAAGACACATACCACCTATTATCTTCCACTTTTACCTTTAAGATGTCACATTAAATATGCATATTAAGAAGGATAAAGAGAATTCTGCTGTCAGCACTCACTGGCCTCCATATAGCAATAAACTATGCATATAAAATGACAATGGAATAAATTGGGAAAATTATAAAAACTCAAAATTCTCAAGATTTGGTGAGTTAGGATTTATGACTAGGATACAGTAGTTGGATAAGTTATCTTACTTATTCAGAAGAAATAAGTTGGAAAAAAAGAAGATATCAGAGAAAAGCATTGACTGCTGAGAGGTCCAAGTTGGGAATCTGACCTTATGTAATCTTCACATCAACACCACAGCATCAGAACTCAAGTTCAGAAAAGGTAAGTAACTGACCCATATCCCCAATTTTCCCCTTCCTTCCTTCCTTCCTTCCTTCCTTCTTTCCTTCCTTCCTTCCTTCCTTCCTTCCTTCCTTCCTTCCTTCCTTCCTTCCTTCCTTCCTTCCTTCCTTCCTTCCTTCAAGAGGGAGGAAGAGAAGCTGGAATATTCATCTACATTTAGGCAACTTGCGGGGTCGGAGGGACAATTTCAACTCTCAACTATATTGTGTATCAATCTGTCAGTTATATTTGAACTTGTAACTGTATGTTTAAGTATATTAATGCAGGGAAAGGAAACTGGGAGAAAAATGAGGGAGGGGGTAATAAGTTCAGCAAGAAATGTACTCACTACTTTACTTATGTAACTGTAACCCTTCTGTACATCACCTTGAGAAGAAAATTCAAAAAAAATTAAATATGCATTTCAGCCACAGACCACTGTGTAGTTGATCCAGGTTTGGTTATAGATTCAACAAAGTAGAGAGAATACATACCACAGGCATCTCATTAAGGAGGAGATGGAAGGGAGGGGGCTTCTGATGGAAGATTTAAGAATTCATCTATAAAAGAATTATTGGGAAAGACAAAGCAAGGCTAAGGCTATAATTGCTATAAGGTCCATGTCCACTCCTAGCCAAGATGGGTGCATGTAGCCCCTCTGTGAGCTGAAGATGTTCTTGTTTTTGTCATCACAGCATGCCCTGGCTTTGTCCTGATGTAGCATGCTGAGCATGGCTGTGGCTCAGAACCATGTTCCACAAAATCCTCCCTGTTCTAGGATCAGGGTCTTGTGGATAGTATCAGTCTAAGGGTCAAGAGTGTTTTTATTCTTTCTTAGTTAAAAAGGTCAAATTCCATTTTGAGGGCACTCAGTCAGATGAGAGAGGTCAACAATGGTGCAATCTTCAAGAAGAAACATTTGCTAACCAAGAACTTGGCCTGGCAGTTGCTAAAAGCAGAACATTTCATGTGTTTCTGGTGGCCTGTCTGACAGCTTTCTCTCTTAGGTTTAAGATGCAGAGAGCAGCATTGAATAGATATCATTTTAACCAAGTAGGGCAGTATTGTAAAGGATTCTTGGATAACATGACCAGAAATGGTTTATTTATCAAGAAAAACAATATGGAGCAGAGTCAGATGCATCTGGACTTTAGAAAGTCAGATTATCAGATCAAGGAAGTTATTTACATGATATTATAACCAAAACAGAAGGAGAGAGAGAGACAGAGACAGAAAGAAAGAGAGAGACAGAGATGGAGAGACAGAGAATAGAGAGACAGACAGAGAGGAGGAAGAGGAGCAGGAAGAAACACAACAATAACAAGGAAAACAAGAACAACAAAAAGAAGAAAGAAGAAAAAAGTGTCTTAGCAGAACAGGTGTCTAAAGATCACACTAAAGCTAGGCATGGTGATGCACACCCCTAATCCCAGCCCTCAGGAGGCTAAGACAAGAGGATCACAATTTTGAGATCAGTCTGAGCTACTCAGTGAGTTCCAGGTTAGCTTGGACTACATATCTAGACTCTGCCTAAACCGCCATTGTCCCAGAAACCCATGTTCTAACACCACAGTGTGGAGTCAGGCTGTGTTTTTATCTCTGCTTCATATGAGTTATCTGTGTGGCCTTGGATAAATCCTTAAACCTCTCTGATCTTAAGTTTGTCCTCTTTCAAAATGAGGCGATGATACACATACAGTATCGTTTGGAGACTTAAATTGATGCATTTGGTGAATGTTGACTGTTGCCATCAGATATTAGCGTGCTGTTGCAAATAGTATTGACATATAACCATCTCATTACTAATTATTTTGGCAAGGAAATCAAGTGGGAAGCATGAAAGAACTCACTGGCCATAGAAACTGCCCTCTGATAAGGGACAGCTTCAGAGGAATCTGAAATCAAACTCATGTGGCCAATGGGTAGGCATGAATGGATGCATCTGGGAAGACAATCAGGCAGACTGGAGAGCGGGCATAGCTGCAGGATCTGAAAGCTCAGCCGAGCTCCCACACAGTGTTTTTAATAGAGAATCTCCCACCAGTCCCCACATTCTCATGTTTTCCCTCATATTTGGATCTAAGATCTAAAACACAACTTCCCGCATGATCACGCACAGAGACGCATGCTTATCTACACAATTTAAGTCAGGGAGGAGCAGGGCATGCAGAAGTGAGTCTTCATGGAGTGGAGTGAACATTTTAGCAAAATGAATGTCAGGAGCTGAAATGTGATTATAAGGAGAGGGACTCTTGGGAGGGAGTGGATGAATAAAACAGAGCAGGGGGCAAATGCAGCCAGAATCCTCTGTGCACGAAGGTGATCAAGAAAGTGGGAAATATGGAATGAGTTGGGGTGGAGGAGGGAAGCAATGAGATGGAAGAGGATGACGGAAGGGGTGACTCTGAGCAGGAAGCACTGGATACTTAAATGGTCACGTTCACTTCTAACCCCGTGTGCGGCCTTTTGAAGTTACATTTTGGAAGTAAAATAAAATTTAGGACCATTCTCTAAAATAAAAAAAAAAGAACAACAACAAAGCCCCCAAACCCAAACCCAAAACACAAAAAGCCTCCTCAGATTCCTCTCATCTATTCCTGAGCATTGGTCTACTCTCATAATCCCAACAAAAGCACATCCCTAAGTTGCCTCTGTCTGACTCCTCTGCCCACACCTAGAAGCATCTAGCTCTCAAATCCTAATCGCACACCCCAGTACTGCTGACAGCTGGTTCTCTCCCAGCCTCCAAGGCCCTCACAGGCTCTCACTGGGACCTCTGCCCTGTCCTGCCTCCATTCTGCCTTGCAGGCTCCTGAGGCACTGTGCTCACCACCAGACAGGTCCAGCCCAGGCTTTGCCTCTCAGATGGAGGCCAAGTCATGACACGGGAATGGTAGGGGTTTGAGTGGAGTGAGCAGGCCACCACACAGCCTCTACCAGGACACCCATGGGTGATAAAGGCCAGCCTGGGGTGAGAAAGATCTAGAAGGGCATTAGAGGCTTAGGAGAAGGCCTGCCCTCAACTGGAACTGCTTCTCTTTAGCATTTACTCGATGTGTGACCTCCAGCAAGCTGCTTAATCTTTCTCTGCTCACACAGTTTTGTCATCTGTAAAATTGAAACGAAAATGGTGCCTCCTTCCTTAGGATGAAGATTAAGTTTCCTAATCCACATAAATAAATTGCACAATGGCCGTTTCTGGCACATCATAAACATCCAACTTGGCTTTCTCATAGTCTGCCTTTGGAAGAAGATAGAGACAACACTGGTGGCCACAGGCGATGATTCACACACAGCTGTCTAAGATGACAAGGGGCTGAGACTCAGAGCCTTAGCCAGGAGCAGTTCCATGTCTGGGGCAGGAAGGAGTGTACGTATGCAGTCAGGGGTGGAGTCAAGCTGACATCTCCTTAGCCAATGTTTGCAAAGGCTCTGGGATGGGGGCTTTGTGCCTGGCTCTGACATGGGCAAGACAGAGCCTAGCACCGACAAATACACACTCATGGGTGAGCTGTAGTGCAAAAAAAAGAATGAGAGAATCTACCTTTCTAGTATGGGAAGTCGAATTTTCAGGAAAATGCTGTCAAGATTGCGTTAACCAAAAGGGGCTCTGTGGCTACGTAAGAATCTGCCTACATGGTGTCGTGATGGGTAGATAGGAGTCTCAAAAAAGAAATTGGGGGGGGGGGCGGGGGGAGGATGGGAAGGGATGGGAGGGGGAAAGTAAGGAGGAGGCTACAATGCTTGATAAGAAATGTACTCATTATCTTGCCCATGTAATTGTAACCTCTCTGTACAGTATTTTCACAATAAAAATAAATAAAAATTAAAAAATAAAGAATTTGAGTTTTGAGTGGGGTATGGGTGGCTCACGCCTGTAATCCTGGTTACTCAGGACACTGAGATCTGAGGACTGTTATTCGAAGCTAGCTCAGGAAAGAAAGGCTATAAGACTCTTCTCTTTAACTAGGCAGCAAAAAGATGAAGTGGAGCTATGGCTCAAGTGAGCGAAAAGGAACTGAGTTCAAGCCCCAGGACCAGCACCAAACACAAAATAAAACCACCAAAAAAAAGTTGAGGTTTAATAGGTATGAGTCAAGCGGAAAAGGTCAGATAATGTGATGTTAGGAAAACGAACCCTTAAATATGTATTTTAATGTTTTCGTTTCTTTCATGCATGTGTTTCTAACGCATTTATAAGATTATTTCTTTGTTGCTTTGTATGTCCCTCCCCCACAATGTAACCCCCGCTTTCACTTTATTTGATGTCAGTATAACATGTGGAGGAGATGGGGACAAACAAGTCGTTTAAGGATTCAGGTGGACCTGTTGCAACAAGGAGAATTACAAAATGTCATGTCAAAGCAAGCTTTACCATGTCGGTGTGGGGGGGGGAAGGGGGTATGATTGGGTGGGGGGGAGGGGGGAGGCTGGGAAGGGAGGTGAAGGGTAAACAAAGGAGGAGGCTGCAATGCTTGGTAAGAAATGTATGCATTATCCTGCCAATGTAATTGTAACCCCTCTGTACAGTATG
Organism: Dipodomys merriami; assembly: GCF_024711535.1. NCBI lineage: Eukaryota > Metazoa > Chordata > Mammalia > Rodentia > Heteromyidae > Dipodomys > Dipodomys merriami. The sequence continues at coordinate 3,773,721 of NW_027202316.1, forward strand.
TTCTCAAATAAAATAAAATAAAATTAAAAAAAAAGTTGAGGTTTAAGTAAACAGATATATACAAATGAACTCTAAAAATACTGACTATGTGTTTTTAGACAAAGCAACAGGGAGGAATGACAACCCTCAGGGGTTCATAAGGAGCAAATGACTGCTCAGTGCCCAGCCTGGGGTTCATAAGGAGCAAATGACTGCTCAGTGCCCAGCCTGGATTCTGTGTATTTTCTGGCTTCCTAGCCGTTCTCCAGGCCTTGTCCTCTAGGAAACCCATGCTAGGGCATTCTGGTCCTATGAGCCGGAACTTGAGTTCAACCTGCTACCAACTGTGAGTGCTGGCCCCCTCTGCGGAAAAGTGTTAGTTTATCATTTGTTTCTTCAGCTTATGTATTAAATTCTCGCTGTCACATTTCACCTATGGTCTACTGACCAGATATGGCCACTGAGTCTCTCAGGTGCACAGCCTAGCAAGGAAGGTCTGTACACTAAACTAAGTGTTAAACAACTAATTGATTTGGAAGATCTGCTGATCAAGGTCCTAAAGAATTGACAGAAAGTGGAGCTTTCCCCCCCCCCCTATTTTCCTCAGTTGCCCCTTCAAGAGATGATGTTTGGGAATGCTTGGTCCTACTTTTCCAAAACTTCTTTTGAGGAATATTCTTCATATTGGAAAAAAAAAGAAAAGATCCACCCAAGATGTATTCCATTAATAACAGCTTGGAGAGTGGACAAAGTGGAGGCTAGTTGTGGCCATGGACAGTTGCCGAGTTATTGGAGGGAGGACAAATCAGAGCTGATTACCCTGGGGTTATTATACTCTGAATCTGTGGCTGGACTGTTCACAGCCATCCTTACCCTCTTTGTCTCTCAGCCTATTCTGATTCTGCCCTAATGACTTTGTGCCCAGGTTCCCCAGCGGCCATCACTACTTCCTTAGGTAACAATGGATAAATATCAGCTTGAGAAATCCCAGCTCTGTATTATTTATGAAGCTGCAATTCTCCTGTAAATAACCCAGTTGTTAAAATGATATGTATCTATGTAATTGAGTCTTCTGTATACAAATAAATAAGACTTTATTGCAATGTCAGAAGTTAACAGACCAGTCAATAAAATCAATAACTCACTTTTTCTTGCTTATATATCTAACTTTTCTCCACCTTTCCCATGTCCTCTGTTTGTTCTGGCTACATAGGATGGCTCAAAAGAAAATGCAGCTCTTGTATTACTGTTTATTAAGTGCTAGGTGAGGAGGACATCAGCAAACAAAGGCAAAAAAGGAAAACACAAAAGCTTCTACCTATTGGGTGCTTCAGATTTCACACACCTTTGTTTAAGGAAACTGAAGAGGAGAGAGCAGTGTCTGCTTTTATAAGCAAGACACTATTTTATTTTCCCTAAGAGTGCCCCATTGGAGGCCCAAAAATGAGAGGAGAGCCATACATATGCTATATAAAGCATACACACACACACACACACACACACACACACACACACACACACACACACACACACGCTACATGGCTAGGACGGTGTCTGCATTTCCCTTGCAAATCCTCAGGTTTCACAGGTGTACAGCTCAGCTAGGAAAATGTGCTCTGTGCACACCTTGGTATATCGTACCTCTGAAGTATCTCTGAAGTAGGGGAGAGATTTAGATAGAGTTGGTAGACTTGGTTGTTTTATTAAGGTCATTTGTTTAATGGAGTAGGACCTTGTTGTTCTCATGTAAAATTTTTTCAAAAGGGCTTAAAAATATATTTCCACTTCCTAAGAAAACCCATTTAAATAAATTGGTGTTTATTCAAATTTTTCTGCACCTTGGTGGGGAAAGACAACAAAATAGAGCAAAAGAACAAATATAGGTTGGGTCACTGTAATCTGCATGATGATTCTGTTGCTGTACAAATACACCCATGATTTATTATAACGGAGACTAGCCTGTCCTTTCCCAAATACAAATATGAACTTGTTTCTCTTCATTACCTATGGAAAAAATCAAGGCCCCTTGGTATCTGCAAGACTTGATAGGGAATTTGGGAGTTGGCCTGGACTTATGGGATTTTAATTAGGTAGTTGGAGTACTGAATTCAGTGTTGTTGTTGTTGTTGTTGTTGCTGTTGTTGTTTTCTTTTGTGAAATACTAGGGTTTCAACTCTTGTGCCCTCCCTTAGCTTTTTTTGCCCAAGCTGGCACTGTACCACTTAAGCCACAATTCTACTTTTGACTTTTTGGTAGTTAGTTGGAAATAAGTCTCAGAGACTTTTCCTGCCTGGGCTAGCTTTGAATTGTGATCTTCAGATCTCAGCCTCTTGAGTGGCTAGGATTCCAGGCCTAAGCCACCAGCACCCAACTTGTAGTACTGAATTCTAAGTGGTTTCACATGGCAGTGTTTCTCCTTAGGCATGGAGCATGACATCATACTTCATATTTCCATGCCATATTCCATAGTATAATAATAAATAAATAATAGTAAAATAATAAATAATACATTTACATACAAAATTCCATAGTATAATAATAAATAAATAACAGTAAAATAAGAATAAATAATACATTTCCATACAAAATTCCATAGTATAATAATAATAAATATTGTAGATTATGTTCTCTTGGAAAAATGGAAGCTGTAGGAGCGGGTGTCCTGTAAGAATTCTTGGTATTATCAAGACTAAGAAAATAGGAAAATTAAGGGTTAAAAGGAGACATAGACTGCTAGCAACCCAAGTTTCAGAAGTGTTTTTTTTTTCTCTGTAGTTTTGCTGGAATAAGGTTCAGGTTTGGACATATGCATTAACTGCCACCTATGAGACTATTATGGAGATGTTGAGACTAGCAGATGTTCAAGGAAGAGAAGTAAGTGGAGACATAGAGTCAGGAGCAATCATTGAACACGTGGTATTTAAAACAGAGTGGGTGAACTCCAGGAACAGGGGAGTTCATAGAACAATAAGGACACACTGTTGGGGAAGCCCTATAGTTCACTATTACCTCATAATGGAGAAGCCCAGGAGTGGAGCTGAGGAGAAGCTCTCAATGAGATGAAGGAAGAATGTGAAGTTCACAGTAATAGAATGGCGGTGGAAGGAGAGATTTTTTTGCACAACAGTGCATCTGCTCATTTCAATTGCTTTCATAGGGTCAAATAAAAAGACAGAAAGATATGCTAAGATGTTTACATACACTAGGAACTTAAATGTTATTTGGGTGAATAAACTCTTGTTTGCATGGGCAGTTTCACTGTAATAACAGAGACTGTGGGAGAATAATGGGAGAGTGAGGAAGTATTTATCAGGAATGTCAACAGGCAGGGTAATTCTCATCCTTGATTTTCAAATGATAAGTGGGAGGTGGAAGTTACTTTGTGAGTGGTTCTGTTTAAAAGAACAGAATAATGAAGTTACAGCAGAATGGAACAAGCTAAGGTAGGAAATAATGGCGTACTTAGCAGACATTAGGGGCAAATACTATTTCAATAAATTTCCATGTCTGTTATGTGGTTATTTTTTTATGCGTAGGCCGAGCTCTGATGCAAAATGTATTCTGTAGTATAAGTTGAAGTCAGAAAGTCTGCAATCCTCTGGATTCTAAAGCAGAAAAAGGATGGTACAGAACTAAGTGTTTTTGTTTAAGGAGTTATAATCTAGATATTAGGAGATAGTTAAGGAGAAGTTAAAACATCATTGAGAAAGCACTAGTTCAGTAAAGAGAGAAGGGAATCACAGGCAGGACTGGAACTCAGTGCAAAATAAAAACACAATTTCTTTTGTTAAAAAATAAAACAAATGATTAACATTTCAAGACAGTGATAAAGCATTCTTTTGTTTTTTTCTTTTTCTGTCAGTCATGGGGCTTGAACTCTGGGCCTGGAGGCTGTCCCTAAGCTCTTCAGCTCAAGGCTAGCGCTCAACAACTTGAGCCACAGTGCCACTTCCTTCTTTCTGGTGGTTTATGGGAGGTAAGAGTCTCATGAACTTCTGTGCCTGGACTTCTTTTGAACCGAGATCCTCAGATCTCAGTCTCCTGAGTAGCTAGGATTACAGGCATGAGCCACCGACGCCCGGCCATAAATGTGGGGCTCTTCTGACCTTGAGGCCCTGGCATCTGCACTCATAACACCATTATGGTACAGCCTTGACCCAGGAAGGCAAATCACCAGGTACAACCAATACATGAGACATGTTTCCTTTCAGTCCTGGGGCCAAGACATTGGTATAGACATAAGCTAAGCCCTCCCTAAGAGCAAGGCAGCCTGGTGGAGACAGTAATTAGTGTGTGAGTATATGGCAATTTTAGCTGCATGCTTGCTAAGAAAGTATTCTGCAAAAGACTTCCTCTATTGTGTTTTCACTGTTTTGAGATGGAGTTTTGCCATATAGCTCATGCTTGTCTCAAAATCACTATTCCTGCCTTGGCCCTGGGATTCCAGGTGTGCACTGCCATTCACAGCTTTCCCTCTGTCTGTATTAGCTCAAAAGTCCTCTGTCAGCAATACTCACAAGACAATATGTTGGAAATGATCTGTACAACCTGGGGTGGGGGAGGGGGCCTGGGAGTCAGAGGAAAAGAGGGAGGGGGTCACAAGTTAGACAAGAAATGTACTCACTACCTTACTTATGTGACTGTAACCCCTCACACTGACAATAAAATTAACAAAAACTTGAGGGGATGGGTGGGGCTGGGAGAGCTGGGGAAAATGATGACACCGATGAAGAAGCATTACACTCATAAACGGACATGTTGAATGGAAGCCCCTTTGGACAACTATGTAAAGACAATCAAATTGTAATTAAAATTAAAAAAGAGGGGGTGGATAAAAAACAAAAGTAAGATTCAAGAAGGGGATATTCTCCTTTCCACTGTATGCTTATTTTTTTGAAAAAAATCTAATATCTCATTACATTTTCTAGATAGCTTTGCCATTAAGAATGCATGTTGCCTTGCTTTAGCTCTTTTTCCCCCCTGTATTTAAAAAAATTGTTATTATAAAGATGATGTACAGAGAGGTTGCAATTACATAAGTCAGGTAAAGACTACATTTCTTTTGTTTCTAGCATATTTATAAGATGATTTCTTTGTTGCTTTGTATGTCCCTCCCCCACGGTATAACCCCTGCTTTCACTGTATTTGATGTTGATATCATTTGTGGAGGGGAAGGGAAAAAAACAAATTGTTTAAATAGGGATACAGGTGGACCCATTGCAACAATGAGACGTACAAGTTGTTATGTCAAAAACTAACTTTACAACTTTGGTGCGGGGGAGGATCGGGTAGGGGGGGTGGGAGGAAGATGGGAAGGGATGGGAAGGGGAAACAGAGGAGTAGGCTACAATGCTGGATAAGCAATGTACTCGTTATCTTGCCCATGTAATTGTAACCCCTCTGTACAGTATTTTCACAATAAAAAAAAAAGAGTACATTTCTTTTTGGACAATGTCACCCCTTCCTTCCCTCTCTTCCAGTGTCCCATCCACACCAACAAGTTGTATAGTTCATTTTCTACATAGTGTTTAGTGAGTACCACTGCGGTAGTTGGCTTTAGTTCTTTAGAAGCGCGCATGTACACACACACACACACACATACACACACACACACACACACACACACACACACACACACACACACCTGGGATTATTTACCTTAGTCTTTGTGCTCTGTCCTCCATTAGCAGCCACTTTCCTATTGGAATAATAGCCATTTTGCCTCTCCAGTGTCCTCTAAATCTCAGCTCAGATTTTACCCTTCTGGGGAGTTCTCCATTACTAGGTAAGCCTCCCTCAGACCCCTCCTTCTGCTACTATTGATCTCTTTACAATTGGGCAGCACTTTTAATTTTTCAAAGAGCTTTCACATACATTTTCTCATTTGACCCTTACAACCATCCTGTGAAGTAGCCGAACAAGTATCATCCCCATTTGGAAGATGGGTGGAGTGAAATACAATGTGCTTAAGTGGCAGGCCTTAAGTGATATGACTTGCAGCCAGACAGGGCTGAGGGGAGCGTCCCCACTCCCCATCAGCTCTGCCAACTATCCAGGAGACCGGGAGTGATTCTAACCCAGGCTGGGTTAATTTTTCATTCTTGAGATTTCCTGTAAATATTCCTCTTCATTAGCTCTCTCTGCACCCTACTCACACTATGTGGTCTGTAGGCAGCGAGGTACCAGCATCTCACACCTGTCATCCTAGCTATTCAGGAGGCTGAGATCTGAGGATCGCAGTTCAAAGCCAGCCTGGGTAGAGCCTCTTATCGCCAATTAACCACTCAAAAACCCAAAGTGGAGCTGTGGCTCAAGTGGTAGGGCACTGTTTGGAGCTGAAAAAGCTCAGGGACAGAATGCAGGCCCAAGTTCAAGCCCAGGATTGGTGAAAAGAAAAAAGATAATAAACAAAAAGAAACAAAAAAGAGTGAGATCTTAGGCCAGCAGTAACAGCAAGATCTTAGATAACCCAGGGTCTTCCAGTGAAAAAAATCTATGTTTTAGGACCTTCATGTGGTCTCTGTGTGTATTGAAGATTGAGAATTGGTGCTATAGATCACAAACATATGTTGAGTGTGCACACACACACATATGCATGTGTGTGCTCTGCCCACATGCATATATACATGTAATCATGATCTCTTTGGTCCCATACATCTTCGTAATCACATCAACTCCTTTAAATACTTCCCAGATGCTAATTCACTGAGACCCCACCACAACTAAGCTGGGGGAAGGGAAGAGGGGAATACATCTACACTTTACAAAGAAGAGAAAGTAGCAAGTCCCTGGATGATAGGTCACTTTGCCTTAGCTAGACAGAGTGGTAGAACTGGAACTTGAACCTGGGGAGTGTGATGCATTTGAGGTATTATACTAGTTCACCTTAGCCATGGAATTAGGGAACAATTGTCTCAGCATAGCAGCAATGGCTTTCGTTTTTCTTCATTGACCTACAAAGCTACGATGATGTGGACACAATCACATTATCAGCATGCATTTCTAAATGCCACTGTCTGTCTGTAGGTCAGCACCATGAAAATGTAAGCATTCAGAAGAACAGCAATAGAAGCCCTATCACTGATTTTTTTTTTTTTAAGGAAATACCACCTCTTCTCTTCCATTGTGAACAAGCATCTTCTACTCACCTAATAAAACTCAGCTGAGAATACTTGAGACACACACTTGATCAGCTGATCTTGGGCATTTTGGAAATGTTGTGGTGGGACAGGGCTAGCTGGGAAGAGCAAGATTTCTTTTATCATAGTCTTAAGCAGAGGGGAAGTGAGCAGTGGACTAGGGCCGCAGATGGCTGTGCTCTGTCCACAGGGGTCTCTAAAAGCCAAGGCACCAGGAAGGAAGTGGGCAGCTCCTGCTGTGCAGACCTGCCAGAGACCACTCATTAGCAGTCTGTTGGCTGGCCATGAACTTGGTTGCAGTGATTTTGTGGGCTCACAGGATGAAGTTTTCTGACTCAACTCACATTTGCCAACACCACAAACTTTGTAGACCTCGAAATGACAATTTGTTACATTAAAATTTAAAACAGCACATTTTCAGGTTGTCAGTTTCCCTATCTTCAGTATAGCTTTGAAAGTATATTTAATATGATAGTTCTTCATATAATTTTCATTATGCTATAAAATACTGTAATAGTTAGAAAGTTAAGACTATTTCTTTTGAGATAAAGTCTTACTATGTAATTCAGACTAGCCTAAAACTCACTAATATAGGGTAGGCTGGCCTTGAACTCACGATGGTCCTCCTGCCATACATATAGCCTCCCCAGTGTGCTGGTATTACAAGTATTCTCTACCAATTCTGGTCAGAATATAAAGTCTACTTTCATAATCACAATACAGAATGTAAAAATCAATACATATTTATTTTGTAGGGAGGTAGAGAAGAAAGACTGTTGTGGAATATGACAGAAAGGTGGGCATATACAATGGAAGGATGGAGGGCTTGGGGCTTAGCTCAAATGGTAGAGGACTTTTCTAGAAAGTAGGACCTTGGGTTCAAGCCCTAGTATAGCAACACATACAATATATTTATAAATAATAAAATAGGGGGATGATAAAATTGTTACAGTTAGAGAAGATAGAGTTTTAAAGCCTGGAAAGAAATGGATACAGGTAAAGCCATAACAGAATGCAATTTACAATTTCAATTTATGTTTGCTAATGTAGATTTATCAATATGGAAGTATGATAACATGCCTTTTCTATTTAGAGAAATCAAATTTTAAAGTATAGCATCAATGTAGTAACTTTTTAGATAAAATGCTGTATCGAAATTATTATCAATTCAGAGATACCTCTCTCTCAATTTAAGAATGTTAAAAACCTTAGAAAAAAGAAAAACTGAGAATTTTATATTTGATGGCATCAGACTATTGGAGTCCAATTGAACTTAAAGCAAGCTACTGGCACCTGCATATAAATGCCTTGGGCCCTCCATCCCTACCATGTAAAGTGGTGTGTTAGACACTGTCAGCTTCTCTTTGTGTGTGTGTGTGTGTGTGTGTGTGTGTGTGTGTGTGTGGGTGGGTGGGTGCGCGCGCGCGCGCGCACATGAGTGCTGGTAATAGGGCTTAAGCCTTGATCTTGTTTTTTGCTGTTTTTCTCATGCTAGTGCTCTACTACTTAAGCCACACCTCCAACTCCAGCGTTTTGCTAGTTAACCTGTCTTCCTGGCATGGCTTCAGATCTTAGTGTGGTACTGGTGAATCAAACCTATAATCCTAGCTATTCAGGCTCTTGAGAGACTGCCTTGAGCAAAATAGCTAAGTAAAAGAATGGGGCCTCAGTACCAATACCTGCATGCATGCATGCATGTGTGCGCATGCACACACATACATGAGTAAATCATGAGACTCCTGATTACTTTTGTGGTTTTCTAGAATCTTTTTATTTCTGAGTAAAGGCCATTCCTCCTAATATTGATGAAAATGATGATATTAATTATACTTTTTGACTTTTATTCTGTAATGCAACAATTTTTTCCCAAGTTTTAACAAAGAGAGCATGTTGATTTAACTTCTTAACACTTAATGTTAGGAACCCCCATATTACTAAGTTTTTGATGGTATTCAGAAAACTTTGATGTTTCAGAATTTGAAAATGTGTTATTTGTTGCTAATGTAAGCTGTAGGGTGTATGTTTTTATGTGTGTGTTTTCTTTTTAACTTTTCATTGGTTCTGTGCTCATTCATGAATGAAAGAACATTTCAAAACCAGGACATCAAAGTTACTATCAGTCAGACATCTATAGAACAGAGATGATCAAAGAAGTATATTTTGGAAAGAAAAAAACCTTCCCTTATCTTCCTTCCCTAGCATTGCCCTACTGGTCCAATCTATGGAGCACATGGCCATTCACCAGATACACTTCCCTGCAGGGGGCTGTATGAGTACATTGAGTAGCATTCCATGCAGGCAAAGTCCAGGCATTGTCCGGCATTCTCATTGTCATCAAATTAACATGTCTAAGAGCTAAGGTTCCTCTCAAAAATAAAATATTAGGATATAGGGAGAACCAAAGTGGAACTGCTCTGGCAGTGAAGCCAAGCACATTCTTTCTGACTGAAACAACATTGCTCGAGTCTTGCAATGGTGTGAGCTGCTTTTCTTCTTTATCTGCCAAGAACAAGTGCATTTGTTCTCCTGAGCACATGAGAAATAGTATCTTCTAAATCATTCGTGTTTAGGAAAAATAGGGATAAGATCAAAGGACAAGGGCATGAGATACTGAAAATAATTGGGTAAGTTAAAGTGAGATCATTAGCTCTACTTGTAAAGATTCATGTGCAGGATATTTACCAAATATTGATCCCATGGATTATCTCATCAACCCCTACATCAGCTTTCCCCAATATTATTGTTACCACCGCCACTATTACTATTAATAATTCCTAGTTCACAGACAGTTAAACTACAGCATAGAGAAGTTAAGCAACTTGCCTGAGGTTATCTAGTCAGGGGAAGAGCTAGTGCAGACTCGAGACAGAATCCACCTTATCTACTGCCTACACTATCTCTTTACAGCCTAGCTGTCCAACATGATAACAGGTAGCTTTGTGTAGCTACTGAGCCCTGGAAACGTAGCTAGACTGAATAGAGATGTTCTTTGTACACACACACACACACACACACACACACACACACACACACACACACACACACACACAATTTCTAACCCTTAGAATGAAAAATATATATATATATATATTAGCTTATTCATTCAATTATATTGAATGCTAGTTTGCAATGATCATTCTTAGTGTATAATAGGCTAATCATAAAAGTAAAATTAAATTCCTCTGTTTCTTTTTTACCTTGTCATGGTGGATATTAGGAAATTTAAGATCACAGTTGTGGCTTGCTTTTGTGGCTCCTATCGTGTTTCTAATGGAGAACCTTTCTATGTAGTAGTGGCAGGGGACAAAAACAGGCCTGCTAGGAGTCCCTAGCTCCACTCCTTTGAGGCCTAGCAACAGTAACTGAATCTCAGGTATAATATGCCTAGGTTTCCTGGATTACAAATGCCTTGAAAAATAATGATATCCTAATTATGAATCACTCTTACTATATTAGATTCTGCAGAACAATGCAGCATATATATTATATGTATATAGATTTAGCTACTCAATTGACAATGGAATTAAGCTATTAGAGAAGTTTAGGTCCCAAATAATGTTTCATGGATAATTGACAACAACCTATAGGAGATGGAATGTTAAAAGTAAAATATTAAAAATAATGCCTCTGCTGGGTGATGGTGGCTCATATCTGTAATCCTAGCTACGCAGGAGGCTGAGATCTGAGGACTGAGGTTCAAAGCCAAGAAAGTCCCTGAGTCTCTTATCTTCAATTAACTATGAAAAATCCAGAAATGGCATTGTGGCTCAAGGTAGAGCATTAGTTTTGAGTACAAAACCTCAGAATAGTGTCCAGGCCCTGAGTTCAAGCCCTAGGACCTACACAAAATAAGATTAAAGAAAAAGATGTATCCAAAAAGTCACAGTATTGTTGGAAAATCTTTATATAGGAGATTATTTTAACTATGGGAACACATAAGTGTAAAGAAAAAGAGAAAAAAAAAGTCACCAAAATATTAACTAACTATCTCTTGGCATGACAAGGTCTCACTGACTTTCTTAAAAAAATACTAGTCTCTTCTTCCCTTTCTGATATTTCTGACTCCCCCATCCCCACCCCAAGTAACAAATGTTTCTTTTACAAAAATGTGTGGCAGGAGCCAGTGGTTCACACCTGAAATTCTAGCTGAGGAATCATGAGGCTGAGATCTGAGGATCATGGTTCAAAGCCAGCCTGGGCAGGAAAGTCCATGAGACTCTTATCTCCAATTAACCACCAGAAAACAGGAAGTTGCATTGTGGATCAAAGTGGTAAAGCATTAGCCTTGAGCAAGAAAGCTCAGGGACAGTGTCCAGGTCCTGAGTTCAAGCGCCATGACTGATTGAAAACAAAAAAGTTTTAGCAAAGCCAACCTCATCTACTTTTTCAGGAACCCTCTATTCTCTTCTCCTACTCTAAAAAAAATAAATAATAACCTCAAACAAACCAACCAACAAGCCAACAATAAGACAATTGTAAAAGTTGCCTGATGACCTTGGTAAGAGCAGGAAGGATGTTCAGTTCAATATAAGGAAGTTTCTCTTGACTTGAAAAGTTTTTAACACGTAAGTGTATTGAAAGGTGGGTGATTTTCAGAGAGAAAATTGAGTTGATGGTACTGTTGTTTCAAGCAGGGCAGAGGGCAGGTAACATCTTTTCCCATCTAAGACTGCATGGAGATGGACAACCATGAGTGTCCCACAGCTAAACACTCTTAAATTTGGATTTCTTGCTGTCATTCCTCTAAGGATGGCCATTAGCCAATTGAAGGATTATCTTTGTTGCTTTATAGTTGAACATCCTTTTCCAAAACCTAACAACCTCTTTTCCTTTTTTATTTTATTTTGTATACATCCTTTTTTTTAATTCACTGAGAGATACTTGCCAGAAATGTCTAAGAAAAATCTAGAGCTAAGTAACAAACAGCTTATAACTTACAGTTTGATTCCCAAATTAAGATAGGCTTATGCTTTCAAAATTGGAGATTCTGCCTTTAAATGTAACTCCTAAACTACTGTGATTGAAGAAAAGTGTTTCATTTTAGTTATTTGCTATGAGAACGCAGAGTGGTATTTTAGAGCAGAACTTACAGGCTAACTATACATTTTAAAATGCTTCTTGGATCTATGTAAACTCCACTTAAATTCAGCTTTTGTGTTTATAGTTACTGAAAAGTCATCTAATGTGGTTAATAATTTTATAGAAAAGATGTAGTTTATTTGAATCAATTTAATGAGGATTATGTCTTCGCTGTCTGCTTTTATTAATACAGGTTTATAATTAAATAATAATGATACAACATTGAAATGCCATGCATGCAAAGCCAAGAAATTGGAAAAATTTTAGTTCTCCTACCTATATGATTTCATTCATTCATCCATAGACCTAATGGATTTAATTAAATTACTAGCACATTTTCTATATAGCACACAGTTTGCAAGGACTCTGGGCATATTTTTTATTTGACTCCATTTTTTTCTTTTGAAAAAGATGGACAAAATATAACAACATACATTTTAGCCAACATAATTCTCCAAAGTCATAAGCACCAAAATATGTAGTGACTAAACAAAAACCTGACAGCTAATAGAATACCTTGGAATTCAGCTTTATCTTCACAAAATGGCATGTAATAGTTTATGAGAAGCAATTTTATCTCAAAACATACAGATATTTTACTTATAACTATGTCTCAGCTCATGCATGTACTTAACAAGCCTAACAATTCTCTTCTGAAACTTATTGCCAATGCATAATAGCATTAAAATGTTATAGTCATAAAGGGGAAAAATTAAAAGAAGTTTCAACTAATTTAAGGAGTTTTCTCAGTGAATAAAAAAAATCAGCAGTAAGCAACAAGTCAATGACCGTGTAAAAATTATGTTCTGGCACTTAGTAGACATTATGTTGAAAATGAACTATACAACTTGTGGGCTGGGATGGGAAGAAAAAATTGATAGCAAGTGAAGGAAGGGGTGGCATCGCCCCAAAAGAAATGTACTCATTACCTGACTTTTGAAACAGTAATGCCTCTGTAGATCATCTTAACAATAACAATTTAAAAAATTAGGCTCTGGATCAAATCAGATCTGAAACACAGTTGTTGGAAGCCAGATCAAACTCCTTCCTGCTGTTCAAACCTCCTCTCTCATAATTTGCATTCTTTCCAAAGACTGCACTTAGTCTTAGGATACTGCCCTAATGCACAACTCAGTTAATTTCATGATGCAGGATGGATAAACAAAAAATAACGTTCTGAGGTAGGGCAGCCTGTCATCCATCATAGGAGACAACTCTGGATATAGAAAAGCACTGCATTCTCAGGGTAAAATGCAGTATAATGACCATTGCTTTGAAATGGATCAATCTGGAAGCCCGGCGCAGCTGCCCGCATTCAAAGCAGCAATCACCCTGGCTCTGGTGTGGCAGTTTTCGTCCCAATGTCTTCTCATTTTATCCCCTCAGAAAATGGCAGTGGGGACAAAAAAAAAAGAAGAAGAAGATGCAGGAGAGACACGTCAGGTTTTCCTTCGTCCTTTCTATTGTGTTAACAACTCTCAATTGGGCTAGCAATTTTCCACTGTCTTGTATTAGGAATTACACTGGCACAATTTGCTCTTCTCCAGTTAAGCCTTTGCTAGGCATCCACCCCAGACCCATTTCCAGCAGGTCTGCAACTCAGTCACGACCATTTATGTTAGGCCAGAGATGGAGAGAAAGAGCTTGTGACCAGTTGGTTTTTAACAAATCTATATTGCTTCACTTATTGAAGTCTTTTTCCTTTATTAGAGTCAAGACTTTCTGTCTTGGGATATTTTTTTTTGCATGCAGAATAATGCCTTGTGGGGAAGCTTGTGATTGTTGTGATAGTAAAAAGAATATTGGGATATAAAACTGGCTTATCAAATCTATAGAACCATTGATTATCTTAGGGACTGTAGACAAGCCATTTAAAACATAATGAGGTCTGTTCTAAATCTTCTCAGGTCAGGATGAGGCTGTAAAAGAGAACCCAGAGACCCCAACATGTGGGCAATCTGATGGTTGTTACACAAATGTCTTTGTGACAGGTAATGACAAAACCTTTCTCCACCTTTAGCTGGGAGCAGTGGGGTGTGCCTGACATACTAAGCACATGGGAAGCTGAGATCAGAAAGATCACAGTTCTAGGCCTGCCCAGACAGTAAAGTACTCCATCCCAGGCAGAAATATCCACAGTACTCTGTTTCCACATAGGGAAGACAGATGTGGTGATTCATGCCTGTGATCTTGGGATGGGAGACCTGAAAGTAGGTGAAATACGCACAAAGCTAGCATTCATCTGTAGGGAAGTTCCACTTGAGGTTGGGACACCACTAGTCATCCAAATGTCTCCTCTATCCTCCAGGAAGTGGACTTTCTGCATTACTAGAGGGAGGTGAGCATTCCAGAACTACTCTGATCAATATGTGTAACAGGTCAACCATCATAAGCGTATCTAGAACAAACAAGGATCAATGAGGGTTTGTAACAGGGTACAGAAAAGCTCCTGAGGATCTTGGGGATGAAAGTGGGCAAGCACAAGCTTCCGGTGCCCCTGGCACATGGTTTTTCTAATGACCAGTGAGACATCCAGCTTTCACAGATAATAAGAGTTAGGTCAAGCTGACACTTTGGCTCTGTCAAAAATGATACCCAGCTAGCCTCTTCCTCAGCACATCTACTGTCTCCAAAGGACCATTTTGCAAAGAGTACCTTACAGGACTTTATTTCCATGGAAACAATCATGTGTGGAAGAATAGTTTCCAGAATCAAATAAGTTTGGAAGACAGCAGGTCAAATCAAGCTTGGACTTGTTGGGAAAGTCTAACTCCCTTTATGTAAAACTTACTGGGGACATCCATAAGAGATCCAAATAACTCTTTCCAAAGTTAATTTTAATTGTGAGGCCAGCCAAGTTTTCTCTGAACTTACATGATAAAATGTCTCAGGCATTGGCAGACAGGCTCGTCCATTTATTTACCACTTTGACCACTACTGATGACAAACGGTGTTGGTGTCAGACATTACGCTGGGCGTGAGAATGTGATGACACAGGACAATCTGGTGGATAACTAAATACAAACTGTAGGGTGGTGAGGTACAGGGTCAAAGTTATGATAGAGATATGGCAGAAACACAGGCAGGTGATAAAAACCAGTCCATGAGAAAGTGGAGGGAGGGAATGGACAGAAGGTTTCTGTAAGATCTGATTTGCTCATCACAAAGCAAGAATTGTCACTAGGAGCAGTTAAGTGAGGTTGGTGCTGAAAAAAGATCCACTCATTTGTAGTTTTCCAGTTAAGTATTCCATTGTATTTATCACTCAGTTGTTACGTTTTTCCTCTGGACTTTGATTCCCCTTGGGCCTCTATTTAGAATGATCTTGTTTTCCTTCTTCTTTTTCTTAGCTTCCTAGGCTTCTTCTTCTACATAAGCATGTGGGTCCTTCCAGCTTTGAGAATCTTTATCACAAATAAACTGTTTTTAATAATATGATATTTGTTTTTCATTTTTCTTTATCCAAACACAATACACCTTTTGTAGCTTATTAACCCACAAAAGAACTTCAACCTGATAAA
Source organism: Dipodomys merriami (assembly GCF_024711535.1). Lineage (NCBI taxonomy): Eukaryota > Metazoa > Chordata > Mammalia > Rodentia > Heteromyidae > Dipodomys > Dipodomys merriami. The sequence goes on from NW_027202316.1 coordinate 3,789,439, forward strand.
AGATATTTGATAATTCAACTGTTTAGTGTGAGTGAATTCTTATTTGGCCTTTGAAACAATGAAAACTATTAATGAAGTATATCAGTCTTGCCTTTTGGAATCCTTCCCTTGCAAAACATCTCTCTCCTCTCCTCTCCTCTCCTCTCCTCTCCTCTCCTCTCCTCTCCTCTCCTCTCCTCTCCTCTCCTCTCCTCTCCTCTCCTCTCCTCTCCTCTCCTCTCCTCTCCTCTCCTCTCCTCTCCTCTCCTCTCCTCTCCTCTCCTCTCCTCTCCTCTCCTCTCCTCTCCTCTCCTCTCCTCTCCTCTCCTCTCCTCTCCTCTCCTCTCCTCTCCTCTCCTCTCCTCTCCTCTCCTCTCCTCTCCTCTCCTCTCCTCTCCTCTCCTCTCCTCTCCTCTCCTCTCCTCTCCTCTCCTCTCCTCTCCTCTCCTCTCCTCTCCTCTCCTCTCCTCTCCTCTCCTCTCCTCTCCTCTCCTCTCCTCTCCTCTCCTCTCCTCTCCTCTCCTCTCCTCTCCTCTCCTCTCCTCTCCTCTCCTCTCCTCTCCTCTCCTCTCCTCTCCTCTCC